>NC_040241.1:19929597-20265222 GCF_001444195.1 Xiphophorus couchianus | reverse complement strand
AAGTAACACAACACACACAGGCTCTCTACTTGTTCAGTGGTGAAAAAAATGTCTGGAGAGCCTAAAAACTGTTTAACGCAGCCAAATGAGACGCCTGTATATGTATTTGTTTGGAAACATTTGGACTCGGGGTGGGTGGCGAGCTCTGCAGGTCCAACACCTGGAGCTCAGGTCACCTTTGTTCAGGTTTCGTCCACAAGAGGGCGCTGGACACCATTCAAGGATGGACAGAAAAAAAAAAGCTCTAGTGACTAACAGCAGTAGAGAAAACATGTATTCAAAAACTGAAATCTAAATTGGAGAGTTTCAAGTCAATCCAACTATAATCTAACGCAACTTTTACCATCCATTCAATATTTAAATCTTGTCCAGTTCAATTACAATGTAATTCATTCTAATTAATCTCACCCAATCAAATTTACTCATCTGAGTTCCAGAACAAACCAGTTTTTCTAATAATATACACCTTAACAAAATTAAGGTCTTTTCAGTAACAAAGATTACATCAATCCCATTCCAATTATTAACAGAACAATTTTGTCAAATTCATTCCAATGATTTACAGACTAACCTTTCCTTTTTGATACAGGAAAGGTTTGTTATTGACGCTTTGCAACTACATCACCAAATCACGTTGAGGCGCCATGCTGGTGATCGGGTGTGATTGTTTTCCAAATTTGTTTTCGCCTGTAACAGTAATAACTTCTAGTTGTTAAACTCAATGTAATTTGTATGTAGAAATGACACATCTAGTTGGGTGTCATACTTGGAGGTATTTACAAAAGTTGGAAACGGCTAGCTTGGAAACCGATCCAAGCTAGCTGGATGAAATTAATTTCATTTGATCAAATTATCGTAATTTGATCCAAGTGCCAACATTGCCTGAATTTTCACCACATGATCTATACCACTGTCATAAATGGTGTTTCCATTTAGTCAGAGCAGACTTAAAAGCATGCAAAACTCTAGATGCTAATTATTTGTTTTTGTAGATGGTAGGCTACACGATGGAGCATTTTCTCCACGGTTACTAATGGTTTGTTGCTTACATAATGGAAATTGTGATTTCATCTTACTAAATAAATCATAAAATGATGAGTTTGGTTTGCACCCTATGACCGTTCATTCACATTTAGCCATGCCCCTGTGTCTGTTGGCTCTGCCCCTTTAGTGGAATTATTCAAAATGTGAGGGATTATGCTTTCACATGAGGTTTAGTTTCACTTTCGGTGTTTTCATGCCCGATAGTTCGGTAGTCTTGAAAATTTGCAACATTTTCAGCTGGTGTGGTTCGCTTTCACACTGCACTGTGTCAAATGAACCAAGCTAAATGAAAAACCTGTTCACACCCTCAACTGTGGTGGCGCTGCACCAAGAACCAACAACACAAAAACCTTTGAGGAAGACATTAGCACAATGTCTTTCTTCATTAAGTGAAAACAAAAAAGGAGTGGCGTCAGATTTTAGTTGGTGTAGGATTTCTCTTTAGTCTTTGTTAAAAAACCATGAGACATTTCTCCTGCCAGCGTTAGACTCTCACGTTTGTTTTGGTTGTATTTACCCAGAATGCCTTGTGTTATAGTCCGTTTCCTACTTTTGAAGCGGTCTCTGGTCTGTTGGCGTTCACATACGCATTCGAACCAAACCAAAGTTCACTTCGATGGAACTGAGATCTCCATTTTTAGACGGACCAGAGTTCGATTGTCCATTCACACCTCCCGAAACAAACCGGACTTTCTAGAAACAAACTAGAGTTGGATTAAAACGGACTAAACCGGGCTGATATGAATGAACCCTTACAGTACTTTGTAGTCTTTGTACTTGATGAAACAAGTACAGACCATTTAGCATGAGAGAGTTAAGAAGACCTTAAAAATGATTGTTGTTCCACCTTAAATCACGTTTTTTTGAAGTAAAATGTCACTTGAACTTGGGGGAAAGTGTGACAAACTCTCACATCCCTTTTATTTATTAAGGATTCTCCAACAGGATAAGGTTTTCTATCTGACTGAAACATAAAACAACAAATGTAGACGACTGCAAAATATTTGTAAAAATGTTCAAATATTTGTAGAACATCCAAAATGAATATAAGCCTTGAGGCATGCATAATTTGACCTTAGATCTTTGCCCTCCTCTATCTGCTGTTAAAATCTGCAATGCAAGATACCCCACATGAGTGTTTTAACCCAAAAGAAATAAATTCACATGTTAAACGGCTTCCATCTGTCAGTTTTCAGCAGTGGTAAATAGAGACGGTCAGACCTGGGGGACAGGAGCCTGAGCTGTAGAGGAGCCAGCGTTACAGGATTACAACCTGATAAGGTCTACAGAGAGCCAGAATGTAATGACGGGGCATTACACTCTGCAGATAGCATTGACAAGTGTGAACAGAGACGAAGAGGAGGAGGAGGAGGAGGGAAGGAGTGGCTGAAATATAAGAGGACAAGGAAGGGTCATTCACTGGTGAACTGGGGAGAAAGTGCAGATGGTCAGCAAGCTTTTGTCAAATGGGTTCAAGTGAGTCAAATCTGACAGGAATATTCTATAAACATTAATACACTGAATGTTTATAGAATATTTCTTCGTTTGGCTTTTCCACAGCGAACTTTACAGTTAAGCCTGAAATAGATATAAACTTTTAAACCTCTAAATTTTACCAATATGTTTCTTCTACCTGGAAGCGATTATAATACCCGAATGCACTCCAATCGCAACAATAAAAAAACAACAACAAAAAACCCCCAGTGGAAACCAGTGGCAAAAAGCAGGTCAGCAATTTTCTATGTCTGCTCGCATAGAAATCTAGATTACCATAAAAAAGGTTTCATACACTGAAACGTGGAGAGCAATTATAAAAATATATAACAACAGACAGGTGATCAATATCAATGGGTAATATGTCTGATTGGATATTCAATTTATTTTCACTGAAATCTGATCCAGAATCACACGGCACAGAACCTCTCAAGGCTAGCTAAGCTAAGTTGGTGGGATAAACTGACTCACTCACATGAGCTGTGTCCGAATTCAAGGTCTGCATCCTTCGAAGGATCGGTCTACGTAGACCGGGTCCTACGTGATCCAGGTCCAGCCTCCACCAACTGTCCCCGCCCCCACCTCAGCGTAACTCATGTTGCCTAGCAACCGTGACAGCGTGAAGCAGAGAGCGGCGAACAAGAAAAAACAATGGAGCTCAAGTTTGTTTATTTGTCGTGCATTACTCCTGATTTCTGTATTATTCTTCACCTTTTATTGTAAAGGCTGTTCCGTAGTAAAAAATAAATCAGTTTGATTCTAAAATGTTCAAACATGTATTGCACATTTCTACCAGGAATAAATATAAGCAAATTATTCATTTTCAAATACTCTCCAAATCTTGGATAAACCGTTACAGTTAAATAAAACTAGTATGTTTGAAGGCTTAACTTTAATCAATCAAACCGATTTGCTCAGGAATAAATTAAATACTTTAGTAAACCAAACATTTTACAACTAGATATCACCTGTCTGGATAATATCGGTGTTTAACTTCCACTCATTGGGGAAAGCTAGCGGGAGTTTTTATAACAATGTATCAGGAGTCAGGCGTTCTCCTCCGGTTTACCGAACCTGAAGCTCCCGGCCAGCTGGCAGCTGGCGAGGGGAGCTGGCTGTTAACGCAGCGGGAGCAGACATGTCCGAAAATATCAGAGCAGGTTACGTTTTGGTGAACCGAGCAGATATTTGAGACTTACACACTGACATTCTCGCCTAAAAACGTTGTACAAAATCACAACGGTTTTGGTTGTGTCATTTAAAGTGTAATATAACAAAATTATTTGCCGCTCTTCACCGCTATTGTCGCTCTGCCTGAACGCCCGGTTGGGACCCGCAATGAATTATGGGATATGTTGGGCCGTGAAGGATACACCGGACCCATCTGGGGAAAAGAAGGACGCATTTGGAGGCCGCCTGTGAAGGAGTCTTTGAATTCAGACAGGCTTTGTCGCCACGCTATGATGTAATCGGATCCTGAATTCGGACACAGCTATGATAAGTGAGTCAGTTGGTTACCTAGCAACAACTTGTTGAGTAACTAACACAGTAGATGTTTAAGGTTCTGCCGCTTAACTGCTTAATTATAAAAAACAATTGTGTGGAGAGAAAACTGGATTAAACAGAAAATGTCACCAATTTTACATCATTTCTGATATTTAGAACAAAAATAAAAACTGATCAATAACTATCAATATCAACCGATGTGAAACCGTTATATGGTTTTATATCCATATGTCTGAATATGTTTTTCAGCCATATTGCCCAGCCCTAGGAGCAAGTGAACACGTGTTTTGAAAGCAATTTTTGTTCTTATCTGTGCTCATGTTGTGAAAAACTAACATACTTTATTTAATTTCTGTTTAATTAGTTAAAAGCATCATAGCTTGACTCACTGAGATTCGCTTAACTGTTACAAAAATGTTAAACTGCAGCAGAAGAGGTAGCTAATGCTATAGCTAAACAATGTTTAATGGTAAAATATTTGCTTGTCAGCTTTGGTTTAATGTTAGAGTCATAAATCTGTCATTTTTTTATTTTCACACTATTTGCTCTGTCTCCATATTGCAATGGCATAGGGAAATAACACAAACACAATTCCCTGCTAGTGCTAATTGTAGCCAAATAGCTAAAGCTCCCTACTTTAGCTGAGTATAATTAGTGCAAATTATACAACTTTAGACTTTCTGACATTTTGTTTAATTTTTTTTAGTATTTTGATACTCTAGTGTTAAGTAAAGTGGAGGGCAGCAGACAGACAGACCGACCATCTGTCTTTCTATTCTGGTTTCTGTTTCTTTGTCACTTTCAGGCCGTGAAGCCTAAAACTGTAAAGGAAGACATCCAAGACCAACACATAATCATTCCAGCTTACACAAACAGAGAAAAACCCATGATGAACAGTGATCTGCTCACATAGAAGTCTGCAGTGAGGATATTTTCTGAATATGAGGGAACAAAAGTTGCTATTTTAACAGGCATTCACTGAGTGTAAACACATTCAGAAATACCTGCTCATTTGTCTTAATTGAAGGCAATATCACAGTTCTGAAACTTTTATAACAAGTACCAGTTTTTATTTTCAAATAGGGAAATTTAGCCCATCTAATTTCAGATATGAGAATGTCTGAGGATTCTTAAGAACTTTTGACTTTGAAATCCAATATGGCCGCCTTTCTAAAGAACATGATGTCTGCATTAGCTTCTCAAGCAATTTTTACATCTACACAACTTACTTACTCATCCTTCTTTACTTACATCACTACTTCTGGTAATTTCTTTTAATATAAATCAACATATAGCCAAAAAAATACAATTATTTAGGTATAGATGGATATTTTAGAAAGTACAGGGTTCTTCACACCTGATTGTCCGGTAAACTGGACCAATCGATTGGGGACCAAAGTTGCAGCATTTTGTTACATTTTCAGTTGATTTCGTTTGCTTTCACTTCACTGTGTCAAATGAACCAAACCCTTTGAAAAATGTGTTCCCCTCCTCACCTGTGGTGGCGCTGCACCAAGAAACACTGAAGGAAACGATTTGAAAAACACTGAGCGCAACTTCATTCTACATGAAGTGTAAACAAAAATGGAGATTTTAGCGGTTGTAGGATTTCTCTGCTTTCCTTGGCAAAAAATAACACGAGCTACTGCTCCTGCTAGCGCTAGCTTATTTTGGTTGTATTTACCCAGAATACCTTGCGCTTTAGTTCACTTTCTGTTTTTGGAGCAATCTCCAGTCCGCCTGGCGTTCACATTTACATTTGAACTGCGCCAGAGTTCACTTTAATCGAATCGAGACTAAGGTTTTTAGGCGGACCAGAGTTTGATTGCGCGTTCACGCCTCCTCAAACAAACCAGACTTTCCAGACAAACAAACTAGAGTTTGATTAAAGAAGGTTGGTGCAAATGCAGCCTCATTTTTACTGACACTCATCCTCTACTTTCTCTTGGAGAAAACACAAACAACCTACTTGTCCCTTTATCTGAGAAAGTTCAACCTCCCTGGAGACAAACACGGTGAATGAACCAAGAGAAAAAGGATGAGACAAATGAAGCTGTGTCATTCCTTTACTTCTCTCTTCTTCAACTATGCGTATATTTTTGTAAATTAATGTTTATGCTCACATCAGTGTTTGCAGATATGTACTTTATATACACTTTCTGTCCATTGATTTATACTCAACACATACGTTCAAACAAACCAGATCCGTGTTTTAGAGGGACGGAGAGGCCCGGTCCCCAGCCTGGCGTGTCCCTGGAGAGGTTCTCTGACCGGGGCAAGGCAGCACAGGAACAGAGCTCTGTGTGTTGGGGGGGTGCAGGTTAACTTGGAGTTTCCCACTCCTCAGAAAGAAAGGGACAGGAAGGTGAAGAAGAGGACAGTGTTGTAAAGGAGATCCTTATTTACAGCTACAACAACACCTTTGTTTGATTTATTATCAAATCAACAAGTAGAAACCTCAGTTTTACCTCTGGATTATTCCAGATATTCTAACAGTTTGCCCGACTTTTTGAGTTCATGTTTACTTTCTGGTCGGTTATAATTATTTATTCACTTTCATCTGGTAATCTATTTACTGTTGCGTAGCAGTTTGATCACCAGTTAGACTAGGTTGCCCAGATTACTTTCAAGCTTGCATGTTGTGCATTTTACACAACTATTATGACAAATGCCTTGTCTGTGTAAATGTAGATCAACTCACATCAGGATGGTAAATGCTTGAAAATTCAATCAAGTTGACGGCATGATTTTCGGATTAGTTTGACTGATAATTATCTAACTAAATGGTGAAATTCAAAGCCTTCCTATGAAATTACATTCGATTCTCATCTCCCTTCGCTGCTCCATCTAGGACTTATCTCATTTAGCTGGATTTCTCTGGTAGAATTTCAACTGGGCCAATCAGAGAAGTTGATTATCTGCTGTGTTTTGCAATTGTAGTCTGCCTGTAGTTGTAGCTTGGCAATGGCAGTGTAGGAAGTGGCATTTAGTCATTTGTCTAATTAAAAAAGGAAGAAGAGGACATGTTATTGCTGGCAAAGATGTCGTTCCGTTGGGCACATATCTCTTTGCAGTGGGGGATGAGATAGTAGTTTATAGCGGTATTCTTCATAGGCTAGCCGGAGCATTACATTAATCGCGGCCAAATAGCACGCAGGTTCATAACATTTGACCAAACAGCATCTAAGCTCTGGAAAAGGAACCTTGTAAGTTTGGACAACTTACATGTAGGTTCAGGGAATGCAACTTGTTGGTCTGGGCAAATGGAATATAAGATCTGGTAAAGGAACCTCTAAGTTTGGTCAAATAATCTGCAGCTTCAGGAAACCTGTAACTTAAATAGAATAGAATAGAATTACTTTATTCATCCCAGCAGGGAAATTATTATTATTATTTTTTTTTTTGACACATGGTGTTTGCTGGAACCAGCAAACACCATGTATGTTCATATAAAGTTGTCCATAAGTTTGTATTAATGTATCCTGTAAGTCTGGTTAATTAACATATTGGTTTTAGGAAAGTGACTTGAATGTTTGGGTCTGAAAGACAGAGTACATAAGTTATTTATATAATGTAAGATCTAGTAAAGTCCACAAACGTATCGTATGAACTGCATAAAAAACCTCCAAGATTCATTGTTTGTAGCCATTGATCATGAAACTTTCATAGAGGCGTATAAAACAAACACTTTAAGGTTTTTTTTAACAGGTTAAGGTGCGTTTTTCTAGTCTTTTCTTATTCTATACCAAAGGTCCTTGTTACATCAGGCAGTTCAACCTTTCACTGAACTCTAAGAAGTCTGTTTCCCATACACTAACCACCACCTGAGGGGACGACCCTGTGTGTGGGGGTGCACGTGCGTGGGCGTGTGTGTGTGGATGCCATGCAAAAAGACCTAAAGAGCCTTACTGACCCCGTCTTGTGAAATCACGAGTGAATGGATGGGCGGAAGACAAAGCAGAAGAAGAAGATGGGATGATTGGCGTCAGCGGTCTGAGAAACTTGTCTTTCTCTGACAAACACGCACACACACTCGGTCTCCGGACTCAATTGAGCAACAGATAAACCTGCTCTTTCCCTTATCTGGTAAAAAGCGGAGTTAAAAGAAGAAGGGATTCTCTTACAACGAGGAGACAGTTTTTATCTCCTAACCGCCGCTCTCTAAGCCCCTCTCCTCCTTATGTCTCCGCCTATCTCCCTCTATCTGCCTTTCTTTCTGCCGGCATTGTTCTTGGGCTCTCTGGTTACTGTTAAAAGGGCAAAAGAAAGGACGGGTAGAAAAGGAGGGAAGGGAACCATGAAGGGGGACAAAGAGACCACTTAAAATGCCCAAAAGGAGTCTCTGTGTGGAAGCGTGTTAAACTCCCCTCTTGTCCACCTGTCTCTCTTTCTTCCCCTCATAATGCTTGTCTCTCTAACTACACTACCTTTGTTCTACCTTTGCACCTATCTCTTATCTCAGGTTCTTTCAACAATGCTAGCTTATTGATTTAAAATCCGATTGAGGCAAAATCACAGTCATAAAGGCGAGAAATTGAAGAGGAAAAGCTGATGCATGTTATTGTTTACGTTTGGAAATTTAGTGCAACATGCTGAAAGTCAGAAAGACGATTCTTTTTCTTGCCTTTTGTAGCTGCAGAAGAACAACTCAGTCAACAAAATGAAACCTGCAGATGTGGGTATTATTAATTTAGTGCAATGCGCAATAGAAAAAGGGAAAATAGCATAGAAAAACTTTTCAAAGCATAACTCAAAACCACCCCTATTCTTATGTTTTCTCACCTGTGTGTCTGTTATGGTGCGTTCACACCGAACGCGTTAGGTGCGTCAAAAACACGTCTGATGCTTCAAGTTGGACATGTGTGCTATTTGGATGCGTTTTGCGCTACACCTAGAGTTTTGCATGCCTGGTTTACATTCAAAGTCTACGTGGAGGCGCATCTGACGTGTCAAAATCGCTCTAGCCGTTGTTTTCCGTTGCTGGTCTATGTGTTGGACGCTCTTGATGCATCAAACACTCCAAACGATTCAAATCGCACTGCGCTAGATGCGTGAAACGCGCCCCCGACGAGCCTCCATGTAGACTTTGAATGTAAAACAGACGCGCCATATGCTCAAAACACGGTTGGTATGAACGCACCATTATACTACAAACAGACCCATTGTCATGGCAACTGATTGACAACAGCTCCACTAGCATATCAGGAGTCAACCCCAAAAAACATGCAAACATTTCCCACACAAAGAGCAGAACATTCAGTATGTTGCAGTTTCATATTTTCAGGTTTGATGTTTTATTTATTTTGCAATTATTCACAAATAATCATCTGAACACAGCAATGGTTGATTATCTAATTTAAAAACCTGCTCTACTGATGATCCGTCAGAGATGGTGTGTGGGTTGCCTTTTCTTTTTAACTGAACGAAACACAACAAATTCTGCTGCACAACTACATGTTAAGATTGTCAAAGTCAAGCTGTCTTAACTGACCTACTTTCCTCTCCCTCGCTAAATTTCTTCAAATTCATACTTTTTCCTGAACTTTTTATCTAGTTCTCCTAGTGTTGACAATTAGCAGCAAAGCACTGCGTTCTTTTTTCTCTTATACATCGTCATACATTTGAGATTTAGCATGTTATGTTAATTTGACAGCTAAAACCAATGGTAGTCATTGTTGTTGATGGGCAGTTTTTCTGACGAACGTGTATGACGTTACGTTTTTATAGCTACAATATAACTTTGAACTTAACAAGATAGCATTGCTGTGTGATTTCACGGTTATGCAGATTTGGTGTCTATTTACGTCTTATTACTAATATTTATCTGTTTAGTGTTGAAACTGGCCTTCCATCTTGATATATACTACATCTGTGACTGTCCATATCTGCCATATTTTACCTATTGTTTCTAATTTAGAACCAGGTACGTTGTATGCGTTTGTAAATCTATTAATGCTAGCTTTTGTGTACGCTAAATGTTTCCCTGCCATGTACAGTAACGACGGCTCCCCACAACCCACTAATGATCCCCTCAAGGCTCTGTGCCAGTTAACACGAACACATGTCTGAGGTCACACCACCACAAACACACACAGCCTCTAAACGCCTTAAGGCCACCGGAACAACAATTCTGCTAATACACATTCCAACATACAGCAACGTCGAAAGCGGGTCAAAGGTTGAAGTCGTAGGCACCTTGTATAGACTTTTACAGCCATACACCTTTCTGCTTTGTTGATCTCACTTTTCTGCTCCGACCTATCTAGTTCTATGCTGCTGTGTGGACACACACACATACCTGTTTAATAGGAGTGTGTGTATTGTCAGTAGTGTGTCCAGGCCGGTGTTTTACAGTTCTGTTCCCATGACTTTATAGTCGCAGAGCAAACCTGCAGGCCAAATGTAGTGGCTGCTGTGCCACTGTGCAGAAGCCATGGAAAATCATTACACCTCCGAGCTCGAGGACATGGAAACCTGGTGGAAACTGGAGGAGCCTGGGACGATGCTCCACGATAAGATCAAAGCTGCTAACGAAAACTAGCAGAACAACAAAGACCGAGAAAACGGAAATAAATAAAAACGGTAATTAAAAGGGAGAAACTACAACTAACTGGAACTATATTGCGCGTTCATAAAACTAAAACATATTGAAATTATATATATAAAGTCCTTCACTTTCATGTTGATCAATCTATTGACCTTTGGAACTCATCTGAAATTGATTTATTGTTATTTTTCCCCCATACAAGTAGTTTATGTCAGCTGTCAACAAATTACGGCACTCCACTTACACTTGTCCACAAAATGGCGACAACAAATGTCTGTTGTTTAACAATAATTGAATCCATTTTTTGAAAATGGTTTCGGTTGATGATTCATAGTCACAACACAATATTTTGACCTTTTTGATTTCTACTAATATAACTAAATATAACAGATAAACTAAACAATATTTAATTAATGCAAACTAAAGCTAAAGCTAACTGAATTAGTCAAAAAGTCAGTTTTTTTAGCCCTAAATATCTGAAATACTGACTATCTGGTGGCTCCGCCGGTAACTCCACTGGTCGTTGCTAGGTAACCAAAGAGTGAGTGAGTTGCTAGGTAACCAAAGAGTGAGTGAGTTGCTAGGTAACCAAAGAGTGAGTGAGTTAGTTGATTCCACCAACATTTCTTAGCCAGCTGTTAAAGATGGCTAAAATCTTGCCACATTTAAAAAAGAATTTTAACTGAAAAGATTAATTTCTTTACATTAGTTCTTATCCCTTCAGTAATGTACTATTTAGACAATATTTTTAATAAAGCAAAGTACTTTTGTTGAAAAAGAATGTGTAAATCCTATATAAACAGAGTCTTGCATAGTTCCTGTATTGTTTTCCAAAACCTTTTGGGGGTTTATTATTTATCCTTGTTTTCCTTCTCTTTTGCTGCTGGTTTTAGCAAAGTGTAATCAATGAAAACAGAAACACTGTTAATAAAAGAAAACATACTTTGTCTTGTATCTAAACAAGTAATGAAGATTTACTTTGTAAAAATCTCAAAGTAGATTCGCTTCAGTCTTGAATTGTGGAACAAACCAAATCATCCAGAGGGCTGCAAAAGGCCCTCAGGCCACACGTTGGGCATCCCTGACTCAACCTTTCAGTGAACTAAAACTGAATGAAACTTGGTGCTGGAGGATCTAAGCCCTGAAAGATGATGTAACATCCCCAATGTGATCAATAAAATGATTCATAACTCTGCTCTTTAAACGCACTTTTATGACTCATTCTTCTCATTTTCCTGGAATTATACACATTTTTTTTTTTTTTTGCTTTATAAATCTGTTTACCCCAAAAAGCGGCTGCACGTGTCCACAAATACGCAGACTGTTGACATCGCTTAAACATTTTAATCTGATTATTAGCAACACTGCTGGCAGTAGTTTGTCCCTATAAAAATGTTCATGTTTGCAGATGTGCTTGCAAGTTAACCTATTATTATCTCCTGCAGCTAAAGCCGAAGATGTTTTTGTTTATCAGGGAATCAAGACAGAATTACGCAATGCTCCAAGGTTAAATGACTATAAAGTAGATGATTATTACAACTCGAACACTTCTGAGAAACATCAAGATGAGTTTTGATTTTAAAAAAATACAACTTTTGGAGATAGTTTCTTTATATAAAACATTTGCTCAAATATTCTTCAGAAGTAAGCAAAGATTTAAAAAATGGTATGAGGACACAGTTCTTTTACAACTGCAAGAAACATGTTGATATTTTGCAAACATTTGTCTGAATTTTCACACGTCATCTTGAATATTTGATAAAACTGAGGAAAATCTGGAAAAATGTTTTGGCAGCTAAACATTTTTAGCATTAGCATTAACATTAGCATAAGGTTCCTGATCAAAATTATCAGGTTAATGGTTCCTGATAAAAATGTCAGCATGTTAACCCTCAAGTGTGACGGGATGCCATATCTCAACAGATCTGTATTTAGTGTATTGTTTCCTAATATTAGCAATAGTTTTGTTTTAAAAAATGAAAACATGCTTCACAGCTTGCTACATATTTACTTTTTGGTTAAACGTTAGCATGTGCAGCTTTGTGAACTAAAACTGCGGAAGGAAAGGAAGCTGAAAATCACGCTATTTCTCACAACGCTGGTATTTTAGTTTGACATATGTAATGTTTTCCACTATTAGTTATTTTGTTTGCAAGTGTTAATTGGATAATTAGCTCTAAATTGTAGCAGATGCTAATTTTATCACAAATACAGCGAAGTATGTTTGATGTTCCTTGTATGGTTTTATGTATGAATTAAACTTTTCTAATTAGCTACTTTGTACTCAATCTAATGCTATCTACATGTGTGGCTTTGGTTCAGCTTCTTTTAATTGACTAATTAGCTGCAATTGTAACTGAAATCGCTGCTCGTTTTAGGTACTGCTATTACATTTAGCAGTAATGTAATACTGCTAACGTTTGCGTTAGCAAACAGCTAATGTTTGCTAATGTTTACTTTGTAAATTTGTGCATTAAAGTGTATCTTTGATGATTATCACCAAAGTAGAGCTGAGGATAATGTTGTTTTACAGGTTATATTTTTAACATGTCATTTAATCTTAGTTGCATAGTTTTGTGTTAACATATTTAAATGAGCTAATTTAAATATGAATAATACTTATTAGAATAATACAGTTGGTATGTTTAGATCCAGGGTTCCCTAACGTTCAAGCTACATTAATTAGAACTGAATTGCTCCTAATGCTACTTTGGGGACTGCTGGTATGTTTAGCATATATCCATTCCTCTTTATTTAGACATAATTAGCTATATTTAAGTCCATTTTGTACCATCAGTGCTCTGTTAGCTAAAATCAACTTAAACCTAAAGTGGAGCTAACCCAGATGAAAATTACTGCTTACTTTGTAAAGCAAAGTATTTTTTATAAATAGTAGTTATGATCTTGGGTGTCCATATTTAAGGCATTTACCAGCTGACAATACATCTGCATTTATTGTACGTAATATTTTCAAACCAGAATAAAACTTTATTACAGTTGTAGAGAGTTTAGATGTTTGCAGTCGTTCATCTTTCATGCGTTTCTAAAACCCACAGAGACTTTTAATTTGCTGCAAGTGTTTCAGGTTGAAACTCTCAACGCTTAGAGATGGAAAGGTCCAGACTAGATGTTTCAAGCAGATGTGGTGACTCTGGTTTCTACATATTTAATATCCCAAACGATGACCTGCACAAAGCGGGAGATAAAAAGCTCCTGACGACAATGTAGCTGGCTGCTTTTCAGCCCAGAAACTTAAAAACATATCACTCCTTTGCGGCAGTAAACCGCGTCTTTAATGTAATTTTTTTTATAGCCATATCATTATTTCCTTTCAGATACCACAAGTATTACCTCTGTTATTTTTATAGATGTTGGCTGTTTCACCATCAAGGTGGAAACTCTTTTAATATCCAATGGTTGGAGCTTGGATCAAACGCTGCAGGTCTATTACGGAGGCCTGCCACGTGCTTTTAAAATGATCAATGACAAAATTTATTGGAATCATTTCAATCCACTTTGCCAAACCTCTGATCTTCTTTTAGTGGAGGAAATAAAATATATCACAAGCTGCAGACTACTGTTGGACGTCTGGTTCTGAGAGGTAAAAGTTCATGATCACCAGTCTGTCAGGAAAACTCTTTGCTTTAATACCGACTTCAAAAAATGTAAACGTTTCCAACAATGCTGAAGTAGATTTGAGTAATTAAAGATTTCCAGTTGAAAACAGCTTTGCTAATCAAGGCAGAAAATATGTTCTAGTTCAGTTTTCATTTTCACTTATCGTATCGTTTATCATTTATCATGTTACAGTTATCATGATAAGAATTCTGATTTATCATTGTCCCAATAATTTCCAATTATTTATATTTAAAACTTCCAAAAGCTGTCCCTAGTGTCTGGATTGATGGTTTTGCTGTTTTCTCCAATGTTTGCTCCAATTAACAATAATTTATTATTAATTATTGTTGTTGACAACAATAATTAACAATAAATTTGAAAATACGGTATGCAGTTTAGTAATTGAAATTACATTTGTTTATATGACTGGTGTCCCAAAAAAGCACATTACGAATGGGAAGGTTTTTGTGTTTGGGAGGATATAATTACTGTGACACACAATCATTGCAGTAGTTACCTTACAAAAAGAAATAAATAGTTCTTATTGCCACTTTTATTGTTACTACAATATTATGGCAAAAATATCGTGATAACATTTTAAGTCCATGTTGCAGTGTTATGGTCAAAACTGCCGTCTGTGCTACATATGCACAGGATGTAAACGGTGTTTTCTTAATTTCCCCTCGCATCTGATTGGGAAAATGCAATCTAACATTCTAAAAATCTAAAAAGTTGTTTTTTACAGTTTACATTTGCCTAGGGTGACCATATTTTACTTTGGGAATTCCAGGACAACCTGGAACGGGAGGGGGGGGACCAGAACACCTTGGAGCGGGGGGGCTCTAAAGGCTGGGAAACTCCATACATTTGCGCTTTGGCATGTTGTTGGCGTACTGACTATCTTCTGATTAAGAACAGGGCTACCCGCACTGACGCGGCTCAGGGATTACGTGACACGCAGCGCCTTGCCCTAGTGCCTGTAAATTTAATGGTTCAATGAAGGAAATTAAAAAAAACAGGAGATTTCCTCACTTTCTAAAAAGAACCCGGGACGCCCAGGACAGGACGTGAAATACAGACATGTCCCGGGAAATACGGAAGTTTGGTCACCCTAACAATGTTAAATCCCATCCAAAATCCCGGACGATTTTTAAATTCCCCCCGGACATCTTTTTAGGTCTGAAAAGTAGGACATGTCCGGGAAAAAGAGGACGTCTGGTCACCCTACATTTGCCTAAATAATCAATACATTGATACATAGAGACTAAAAAGACAGGGAATCAATACCGATCATTCAGTTTTCCATACTTGAAAATCTTAATTGAGCATCAAACACTTTTCTGTTTTCATCCAGTCCTAATCTAAAATTGAGAAAAACCTTCTGATAGTTAAATAATACCAAATTAGGACTTTTAATGATTAATTTGAGCCATTTTTAGGGTTACAATAGTAAGACAACACATTTTTATTGTACATTTTCCATAAAATAGCCACATTCCATCAATGTTGTTTTTTTTGCGAATTTGTTTTGCACACCTTCTAACATAAGAAAAGGTTGATAGAAACGTCAACATTTGAAATAACCTCCTCAATTTTGCAAAACAAATTTTATGCTCACTTGAGGCAGTTTTTGTTTTCTTTCTGTAAAAGAGTTAAATTGCTAACTCTAACGTAGCGAACGTCTCCCATTCACTGGTGGGTCTGTGCCTTACCAGAGCCACAGAACTCTGAAAAATGTCAAATTCTGGTTCTCCATCTTAGAGGGAAGAACTCTCTCCATTTTCCTGAGATGTTTGTGACGTGCTAGTTATGTTACAGTCGTAACGTTAATGCCTGATGAAATTACTCTCTGCGTAGCCTGGTTTATTCACTCCAAACCAGGTCATGGAAACACCTCATTCCCCTGTTTGTTGCAAAATTTTGACAAATTTACTCAAGATTCACATGACAATTTGATAGGAACATCATGATTACTGTCCCTTAGCAAGTTGGGACTGTTGATACTTCTCCCAATATGTCGACCATGTTAGTTGATGCTAGCTTGTTCACCAGGCTAGGTGACAAGCAGCTGCTAAAAAATGAAAACCATTGCCCTAAAGCATACATAATTTACTGTACACATGTAGTTAATATTTGTAGCTAATATTGATTACATCTCTTTGTGTGAGGGCCAGGTAAAGAATTTTGGTACAGAGGTGGAATGCTAACATTAGCTAGCTGCTAACATCAATTGCTTTTCTGGGCTTCAGGTTTGACTTGGTCCCCACCATCTTTGAAAGAGAAGCACTACAAAACTTACAAGTAGTCATGTGCTTTCTTTCAGATGTTGTTTTACAAGTATTTTTTTACATTTATGAAGCTGAACTGACCACTGCTCATTTTCTTGGAGTGGGGATGGGTTACTGCGGAACCAAAAATACATAATTAGCAATGAGTCACATTATTGCTTGGTTTTGAATCTGTGCGTTTTACGTCCAACGAAAGCAAGGATGTTGCCATATAAACCGTACAATGTTCTGGCAATTTTAGTGATTTTTCCACAGTTGTGGTCTTGACTTGTCTTCCAATAAAATGCAGAGTCGTCAATGTTCAAGACCGAGACAAGACTGAATAAAAATGTGGTCGACTCCAAGACTAGACCATGAAAAAGTGGTGTCGAGAACTGCAACACTAGCTTATGGACCAGAGGTGATGCTGGTGCAACTTACTGAAGGCAATTGGACAATTTTTTAAGGAAATGCGCTAACGATGGTTCCATAATTAAAGAAACTTTTAAGAAATCATATTTAAATCATCTGCTTGTGATGTATATAGAAAATGAGCTTTAACGTTTCAATATTTGAGGTTTTTAAAGGAATATATGTGGCTGCTGCCCCAAATAATGGCGGTGTGTCATCACCTTTAAGTCAACTTTGTTTTTAACGCAGAGTTGGTGGTCCACGCTTCATGTTGGGATTTTTTTCTTTCTTTATATGTGATTTTCAAAATCCAGAACAAAAATAACGAGTGTAGTCTACATTTCATGCTAACAGAGAAATACGAGGCTGAGGAAACGGATTCTTGGCACCTCAAACTGCATCTAAAACATGATAAACACCATTTGTGCTGCACTGCCTCATTTTTACAGCATTACACTTGAATTAACCCTACGGTTCGGAGTCACGAGAGAAACCCAAGTCAACTTGCATTGGGCGCAACTGTCCTCCACCTCTGATCGACTGGTTTTAACAACAAAACGTTGCATGTGTGCGTCTATAGCATGGGGAGAGAAGGAAAAGGAAAAATGTCAGCGTAGCTCCAGAGAAACTGATACAGAGCTGCAGCGGAGGCCTGAACATGTGCTGAAAGGTTATTGTGAGTTCTCAGACTGACTGGCCACTGCAGTAATAACGTGCTGATACACTTCTGTCTTTCATTTCTTTCTCCTCAATGTTTCTGAACAAACAAAAAAAAATTGGCATGCTTTGTTGTAATAACAACAATAATAAAAATAATAATAATAAAAAAAACAACCTCTTTCCAAACTGTTTAAAGCCAATCTGAAAGGTTTGAGTTCATTTTAGAAATCTCAAAAAGGCTAAATAATATTTGAGGAAGCGTCTGTTCCACTCAATGTCTGCTAAGGGTCTTCGGGTCTCTCCTTTAAAACTTTTCTTGGTCTCTCTATCATCTCTGTGAAATAGATTTTGAGAGGCCACTGGCTCAAGATTAAAAGGTAAACGCTGGCTGGGAAAAAAAGGCTCTTTAAGAAAGTCCCACAGAGGAGTTGATGACAGAGTGGCCTGAGTTATGAAATGAAAGATGAAATGCTTTGGACAGAGTCTGTGAGAAGAGAAGAAGAAAGTGGACAGGTATAATGGGGTAAATATGAGTATAGGTGCGCAGAAATCTGAGGAATTAAATAGTTTTCCATGCGATAGAGCAGAGAATCCCATAAACCAGTAATTATTGGTGTGATTGTGTCTAAAAAAGAAACTTTCTTTAACTGATTTCTGTCGTAAAGTCTACCGCTAAACAAACTTTTAACTTGGGGTTCATTCACACTATTCCTGTTTAGTTCGCTTTAATCGAACTCCAGTCCATTTGTCTGGAAGGTTTGGTTCGTTTTGGGAGATGTGAACACATAATTGAATTCTAATGCGGACCAACAACGCAAAAAATTTTCAGTTTGGTTTAAGTGAACTCTGATGCGGTTTGAATACATTTGTGAACAGCAAACAGACCAAAGACCACTCCGAAAGCAGAAAGTGGACTACAGTACAGGGCATTCTGAAAACAAACATGATAATCTAACGCTAGTTTTGTTCCAAAGACAAAAGAGAAATCCTACAACCTCTAAAATCTTGATGTTACTCCATTTTTTTTCCTTTCATGAAGAATGAAGTTGTATTTTGTGAAGAAGAAAGACCTCGAAAGTGTCTTCTTTAGAGATTTTTGTGTTGTTTCTCTCAGTGATTCATTGTGCTGCGCCCCCACAGGCGAGGACAGGAACAGGTTTTCAAGTAGTTTGGCTCATTTGAATAGGACTGGATAATAAATCAGCATTAACATATATCATAATAGACACATGATCAATATCAGTAGATAGTATGTCCAATCAAGGTTCAATGTTCGACTCTGATCTAGAACCGCACAGCATTCTGGGAGATTCAGGCAGAGGAAAGACTTTAGCCGTTCAACCTCTCACTAAGCTAGGTTGGTGGAATCAACTAGCTCACTCTCTCTTTGGTTACCTAGCAACTCACTCACTCATTCTTTGGTTACCTAGCAACAATCTGCTGAGTAACTGCCACAGCAGCAGTTTAAAGTTTCACCCCAGAACTGCTTAAAATAAATAAAAACAACGCCGTGGGGTGAAAACTGAGGATACAACAGGAAAGGTCACACCACCAGCTTGGCAGCATTTCAGAAATTTAAAACAAACAAAAAAAAAACCTAATCACTAACTATCAATATTGACTGAAATAAAATGCTTATCTTGTGATACTTTTTTCAGCCATGTCATCTGACACTCTGCAGTGTAAAAAAATAACTGAACCAGCTGAAAATGTAATAAATGTTGCAATTTTGTTCCTCAATTGAACTGATTTTACAGCGGTTGCTTACAAAATACCTCTAACTTTTGGTGGTTTTGTTGATCTCTAAACTGGAATTTCTTTCTGTGATTCTTCATCTGACAGCCATTCGGCGTTAACATTTGTTAGCAGTGTTCGTCCAGGCCAGCTGAGGGACTCAACCAGTTCTCTGAAAGCTGCACAAAAGCCGTTTTATTTGGCTCTTTACGCTGCAGCGTGACTTTAGGAGTTGGAATCAGTAACAGAGCAGTTTAGACAGATTCGTGTTTCATTTTAACAGAAAAGGTATGTTCTTTTGAAAGCTGCTGCCAGTTCCTCTAATACGGCAACAAAGAAATTTCTGATTAAGATGAAAGTTTTCTCATCTGCAGGTCGAGTCTGAGGCTGGTGCCGTTTTATCAACACGGGACTGGAGCTCTTGGACAAACATTCGTGTATTTTTTGGGTTCAAACTCTGTTCTTGGTGTGGGTTTTCATTCTTTTCCTTTTTTTTTTGATTTGGGGTTTCCAGGACTTAAAGGTTAGAGAGCTATCTGATTAGACGTGACTGCTGATTACAGATTACAGCATATGGATTCACTGAAACTTTATGTCGCTCTGCTTTTATCATCGGTGGGGCCTAATCAGTTTTATTCAGAGCACATGGTCACTTTATTTCATGTTTCCACTTGAAGCTGTTCACGTTTTGTTTATTAAGCTTTAAAAGCATTGAATGCTGTTGATTAAATCTTTTAGATGCACCATAAAACGGGTAGCAGAGTCAGGCTTAGAGGGCAGTTTGGGGTACGAACATTTTTATTGTCACTACAAGACATTCTTCAGTTCTGTGGGTTTTTTTAATACACACTTAAGGCTAAATTAATTAAATTAGCCTGTTTCTCCTGATAAGTTTTGAATTACGATCTGTTGATTACTGTTTAACTCAAACTGACAATTCTTCTTGATTCTCATATCCCTCCAGTTGGATTTCTCCCATTGAGCTTGATTTCTCCAGTTGAATTTCAACTGGAAGAGTCATTCTTTGAAGAATTTCAATTAATTATATTATAATAATATTAAATTTCTCTTTGGGATCAATAAAGTGTTTTGAATTGAATTTGAATCAGCGAACAGAACAAGTTGTGAACAATGACAGATTTTCTGCGCTGTTTTAAAATTGTACTTTGCTTGTAGTTTTAGCAACAGCGAATAAATTGAACAAAGCCATTCACTCTGTGTTGGCTACACTTCAAAATAGAACACCGTGA
The DNA here is from genome assembly GCF_001444195.1 of Xiphophorus couchianus. Taxonomy (NCBI): domain Eukaryota; kingdom Metazoa; phylum Chordata; class Actinopteri; order Cyprinodontiformes; family Poeciliidae; genus Xiphophorus; species Xiphophorus couchianus. The sequence goes on along the minus strand of NC_040241.1, from coordinate 20,244,691 downwards.
AAACTTAGAAAAATACAACAAAACACCTATAAGGATAAACTTCAGTAAAGAACATTCCATATTGAGTTCTTTTTTATTTTTTTACACTGTATTGTATGCAAAGTTAAGTTATGTTTGTGTTTACATTTATTAACAACAATGTAATCAGATTACTAATTTTAAACAAAAATGAGAAAGAACCCTCATCTAGTTTAGTGGGGAAAAAAAGCCAAATATTAAAATATATACATTTTTACCCATAATTTTGTTCCTTACTTTTTGGAGTAATAAAATCAAAGTTGAAATCAGAGTTTGGAATTACCGTTGCCATGGCAACCCAAATGAAAACATTACTGGAGGAGTCGTATTAACGTTTTGGTAAAACATCCAGCGTGAACGGTGACATTCTGATTATTAAAGGACCGGAACGAGACACACACACACCCACCCACACACACACACACACACACACACACACACACACACACACACACACACACACACACACACACACACACACCTACATACATGGAAGCAGATCCGACAAACCCCCCCAAAAAACCTTCTGTCTGGCTTCCAGCGGACAAATATGGAGTCCCAAACCACCTAGCGGTTGGCGTAGCGCGTGGGGATCATGTTCTGAGCTTGTTTACCTTCGCTTGGCGCACGCTTGGATGAAACGTCCGCAGTGACAGATGGCTTGTTTGGTGTCCCACATGCAGCCAAATAAACAGTGCAGCGGGGAGGAATAAACGCTCTCGTCCAGTTGTGACTCTCTTGTTTGAACAAACACACACAAAAAAAGTCTGCTCTGGTTTTCTACTTTTAATTTAAATTCATTTTGGGGTTGAAAGTTGCCCTACCTGTCAGGATACCATGTAAACATTCACATCAAAGGACTTTTTAAAAAATCAGATTTTATAAATGCTGACCTGCTTCATGCGTGTGATGGTTCACAATTATATTGTTTACACTGCAAAAACACAAAATCTCAGTATTTTTGGAATAGGTTCAAGAGAAAATATCTTTGTTCACTTGTAGTAAGACAAAAATAACTTACAAGTAACTTTTCAGCAAGAAATAGGAGCTTGTTTTAAGTAAATAATTCCTTAATACTTCCTTCCTACATTCTCATTCCTTAATGAGAAAGTACTCATAAATACTCAAAAAATTTTAATTGAAAGTACTCAATTTATTGGCAGATGATTTCATAAATGAAGTGGGAAAAATGTTAAAACTGAAATATTCTGCCAATAATCTGCCAATAAATTGCTACTTTTGAAACTTGTCTTGTTCCTTGGCTTTTAACACGTTGAGACTTTTGCTGTTGCCTCTCTTCATGGGTTTTATTGTTTCTATTGTTATTTTCGTCCCTTCTACATTTTGAATGTTTGTTGATTATTATCTGCACAGCACTTTGTTTCAGCTACAGTTGTTTTAAAGTGCTTTATAGATAAAGCAGTAGTAGTCAGTCCAACAAATCACAAATGGAAAGACATTTGCCATTGACGTCACAAATGACAGCACAATATACCGCTTCACTGAAACTTGCCGAAACCACCTGCATACTAAGCTAAATCCAAATAGTATAAACATCCTTGTTTTCCAAGTCAAACAATTTCTAAGCGTTATCCAGACGAAATAACATTTTAAATTTTTTTTCTACTTGTTTTAAGTGTTTATAGTTTTTCAACGTTTTCGTCATCTATTTATCGTGAATGCGCCAAATTGCTCAAAAAGACTTAAAACTAAAGTTACTCATGCTCCACTTGGGTTGCTAGGTAACGGGGCTGGGCCTGGCCTGGGTTGCTAGGTAACGGGGCTGGGCCTGGCCTGGGTTGCTAGGTAACGGGGCTGGGCCTGGCCTGGGTTGCTAGGTAACGGCGCAGCGCCCCTCCACTGTGACTCAACATTTGGGAGGTTTTTGAATTGACTCACTTTCCAAACACTAAAAACCTTTAACTTGTTTCCAAAAAAGCAGCGGGGTGTTTTTTTTTTCTTTTTAAATATTTGGATTGTTTTTAGAAGCAGTTGACGCCCAAATGGAGTTATATTATAAAAACGTGCGAAAAGTGAATTTTACATAATATGTCCCCTTTAAAACTGGGTGATTTATTTACTATTAGATCAATCTGTGTTCCTCTGAATTCAGATTAAGCTGTTCTGTTGTAATTTACTTTGTGAAACCTGTTTGTTGTTGCCGATATTTCATTATAATTATCCCTGGAAAACACAAAGAAGAGTAACGGAAACAACTAGTCTTCAACTCAAAACTTTTATTTTAATCTGTTTAATGTGTTATTGTTTTCCTTTCTGAGTCATTTCCTGGATGTCTTCCTGGGATAAAGCACCTTTGTTTCAATCAGGATAAGATGTTGTAAGGCCCCAACGTTGAGAAATAGAGGAAAACAGAATTTCGTAATATTCTTTAATTGCATCACTTCTGAAGAACATTGTACAAGAGGGCCAAGTTAAAGCGTTGAGCTGTCCAGATCTCATTGAGTCTACTTTTCTATTGTTTTCTATGGTGTCATCGTTTTGAATTTAAAATCACTTCAACAAAATAATATTTAAATTATAATTTGTCTGAAAAAGTAGCAGAATAATCCACAAAACAGATGCAGCACAGAAATTACTATTAAGGTCACATCTTTAAGTTTCAATATCAAAGACAGCCTTATTTACTATTTTTAACTGAGCTAATTGTAATTTTAATCACATTTTAATTAAATACTGTCAACAAAATACGCAACATTTTTAATACAAAAACCACTTTTTGCTGCTAAACGATTGAATAACAGGCTTGTTTAACCTCAGCAATAAAAATATTTATTGTTTTTATTCTGTTAATTTATGTTATTCAATCATCGGATTGGTGCAAAGATGATGTTACGCCCAATCAGCTTCCATATATTTCAGGAACTAATGATCATTCATGAAGCTTATTTAGAAATGTGGACTGTAGACGCTGACATTAGCATTAGCTTGTTGCTACATGCGTAGCATTTACATGCTATCTTCGCCTCGAATAGCTTCACTAATAGGCTAACTCTTTTTAGAACAACTTGAAACAATAGTCTATTCCAGCGTCCAATCAAATTGTCTTTTATTTTTAGAACTTTATTATTTTTTACAGAGCAATTACACAGCCATACATCAGCAATAATTAACACAAGTGTTATCAAACTGTTGCTCGGCCATGTTGTGCTTCAGAATTACAGATGTACTGGAAACACAAGAATGCAAAGGTTCCGACCAGAACCTTTTGTTAAAAAAAATAAATAAAATTTTAGTGCATTAAAATCTATGTAGTTTTTAAATCACAATTAATTAACCAATTAAAAATCCTGGCCTTAGTGTAAATACTAACGATTTAGTTAAAACCTGACCCAGTCTGAAAAACTAAATATTTTTGGTCCAATTTCACAAGCAACAAAAGCCTGATTGCTTCTAGATAGGATCCTCCACCCCCCCACACACACATGAAATCAATTGTAGTGAAAACTAGAAATATTTACTTTATATTAAAACATTCAAACAATAATTTAGGTTTTTTTGTTTTTATATCCACCATAGGACATTTAAAAATCTACTTTTCCCTTTTTCCATGATAAATGACTGTTGGAATCAACAAATGATTCCAACATTTGTTGAAATGTCATCCAGAGAGTGATGGATGACTCTGGATCCACTCTCTGGAGTGTTACTCTCTGGATGACACTCAGGAACAACTAATTGTAATCATTGGTGTCGTTCAGAGCTCTGGCCTTGGATCTCATGACGGATCAGTTTACCTTTAAACTTCTGAACAATTTTGATAGCTTTATTGTTTGCCTGCAAACAGAAGCAGGCAGATGTTACTTTCCTCACACATGTGACATTTTCTCATCATTTTGCCCTAATTTCCAGAGAACCTGACCTCTCACCACTCAGAATTTGCTGGAATTAAAACAACAACAACAAAGGAATAAATCTTTAACTTCATAGTTGTGGGGAGCCAGCTTACAATAAGTCATCACTACTCAGCGTTACCATCACCGACACCAAACCATAAAAGTATAAAAAAATGTGTGTAAATATGTGGACAGACGCCACCAACGTGTGGAAGCGGAAGCAGTGACTGGTTCGGACTCATGTGAGCATCCTTGTTTCTGTGCTGGAAAAACATGGCTCACACGCTGAAGAGATTTCCCAAACTTTCAGCATGCATGTTGGGAAATTTTAGAGAAAAAAAAAAGAGCAACATCTGCCAAGCAGATTTCCATAGTTTCTTTGCAGAACTTGTCTTTCATCCTTTGCTTGTTCTTTCCTCTGTTCGTCGGAGGAACATCCAGATCTGGTTCATGGAAATGTCAGGGGGAGAAATGCCAACATTGGGAAACGTACTACTGCAGATGACTGTACTGTAGTTTTAATTCACTCCCACGATTTACGGGGATCACATTCAAAGGTATTCGGCACAAAATCAATCACTAGTTAGCTGAAAACAAATATAATAATAATTCAGCTTAGGAGAAAATATCTATTTTGAGTTTATGACAGTAAACAACAAACCGGTATACTTGGTAATTTAGATGACAAAATTTGGCATTAAAGCCACTGTTAAAAAAATGTTTTTAATAATTTACCGCAGGAACGAACTTGCTCACATGATTTTGTTTCTTTTTTTTTTACATTTAAACACCCCAGTAACACAATTGTTTTGTTTTACATTAGCAGTCAGCATTAGTGTTTCTATTAAAAATATGCTCAAAGCTTTGTCAATAAATACAGCTGGAGAAGTAAAGCAGTTTCTCAGAAATGAGCTGATTGCTAAGTCGAATCAAGCTAAAACAGAAGCTAATAACTGATAATATTAAGCTAACATCAAATCAGTAAAGCTAACTGCTAATTTGAGTCAAGTTAACATCAAAACAGTCAAGATGACATCAAATCAGTCAAGCTAACATTAAATCTGACAAGATAACGTCAAATTACTCAAGCTAACAGCTAGTCATAGGTCTTAAAAAGTCTTAAATTTGAGTTGGTGAAAGCTGCAGAGTCCCTGAACAGGACAGCACTTTCTCTTGTGTCTCACTGAATCCAGAATAGGAATAAAATGGTGGAAATAATCTGCTGTGACCAAGGCCTTTGCCCACTTTCTGAACACTCTTGATGAACCATAACAGGAAGAAGAACGATGCTGTTTTTCTGCAAAGGCAAAATGACAATAAACCCCTTTCATCTCCTTTCTTTCTTCATAACTTTCATCAAAATGTCAACATCAGTTTTACTCTCTCCACAATTGCTCCATCACATGATGCTCATATTTGTTTCTGATGTCGAACACAGTACTTTTTTTTCAAAGTAATGCCCGTCTCTTACCGGAATCGGTCTGTGCTTTGTGGTCCTTTTGTGGTTTCTTGTTTGTACATTTGTACAAAGTGAGAAAAAAACTAAACAAAACATTAAAATCAAAGTCTATGCATACTAATGAACCCGATCCAGCTGCTGCGTTTTCTCTCTCATCTGTTTAACATTCATAAATACGGGCTTTTCTCGACTCTCGCTCTCTAATTTTGGGATTACTTCCTTCACCTTTTACACAATAATTTTGGCTCAAAGTCGGAAGCATTGCAAAACATTTAATAACTCTGAATTAACCGTAGATGAAAGAACATAAACGATGAAGATTTATTCCTTGAAATGACTGCAGTGAGACCATGAAAGACGTTCCTGAATATAAACGTAAATGCGGACAAGCGAAGCGTCTTCCGGGGTGGGAAGCGGAACATCTGGCCGAACAATAGACTGAATTCCAGCTCGTCTTTTCCTTGTTTACTGGTGGGTGTGGACACACTCAGACACAGTTATTCTGATAATTTACTGGTAAGGCTTGGCGAAATGTTTGCGAGCGAGCAGAAAAGTGTTTCATCTACAAAGACAGGCCTCCAGCAGCCTGTGTGTTCTGCCTTTGTTCTGATGTTGCGAAAACACTGTGGAGAAATTAAACTCGTTTAGTTTGCATAATTCGCCTTCCAAAAACTCAGTGAGATGCAAGTTTCTCATCGTTTTTGTTTTCTGGTCTATGAAGCAGTGAAATGGACACATACTGAATGTTTATGTTTCAAGTTTTTCACTTTGCTTTTAATATTTAGCTTTACAATTAATAGCTTCTTCGTCTCTGAGTGGCCTTCCAGCTCATGTTTGCTCAGGACTTTCTACTGTGGAGAACGACACTTTATTTTGTTCTTGTCCAAATTTATCAACATCGAGATAAATTATATTCATGAGATTTTATCTTTCTCAACAAGATGCAGAGAAACTCATCCATTCATTTATTTGTAGTCGCATTAATTACTGCAAACGTGTCTTCTTAAGTAGATAGAAAAAATAAGTTATTCTCCGCCAAAAAGCTCAAAAGAAACTTGAGAATCTTAGAAGTTTTCTAGAAAAAAAAAACAAAAGTTTGTTAGGAAAATCTCTGATATTAATATCAGAGATTTTGTAGAAAAATCTTGGAAATTTCTGAGTTTGAAATGCTGAAAATTTGAAAAGATGTTTAGATTAGTCTAATAAATATTCTTTAATAGTTTTTTTCTATTAAAGTAAAAAAAAAGTTGAATTTCGAGAGATTTTTTTCTATAAAATTTTTTAGATTAATCTCAGAATTTCTTTGTAGAAACTTATTACTCCTCATTCTGGAGCAATCGGTCCTTCAGAACCTTCATGATTCTGATCCGACCCAAAATTAAAAAGATCTGACACCTCAAAGTTACAATTGTTTTTAGTTTTATTTCTTGTTTAATTTAGTTAGATCAATTTTTAGAGCATTTTTATTTATTATTAGTTATTTATTGTTTAGTTTTATTAGGTATGATAGTAGTTTTGCCAATTTATCCCGACTTTTGCTGTTGCTATTTTTTAATTAATGTAGACTGCGTAAATATGAATATTTATTAAGTATAACTATTTTATATTTATCAGTCTAATAAATAGAACCATAAACACAAAAACAAACATTATATCTGTAATCGTAGTTTGTTTTAGTTTTATAAACACACACTATAATTTCCAGTTACCGTTTTTATTTATTTCAGTTGATTAAAATGTTTTCTTAATTTCAGTTTTTGTTATTTCGCTTGTTTTTCAAACTATAATAATGTTGCGACCAGGGTGATGAAGGGTGGGGGCAGTTGGAGCGGGAACAGGGGCAATTAGTGAACTTGAACTCTTGAGGTCACAGAAAGGGAGAGTTCATCACCTCTTAGAAAGGTCGCGACCTCTGCGTTTACTCAGCCAGGAACACACAAACAGGCCTGAACTCAAACACGCACACGCAGACCGCAGCTTGGAGGTCAGAGTTCACGAGTTAACTAAGGGAACTAACAACAACTGCAGGGAGGGAGGCGGAGAGCCGTTCTCTAACCTGCATCTGGTCTCCAGATGGTTTGTGAGTCATCCCCGGGTTACACACACACCCACACACACGCACGCACACACACTTTGGCTTCCCCCGCTGAGACCAGATCATTCCCAGGTTGGGTCGATCAGGGGCTAAACTTGACACCTGACTCCTTCTCGCTTGCTCCCGCTTACACACACACGCACACCCCCCTTCACACACACACACACACACATACACAGATAGAAAATACCTGAGCCATGGCAGAGAAGAGTAAAAGTTCACACGATGGTTTCTGTCTTTAACACAGGAGATCAAGTGATATACGAGAAGCATATTTAGGTATTTATATAGAAAAAGTGTAAAAAAATTACCCCCAATAATGGGCTTCAATCTCATTGAGCTTTTAAACTGATGATAGATGATTTTTTTTTTTAAAAGTGTTATTTGGGGACACTAGATGGTTGTAAGAAATCTGACTGAGCGTTTCTTCCAGTTCATGAACTGCTGCTGGTTATGATTAGGTTACAAAGATTCCCATTAACAAAGTAGGTCATCTTATCTCAGCTGGTGGCTCTGAAATCAGATCCGCAGGAAAGGAGAAAACAATGCTTGTTAAACAAATTTATTTAAAATCCTATAACATTTTTACATCACAAAAAAAGATAGTGAAGAGCCAAAACCTCTAAGTCAGCATTTCTCAATTCCGGTTCTCAGGCCTCCCTGCCCTGCATGTTTTAGGTGTTTCCCTTCTGCTACACACCTGGATTGAATCTATGGGTGATCAACAGGTTTCTGTAGAACTTGATGGTCATACAATCATTTGAATCAGCTGTTCTGCAATAGAGGCACATCTAAAACATGCAGAGCAGGGATTGAGAAGCACTGCTCTAAGTCAACTTCTTTTAATAGACTGTTGAAGTAGGTTGTTTGGGGTTCTGTCTTTATGTTTCTGTGCGAATTCTGACAATTTCATAAATTTTTTCCACACTTGGTCTCACCCCTCGGTGTCTCTTGGCTCCGCCCACTTTGGGTTTTTTCTAGATTCCATAGTGGGCGGAGTTACGCTTTCAGAGCGGTGTTAGCTACTCTTTAAAATGAGTACTTTAAAGGTTTTATTTCTAAGCTGGGATCTAAAAAACAGTCAAACCGTAGAGTGTTGAAAAGGTTTTTTCTTCTTACGGATTTATTTTGACTTTTTTTTTTAACATTTAAATGTTGCAGTTTATCCAAAATAAATGTACATATAATAGACAAAGACATCTGGGGAAATTCAAAAATTACTCTTAAGGCAATGGTTTAATTTATTAAGGTGTGAAAAGGTGATATTTTGAACATAAACGACCAGCTTAAGGTCATGCCACAAGTTCTAAATCTGACTTAAACTTTGAGTAGGCCACTTCAAAACATCCATGTTGTTGCCTTAAGAAATCTAGTATAACTTCCTCATTTTCAAATTCATCAATATTTTTATTTTTATAAAAATCCCAAAATATTAACAAAGCTCATCTGTGAGGTTTATGTAAAGTAAAATGTTTGCAAAACATGGATTTGTTAAAAAAATAAAAATAAAGAAAAATGATTCACTTCTCTACAAAAATTGGTGCCCTGGGCTACAACCCCTGGATCCTCTTCGTAAAGTTTATAATATTGGCTGGCATTTGTGTCTAAAGGTTTTCAAAATTCAATTCAAAATTACGCAAACTGGGATTTTTCTAATACAAAATAAATAAATAGTTGAAAGGCTAGTTCTATTTAAAGCTGGAGTTGAACTTTTATAAAGAATATTTTTACACATATTTGTTAAAACTGTTGCCATGTTGTGACAATTTATCTGTGAAAAGATTCCTGTCCCCCAGCGCCTCCCTGAGCTACTATTACCTTCTGAAGCAATGCACCAAAAACAACCAATCAGAGCCAGGAGGAGGGGCTTAGCGCTGTCAATCATCCTTGTGAACGCGCTGCACTGGTAAATGTGCCACTGGTGGAGAAACAACTTACTGTTACAGAAAAACTGTTTCTGTTTTTACCATTTACTGATAAATGGTAGCAGCGCCACACAGAGGGTGATTGGCAGCGCTAAGACCCGCCTCCCGGCTCTGATTGGTTGTTTCTGGTTGGCAATAGGAAAAGGCAGAGGAGCTAAATTTTTTCACAGATTATCTGTCTTAAAATAAACTGTTAGGACTTGGTGACGGTTTCAACAGATATATTAAAAACATATTTTTAAAAGAAGTCAAATACTGCAGTTTTAATTGATTTATTGATTATAAAGTCTCCATTATTTTACTTTGCAATGGCATCAACTTTCAGACACTTTTCCTTCTTTTTCTTGTTCATTTTTAATCTAGTTTTCTAACTAAAACAGTTCTCTGTTAAATGTCAAAATCATGTTCTATGGCTAAAAACAACTGAACTGTCTTTGCAGAAATTATTTTTTGTCAAAGTCCTATGTTTTGTAAAGATGAGCTTCTTTTTGAAGGAAGCTTTTAATAAATCTAGTGAAGAATAATCTCTTGCATCAGCTTTGTGCAGATTAATGGATTCATTTGGTGGGAAAAAACCCCAAACAAAAACAGAATTATATTCAGGTTTTGGATCCAAGGAGATGAACTAAGGCTCAGCGAAGTCTAAGTTTTAACTTCCAGCGTATATAGAAGCAGTAAATGTGTAGAAAACCACCTCTAGAGGGTTAACATTGTCTACAGAAGAAACAGTCTCAGCTACTTAAATACACAGACAGATACCTCCAAGTTTACAATTTCAAACTCTTCCTTTTCTGATCTACATCAAAGAACAAACTTCCTCGTCGTAAACTCAGCTACGATTACGAGTACCCAGGTCTCACATCAACAAATCTCTGAGCAGCCACAGTCTGGTAGACTAAATAATGGGATGTTTATTGTGTATGAGGCGGATTTTTGCCATAGAAACCTGTGGCATTCAGGCAGATGGAATCACAAAGCGGTGTTGAAATCCCTGCAGACTCTTTATTTGTGTCTGGAACACTAGAAACCAAACATAAACAATTGGTTTGTGAGCACACAAAAGATGAAGCAGGTCGCAGCTTCAAATAGTTTTGCTTTTACGATGTCAAAGTGACCTCGTAATAAATCAGATCGATGTTGGAATCAAAGTGATTATGAATATGTTGAAACAAGGCAACTAGATTTTTGTCATTTATTAAAGGCTTAAAAATGACAGCAGCTGCAGAGCGCCACGGCAAAGGGAAAATAAAATGATAAACAGGTGTAAAACAACCTTAAACCATTTATATTTTGCTTTTCCTGGCTTTCTGTGTCGGCACTTAGACCCGTTGCCATGACAACCGACACAACATCTCCGTCAACCTGCACAGCAGAGAAGTATATTGACCAGAATGTCCTGCACTGTTGCTAACTTTCTGGTCTGGGGCGGTTTCCAGTCCAGTTGCATTCACACTGCCTTCCAACCGTTTCAGAGTTCACTTCAGCTGGACCGGGACCGGGACCGAGGCTCTGAGGCTCATCAGAGTTCGCTTCTTTAGTCCGTTCTGGAATTCAAATTTGCACTCACACTTCCCAAACGAATCGGACTTTCCAAAAAACCTAATTAGTGTCTCATTAAAGCGGGTTACTGGTTTAGTTACCCAGATTCTAACTTTCAGGTTGTATGAACTCTGTTAGCTGCTGGCTCCAAAATGAGGATTTATCTTTCTCCTTCAAGCTGAGATCAATCCACCGTTTACTCTAGCTTAAGAGCAAGCTACAGACTGGAAATATTCGGAAAACCAAATTTCACCCACCTGGGGAGGGTGAAGCAAAGGCCAGGAGTTTGTCTCTCAGAGGAACGTGTTGTTTGGCAGGTGAATCAGCAGGCGCTAACAATAAAACGGGAATGATAAAAAGATGACAGATAAGATACGACTCCTCCGCGTTCACACAAACACTCTGCAGAGATCGAGGGAAGTGATGGAGGTCGCAACCTCTCTTATCTGCCTGGAAGCGTTATGAAAACCGGAATGTTTTTGTTAGTTTGTTGTTGCTGCAGAAAACAAGCAGACGCATGCATCCACTAGATTATGTTTTTTTCCTGCTGGGAAATGTGTGTTTTTCTTTACGTTGCGTTTGCAAGGTGGGTGGCTTTAAAGCGGAGAAAGTGTGTGTTTTATTCCATATATTCTGATTTAGGTACCAACAAGTGTGCTAGATGAATAAATAGTGAAAAAAGTCTGTGCATCAAAGTATGAGTATTTAGTGTTTGGTTAAGGCCCTCTGCGTTTTGCTCGATTGCTTTTCCATATGTCTGATAATGTGTGTTTCGGGTGTTGGTTCAAAACCAAAAAAAAAAACTCATTAGAAAAATATTTGACTTGAGCAGAGAAAACATTCTGTAGATTTATTCACACTGCAGGCTGTCTAATGTGGTATACAAGATTTACCATCATCAAGGGGAATCAAGAAGAAGAAACTTTTCACGTTTGGAAAGAAAACCTCAGTTTTTACTCCGCCATTAAATCTCCCCTCTGTCTTCCTCCGCCTTGATCTCGTTTTTCTTCCTCTGTTCCTGTAAATTCTGCTGTTTTCTCTCCTCTCAACATCTGTTTTATGGGCTGTACTCGCCGTTAAAGTCTGAGTTTAATTCCAGCCGGGTTCGTGATCAGAACCGTTTGTTTGTCTGCAAGATTAAGTGCAAATAAATAAATAAATAAATAAAAAATACCAAAAACGAATTTATTGGAACGCCGTTGGAAAGTTGGAGCGCGGGCAAAGGAAGATCTCGTAAAATGTTTTTATTTTCATTTATTTATTTTTTTGCTCTGGCTCTCCACCGCCTTCATTAAAATCAATAATCGGGGCGCTGGCCGAACCCGGAGGTTACATTTCCCCGTTTCTCACCTTTTCTGTTTGCAGTTGGTGTTCCAAACCAATTCATGGTGTTTTACAGTTTTTATTGCCATTCCAGCTTTAACAGAGTCTACGTGTTCTTGTTTGTCACGTAACAGTTTATGTTTCAATCTGTGATTTAGGAAAATTGTGTTTTTATTATTTGTAATAGAATATTAAAACACCAACAATGAATTTTTGTATAGGAATAATAAAATAAAGTGTTACTTTTGTACTTGATTATCAAGGTTTGTGGTTTTACAAAATGGTTTTACATGTTAAAAAGCTGATAAACTTATGTAAGTTATGCGAGCTGGCTAAACTGTGAACAACTTTTGATTAAAAAAAACCCCCAAACATTTACAAAAAGAGGATTGGTACATTTTCTCCTCACAAAAACACATTAGAAAAATAAAAGTATTCCTGATACTTGTGTCAAAAAAATAAACTTAAAGCTCTTCTTGGCCCAAACTCGCCTATTTTGTTCACACCTGAACTATTGCTAAAACGGGTCACACATTTAGCAGAGACAGAGAACAAATTACCGAGCGGTCCAGTCTTTCATCAGTGCTTCTTGGCAGTAACATCTCGTGCCACTGGACTGTTTCTCCTTCGAGAACAATGCTTTCCTATTGCATGAAAGTTAAAGTTGTTCAGCTCCTTTCCAACCTTACAGCCCTGCAGCTTCATATCAGCAGCAGTTGACATGGCACAGGACGATGTCTTAGGGCTTTTGGAGACTTCACTTAGCCTCTTCATTGAGCGAGATGTAAACACTGGTTGGTTCGCTTAAGAAATCTTACAGAAACTGGGAAAGTTGAAGAAAATACAAAGTTGAAGGCACCATCAGTTGTTTTAAGGCCAGTTTAAGTGACATTATTTTCTGTTTTTAGCTACTTGTGTCAGCTTCACATTATTTCAGGACTGAAACATGATTTTGTTTTTTAAAGAGGGAGCTTTCCAGACACATGGTGGTATTTAATAGCATAATCAAGTAACTGTTAACTTAAGTATAAAAATCAAATATATCAAATATGACTTAAAGGAAAATGTAATTGTATTTAAAATTGGGTTTCTGTCTCTTTAAGAAGCTCCTGCTCTTTCTGAAACTCCGCCTTCAGGAAGTCATTACAACATCACTCCTCTGTTAACCCTTTAATGTTTTTACCATCGTTACATTAATAAGTGCCTCCTATAATGAGCTCAGCAGATCCTCTGTTCCTCCAGGGGTTCGCTAATTGCTGCTGGCTAGTCTGAAGGAACTGAGCTGTCAGGCGGAAGATCAGAGTCTCGGTTGATAATTTGATCAGTTACTCAGGACCTCAGTAGACCTTTTACCAAATACTCTTTTTTAGTTAAATATTGTTTATTTTTTTATTAGACATACTAACAGTTTTAGTTTTTCTCCTGTTGACAAACAGGTGTCTTAATTGAAGACACCATTTTCAGAAAATGTATTCAGTTATTGTTGAACAACAAAGTGACTCCGGCTTTTCCCCCCAACATTTGTAGCGACTAGCGACGGTTATTTGTCGATAGTTGACGTGAACGGCTTGGGTGGAGAAAACAAATCAATGTCACATCAGATCAAAAACACAAAAACAATTTATATCATATCTACACTTTCAATATGTTTCAGTTTGTTTTATAAATGCACAAACCAACCAGGTAGTTACAGTTTTTCCCCATTAATTACCATTTTGGTCTAAATCATTTATTGAAAACGTTTTCTCATTTTCTGTTTTTACTTTGCTAGTTTCAGTTAACTTTAATAACCTTAATTTTTCTTAGACGTCAATGCTAGTTTGGAACATCTACTTCCTGTTTATTACAGCCATCTGTATAAAATTACATTTTGTGAGAAGGAAACCCGCCTAATTTGCTTTTTTATTTATTTTCTTTTGTTTGCAACTTTATTAAAAGTTCTCTCAAAATTCGCTTTACAATTGGGATGGAAGCATTGTTTATATGTTGCTTATGTTGGAAAATTACAGACTGATTTGTTGCATTCAGCTTTTTGCAAGGATTTGCATCCAGAAAAAAATCCCTGTTCTCTGTTTCATTACACTGGGAATAAATATTTCTCAGTAAAAATCTCCATCTTTTCCCCAATTTGCGTGTGAGGAGACTTGTTACTCGACGCCTGAGCTGTTTCGATGAACCTCGTTAAAGAGTAAAAACGCATTCCTCCAGCTTTTATTGCGCCGTTTCATATTTACAAAAGGCATGAACACACATACAATCATTTCTGGTATTTACGGCCTAATTCCGTCTCTTATTTACCCATCAGTGATCATGTCCATGTGCTTGTAAAACCGCGCTGTTGATAAAACAAGAGTTCATATTAGCACATCGTGCTCAGACGTTCAGCTGCCAGCCTGCGGTTTGCATGAAGTTTTCAGGTTTTCCAAAAGCCGCTTCGCTTCGCCAAGACGTGTCTGATCAGAAGACAGGTGGGCGAAATTTTCCCAAATGCCTTCCCTGAGAATGCGAGCGGCGAGTTTTGCCAGACGGGGAGGAATAGCGGAGGTTAGAGAACGATCAGAGCCGTTTGATTTCAGCTGGACCGAGCAGAGCGCGCTCTTCATCATCAAAGGAAAACATCTGACGTCTTCCTCAAAGTCAGTTATGTTATTTTTGAGGAACTGTAGTTGGTGTTTGCTCTCAGAGCTTATTATGAAGCGTGTCAGGAATAAAAGCTTAATATCCTGCATTTATAGTTTCCATCTGAAATTTTGGAGTCAGTTTCAGTTTTAGAAGATTTCTGGGCAACACATCTGGACAGACGTAGACTTTTTTACTGCTAAGCTTAAATAAGAATATAATTAGACCTGTCACAATAACAAATTCTGCTAGATGGTAAATTGTCCCACAAGTTATTGTGATACAGGGTTTCCCTCAGAAAACTTGGTAAGCCTGGTGGTAGAAGACCTGAATGTTTCTGAGTTAAAAATGTTTAAAGTTGACAGGAAATTTGAAAATATCACTTCGTAATTATGTGTTATTGGAAGACTGGAAGATTAATACCTACACACCAACTATAAAGTCTTAAAAAAAATAAAAAATAAACAATGCTTAGCCTGGTGGGTGCTAAGCATTGTTAGCTTAGCCCCCAAGCTAACAATGGGGGCTAAGCCCTCTGTACAATAAGCGCCTCGTGGCTTATTGTACAGTGGGCAAAATAAAAACGATAATGTTTTGACACCATTTTCAAGTAACAAAATGGAAATAATGGCATAATAATGCAAGAATATATTCTCAAAGATCAATAAACTTTTAATTCTAATAAAGATTTAACACTTTTAAGTGGAAGACATTTTAAATATACAGAATAAACAAACAAAACAACAAAGGAAATGAATTATAAAGTCTCTGTATACAAAACTGTCCTTCAAAAAAATGGACTAGTTGAGATCAAAACACCAAACTGAAGACGTTTGTTATCCAATCTTTTTTCTGTAAAAGAGAGAGAAAAGAGAAAAACGATAAGTAATCCAAATAGAAATTATTCAGTTAATTTAATTTATCATGTGAAAGATTTCTTTTATTGGGACAGTCCTAGAGGTAGTAAGTTTGCAGCAGGTTTTCAGTCCTAAATCTCTAATTTAGCAAATTGAAACCATTTTAATAATCACTACTGGCACAAAACAAGGACATTTAGTCAGATTTTATGGTAGACAGTGGGGAAAAAATCTAATTTATTTTATAGAGTACACGTAACTATTTGGTTTAAACGTAGCTGTTTGATGACGCTAAGTGAAGCATTTTGAAAAGAGCCACATTTGAGAGGACTGACGGCATTTCCAAAACCTGTAGTCTGTTTTGCCTTTTCCGAATTTTTGTAAATTCGCTCAAATTGGTTTTAAATAAGCAAATTGAGACTTTGATGCAAATCCTGGCTTTAAAATTGGATAATGGCATAATGTGCTTTTTCCTGCCCAGTCCTTGTGAGAAACTTAACAAAAATGTTTTCTTAAATATCAGCCGTCTCACACTCAGTTTCTGCTAACTCTGGACTTTTTCATTCCTTTATTAGATAAATTGCAAGGCTGTCCTTTTTTTTTTTAACATTACAGGTAATTATTGCATGTTAACTTTGATTCTGTAAAAATATGACAAACATTTCAAATTCCTGGAGGCCAAGAGTTTAGTTTCACCTTCATTTGCTGGGATATTAAAGCAGCTCCATCTGTCTTTTCACCTTTTGAGCAAATGTTTCACAAACCAGATGGGATATTCCAAGAAATTTTCCAATTTATTAGCAAGCTGTGTGTTCCAGAGTAAAACTGGAGCCAACATGCGATGAGTTTAAGGTCTTAAGTGCGCTCATCGTGTGCGAAAGGCTGTCTGCTTTTTACCAAGAGAAAGAGAAGATGACACTATGGGTTCATCTGAAAAACATCCATGGTCACACCAAATTAGAAATGTTCCAGAGACTTTACACACCCACACACACACACACACACACACACACACACCAAAATACGCATCACTTTGTGCTGTATGGTCATCGCTGCATGAAAGAAAATAGATTTTAGTGGATAAAAAGGGGAAAGGAAGCAGAAAACACATGCTGATATTGTATGTAAAGGTAATATAACATCGGATATCTGTGAAATCTCTGCGGTCGGACCATCTTTCATTAAACTGCATCTGAGGCCAAAAAGACACCAGTGTGAAGACAATAACGTTAACCACTGGCGCTGAAGAACTACACTCAAGGTTGAGTTTGGTATCTGGTAAAACTATCACTAAAAGAAACTCTTTTTAGTCCCGAAAAGATGAGAAAACAATAGCTGGCATGGCCAACATCTTATGGTGCTGCACTTACAGATGTTATTGGTTTTCATGGGTTTTTTTTAACCAAATTTTCCCAAATAGTTTGACTTATTTTCCACCTTGAACACAACATCCATGACTCCATGTTGGTTAGGGAGTCACGCTACACACAGCACTTTAAAAATTGAATATTTGTTTGGGTAAAATGGTTTAATCTGTTTAAAAGTCAACATATAATGTATATCGACTCTGGTAGATTGTGTCATTACATATTGAAATATTGGTCAATATATCAACAAGTTTTGTTCATTTTAAAACATAATGAATAAAATAAATAAAAATAAATAATGAACAGTTGCTGTTTGTGTAAAATCGCTTTGAGTCCAATGTTGGTAAATAATGAATCCATATTGACTTCATTGATGAAACCCCCCCCCCAAAAGTCTGATTTTAAAAGTTTAATTAAATTCCAAATTGATTGCTACTACTGAACAAAGTTAACCCAGGTAAATATTAACTACTAGCTAAACTCATTTAGCATAAATATAGTTTGAAACCCTCCAAAAACCTCTGATATATCAAAAATTTAAATACTTAACAATCAAAAGCCTGTTTTTGCTACATTGGTAAACTAAAATACACACTTTCCATAAAAATAACTTTAATTTTTCCCTCTTAAATTTCCTGGAAGTTCCCAACGGTTAGCATTTGGAAACCTAGCTGAACCTAGCCTGGCAGAGTTTGAAACCCCCAGAGATCACTGAGAAATTAAAAATTTAAATAATTAACAATAAAACATCTGTTCTCACTGTGTTGGTAAACTAAAACACGGCACACACCTTCCATAAGTTTATCTTTCGTTCTATAAGGTTAGCATTTGGAAACCTAGCACACCTAGCGTAGCATAGTTTGAAACCCCCTAGAGATCCCTGATAAATGAAAAATTTAAATAATTAACAACAAACAAACACTTCCCTCAAATATAACTTTAATTTTTTCTCTCTTAAATTTTCTTGAAGTTCCCTGAGGTTAGCATTTGGAAGCTTAGCTTAGCATAGTATGAAACCCTCCAGAGATTGACTAATCAAAAATTTAAATGTTTAACGATAAAGCACCTGTTTTTGTTACTTTGGTAAATTAAAACACACTTTCTATAAATACAACTTTAATTTTTTCTGCATAAATTTCTTGTAACTTATGAAGGTTAGCATTTGAAAACCTAGCCTAGTGTAGCCTAGCGTAGCTTGAAACCCTCCAGAGATCACTGATCAGTCATAAATTTCAATAATTCAATAATTTGACTGATTTGGAAGTAAAAACATTCTGTAGAAGTTATAAAGTTAAATGTTTGGTTCTGCTTTCACAGCATTCAATGATGCTAGCCAGCTTTCTCTAACATTAGACTTCTGCTGCATTAGCAGTCAACAATAAAAACTTTCTTTACCCACAATGAAACACCAACTATGTTGGCAGAAATGTAAATCTATTCATCCTGACCTGCTTTGCTCGTGTCCTGACTGGCATTTTGGACGTGGCTGTAATGCAGTAAAGTTAAAGATGTCCACTTTAAATCAGTAATAAAGATTGATCTCCTCTGGACACATTTATTTACCCTAAAGTATCCTATTTAAGCTACTTTCACATCCAAACTGTGGCCATAAAACGTTTGCTACCTAAAAAATTACAGTCATGGCTCCCAGTTTAGAGAATGTTCTAGTGTTTGATGAGGTGTACCAGATGATCTATGAGGCACACCTGCATGATTTGGGTGTCTCTGTTCTCTCGCGTCATCTGCAGATGATTAATGTGCAAATACTTTCAAAATCTCAGAATGGTCCTTTGAGGTATGGAGTGAAAAATACGACCATTACGATGCTTTATATTGTGAAAGAGGGTTTTTATTGATAGGTCAGGGTTGGGATTAGGTGAGAAGTAACTATAATCCTGATGTGGTGTCCTTACATAAAAGCATTCACACAGAGATTGTAAAGAAAGTGAGTCCAGAGTCTGTGAGTTAAAGAGGTGATAACTGTCAGCCTTTACACTGCGCTCATGTGTGCAGAGGTCAGGCTGAGGTAAGGATGACATTGTTAGCACAATGTTCGCACACACAGAGCACGTCTCCTCAGTCTGAGTCAAGGGTCACGCCGAGGTAAAAGGTAAAGAAGATTCGGTTTTTAGTGGGAGCCCAGAGACCCGTAAATCCACACACAGCAGGCGGAGAAGGACTTCTCTCTCAGGCACACGCTACCAGATACAGAAAAATAAAACAAAACCGAGTCCTGGGTCCAAACCAGAGGATATTACACAATTTCTACATATTTTTGCCTCATCATAAAGTTCTGGAGAAAGGAGCGCAGATCTCAGTGTGAGTGCAAAAATATCTATAAAAAAACCCCAAAACAACGTTGGATATAAAGCTTAAGTCTGGTGCAAGGAGGCCGAAAAATGGAGAAAAAAAAACACAATTTTGGGAGGTTAAAACATTTTAGAAGTTACAAAAATTCAGAGGTGAACTGCAAAAACACAAAATTTACCAAGTATTTCTGGTCTGGTTTGAAATATCTTATAAATAAGACAAAACTAACTTACAAGTAAATTTTAAGCATTAAGATTTAAGAACTTATTTTAATTATGTAAGTGCTTAATATTAATGAAAAAGTACTGGGCAGGTTATTTTATATAAGAAGACATTTTTCCTGTGTTGTAACTGAAATAATCTGCCAATGGAACTAGCACGTTTTCATAAATATAAAAGAACAATTTATTTAAAACAAGCTCTTAAATTTTGCATAAGAGTTACTTATAAGTTAGTTTTGTCTTATTTTAAGTGTATTGTGATATTTGAACCTGAAACTAGACCAAAATATTTGGTAGGATTTAGTTTTTGCAGTGCCATAACCAAACCGCGTCTCTGGCTGGGTTTGCATTGTACAGGTGAAAAAATGGCGACCTTCGTTGGTGAAAAATAAAACAAAGATTTGCCTTTTTTGAGATAATTGAGTTTTTACGCATAACAACGGAGAACATTTAGGTTAGTAGGTAAGTTACAACATATTTTTTTTTACCCCTCCAGGGGTCTTTTGTGGGCTCTAGTGTCCCTTATATGACAGTAGGCTGACAGGAAACAGGGAAGGAGAGGGGGGAAGACATGCGGCAAATGTCGTCGGGTCCGGGAGTCGAACCCGCGACGGCCGCGTCGAGGACTCAAGGCCTCCAAATACGGGTCGCGCTAACCACTGCGCCACCACGGCACGCCCAAGTTACGACATATTTAGGGCAGCAACTTTAACTTGAACAAATAACACTGCTGGTTGAAGTCAGATTTCAACATTTTCCTCGTTTTCCGGTTGTAATCAAGATGTTTCCTAAAGTTATACAGTTGGTTTAAGCTGCTTTCCTTCCTGTTTGATGGTGTGTGTGTGTCAGCTTGCTTGGCTGACTGGTAAGCTGATCGAAAATTACTGGGAAAACAGAGTCTGAACCTGCAGAGGGCAACGTTGGCGGCCCTGTGAGGTGGTGAGGTCTTACCGCATTTAGAAGGCTGTAAACACAAAATACCGTGCTGCACTGAGTGTGTGTGTGTTGGTTCTGCTCAAACAAACCACTGCAATGTCGACTTGCGTTCCAACGATTCCTCTGCGCTTTATTGGCGGACTTCAGGGAGGTGGTCGCAGGTCAGCCTACTCTGGGACGGTGCTGAAGTGTGTGTGAGAGAGAAAAAGAAAGGGGAACGGTTAAAAGTGTGTTACTTAGGGAAGTAACCATGTTTGCCTGCATTCATGCTGTGCAAAAACAAACACAAAGTCGTTCGGTGAGAGCGTGGAGGAAGAGGGAAACGGGGCCAGCCGGAGAGCCGGGGCGGTGGGAGTTTGTGTGTACGATGCTGGAGTATTCCCAGAATCCATAAGACCTTTTGCTCTCCAACATCTGAGAAGGTGATAACTGCTCAGAATGTGAGAATATATTGGAGAGGGGAGGGTTGTGAACTGAGAGAAACCCAACGGATGTTTCCTGGCTGTTCTGAACGACCTTCCAACGACCGCAGAGGATACAGTCCAACACAAAAGTGGGATGAAGTGTTAATATGGACCAAAAAATGCATTTTACTGTTTCCAGTGGTTTCTGTAAGCAGTTTGGAGAACTATTTTATTGTCTCTGCCGCAATAGCTTTAGGAGTTGATGTAAAACAACAATACTTTATCTTTTAACACAAAAGCATCAAATAATTACCAGTAGCAGGACTTTAAAACCGTTGTTCAAATGACTGAGTCTATTTGTAACAAAGACCCGATGAACTGATCACCTCTGATCCTGACAATTCTGTCAAAACAACTTTTTCCTAGTAACTTTACGTCTTAATTCTGCTAATATTCTGCTAATATTCTGCGTTTATTCTCATAATTAAAAGGTTTATTTTCTCAGTCAGGCCCTAGTACTCTGTCGTCGTGTAGGTGCTGACATACCTCATCATTTTTACGAACATGACTTGAACGAAGGCCTGCAGTTCAACTCTGTGTGAAGTTATTGGAGAGTTAAAACATGGAGGGCGAGGTCGGGTCGCCGGGCCGGTTCAGGGCGAGCCAAGCCGTGCAGACGGAGGGAAGTTTTGGGTTACAGCGGGCGGCGTGCGCCTTGGTGGGAGGCGGGCGACAAATCCGGGCTGAGGGAGCCCTTCAGTTTTAACGGGATGTGGAGAGTCTGGGTGAGAAGTTACTGGAAAACTAAAAATAAAAAAAGCTAAAACCAAGAAGTCTTGGTGCCAAGATACTGAAAATATGATATTGTTTCCTGCAGATCAGTTTTGGTTGGTGGAGAGGAAGCGTAAGACAGCCTGTTCCTGATTGTTGCATCGCAGTAAAACCCGATCTGGGTTGAGATTTGTCGCCAGCAGCTTTTTTATTCAGATGACCAATGAAGCCACGTTTTTATAGCAGGTTACAAATAAAAGCTTTACGCCAAGAAATAATGCTAACAAACACTTAATTAAACAATTACAACATTTTAAAATACAAATGTTGTAATTTTACAACACAGTATAAGGGCCACGCTAAGAAATTGAAGATAATAATAAGAGAATAAAGTCATAAAATTACAAGAATAGTCATAATGTGAGAAAAAGTCATAAAAGCAAAAATTCAAGAATAAAATTGAAGTAATACAAGAATGAATTTATAATATGTTTATTTTTTATTTTTACGCATTTATGAGGCCTGGCGGCAAAACTTAACTTCTGCTGCACAAGTTACTTAATAGGTTGTTGCTAGGTAACCAAAGAGTGAGTGAGTTGCTAGGTAACCAAAGAGTGAGAGAGTAACACTGACTTTATTCTCAAAACATTAGAACTTTACTCCCAAATTATTTTGACTTTATTCTGGTATTATTATGACTTATTGGAGTTTTTACTTTATTCTTGGACTTTTATTTTGTAATTTATCTTAGCCTGGCCCTCCTCAGAATGTTTTTGACATTTTCCCCTGGCATTGAAAGCAACAACTGACTGGAGAGTACACACCAAGTTATTCTGCTCCGCTGTTACACTGGATGTTTTTTAATAGGAAACTTTTTAATAGGAAACGTTGAATAATTTACACTTTAAACGAATTGAAAACAAAATGTAGGAAGGGAATCCTCAACCATCTTTGTCTTTAAAGCTCATCTTGTGGCAGAATTTTACTTGGTTCAAGAAACTCCATAATAAGCAGCTTTTCATATCCAATTATAAATTGGTTAATGGAGAAAATGGTCAGCAGATTAAACCTACACTGTACTAATTTCACAGTTTGATGTGAGAAGTCATTATTTTAGCATCCTAAAGGATTACTAAAGGGATTCTATGTGTTTGCATTTTAGTAATAAATGTTTTTCTTGTTTAAAAAACAGGAATTTATGTGAATTTTTTTACATATTTATCTAGGTATGGACAGTAAATCAAAAACAATGCAATATACTGTATATCATAATAGTTGTGTGATCAATATCAATACATAGTACATCTGATAAAATTTTCTATTTTCTAACTAATCTAGTTTGGTGGAATCAATTAGCTCACTCACTCTTTGGTTGCCTAGCAACGACCTCAGGAGTAACTGCCACAGTTTAAGGCTTCGATTCATTCTGCTTAAAAGTAAAGAAACACCGGTGTAAAGTGGAAACTGTGGATAAAACAGGAAAGGTCAGTCCATCAGTTTGGCTGTATTTCTGATATTTCAAGCAAAAACTAATCAATATCAACTGATATGAAAACTGTTATTGTAATATGTTTTTCAGCCATATTTTTCAGTCCTAGAAGAATATATTTTTTTAATTTGATTGATTAATTTTGAGAACAGCCAACCATTTGTACCTCTTTGTAAAGACTGTTTTCTATCTGATACAATATTTAAAGTGAAAATATACAATATTTGTCGTTTTTCCTCATTTTCAGGAGTTTTTCTTGTTTTAGTGGATCTGAAAAACCCTCACTGGTTGATTCTTGACCCTCAGTGGGATCCTGACCTCTAACTCCGTCCTTTAGTCGTGTTTTTCCCTTCCTCGTCTGCTAACTCTGGCCACCTTTTCCTCATTCTTTCTCTGTTTATCCTTCGGTCAGTGTTCTCTCTCCGTGTTGTTCTCCCTCGCTGCGCTTCCAGGGGGTTAAGTAGACTGCTGACATTTTTGTGGCCGTCCTCGTATTATTTTGGGACCGTTGGATTTATACTGACGCGGTTCATCAGTGTTACGCCGGCTACCCTTTTCTCTGTGCACGTGTGCGTTTTACGGCCCTGACCTTGCAGACGGTGAATGAAGCCTGGAAGCAAACCGAGGAATTTCAGCCTCTAAGATTTCTATAATTCTGGCTTGCACACATAAACAGCAAACGCACATGAGGAGCGCCGAGTAGCAGGATGCTACCACGTACGTTTATACAAGCATTCAGACATCCATCACACACACGATTTGAACCACGCAGCGCTTGCAGGCTGAGCGACGCTTGGCAGCGGACGCCCTCCTGGAACGCCGTCCGCCTGTTCTCAGGCTTTCCCAAGTTTCTGATGACATTGTTATGATCATGCTGGAACAATTTAAGCACCGTTATGCACACGCCGGGTCACCAGGGAGCGATTGTACCAAAACTGAGCTAGCTTAGCCTCTTGCGCTTTGATATAAAGTTCTCCCCTACTGCCTGACCTCCTCAGTGAGCGCACGCACTTCTGGGGCAATTTGGGAAAAAAAGAACTAAAATAGAAACTTTATTGTAACTTTAATTTTTGTTAATTGAGTCAACACTGTAGACAACAACATGACTAACTCTGCCATATTATGTTATGTGCATTGTCCCTTTTGGAATAAATAAACAGCAAAAACACTGAACCAAAAGAAAACTGGAGGGATTTTGTCCTAAGATCTGCAAGACTAAAAACCTGCAAGCAAAAGTGCTGAAAATTTATTCAGTTCACATTTTATTAAATCATTTAAATACCTCTGTGTAGTGGTTGGACTTGTTAAAAATGTTAAGCAAGTTGATTGCATTGAATCCCATTTTGATTGTAACATTAACAAATAAGCAACATTTTCAATTCAAAGCCCGTTTTTGCTGCTAAATCATTGAATAAATAGATACATTGTATGTAATTTTGGTTTTATATTTAAAAAAGACTTAATTAACTTTTCATTCCCTAAAGATAAATGATTTAGAGATTGTGATTTATTGATATACTTTCACTGTAAAAAAACAAAATCTTACCAAGTATTTCTGGTCAAGTTTCTGGTGTAAATATCTTAGTACACTTAAAAAAAGACAAAAATAACTTACAAAAAACTTTAAGCAAAATATAGAGGCTTGTTTTAAGTAAATACTTCATTAATATTGATGAAATATTAATACATTTCCTTAATATTTCACTTATAACATGACATTTTTCCCGTAAGTGAAGTAATCTGCCAGTGGAACTAGTCCTTTTTCATCAATATTAATAAATTATTGATTAAAGGAAGCTCCTATCGCTTGCTGAAAAGTAACTTGTAAGTTAGTTTTGTCTTATTTCAGGTGTAATACAATATTTTTACTAGAAACTAGTCACAAATACTTGGTAAGATTTTATTTTTTTGCGTTGTTCCTAAACCTCACCCATAAATCTGCAGAACGTTAAAATTTTTTATTTGATTAATCGAATGATCACCAGAACAATCGATTAATAAATTGATTGCTAGCTGCAGCTCTAGTGATTATAGATGTGCATGGAATGTGTTAAAATTCCTGCATTTTAAAAAACATCAGATTTCTGTGGCTTAAATTGCGATTATTTTGGCGTTTTTGGCAGAAGGATGGAATCATTTCGTCTTTGTTTAAAGCTAATGAGAATTAATGAAGCTTTGGTTCTTCCTGCCCTCTGAACCGAGAATATAATCTGTTATTCTTCTTTCACCCGTCGGTGCTTTGCCCTCTGGAACGCCTCGGCGGGTCTCCACCTCCATCCATCCGTCTCTCCTTCTCCAACCCGTCCAGTTTTCATACATCTCTCGGTGCGTCTGGGCCGTCCCGCGTTGGTGTTGTTGTTGGCAACAGCGGCTTTCCGAGTGGCACGGACGGGAGAGTTTCCTTCCCACATGATGGAGGGAGGGAAAAAAGAGACAAAGAGCGAATTAATGAGGCAGAAAATGTCAG
This sequence comes from Xiphophorus couchianus, assembly GCF_001444195.1. NCBI lineage: Eukaryota > Metazoa > Chordata > Actinopteri > Cyprinodontiformes > Poeciliidae > Xiphophorus > Xiphophorus couchianus. Next base: position 20,219,037 of record NC_040241.1, on the reverse strand, counting down.
TGAGATGGGTAGACGCAGTAACCGAGGCGTTTCAGTTTTGTTTCTTCCTCTGGCTTCCTCGTTGCCTCCACCTCTCATATAATCTGCGATGATAGATGGGCGTTAAACTTGTAAAAAGCCTTTTGTCTCCAACAGTGGAACAATGGGGCTTTAACGTTAATCTTCACTGTTACATGAAAATATGGGATCCTGCATTTCAGATGTTCCATTATATTTATTTACTGCCAGATGTTGAAAACGGCATGTGTTTGGGATGATTATATGACTTTCTGACTGTCCTAGCTGCAGAAATGCCAAAGTGGGCCATTAATATCTGTAATTACTATAATTTTAAAGCTTTTATTGGTGTATTTGTTGAGAACATCCAGTTCCTTAACTTTCCGTTACCGAGTCTGCCTTCCTCAGTTTTTACTTTCATCTTGTTTCAGCTTTTTGCTCTACAAATTGAGAAATTATTGATTTTATTTGACCGAAATCTTTATGGCGGTGGAGCAGCTGGTAGCACTGCCGCCTTGCAGTGAGAATATCTTCCTGCATGGAGTGACTGTACCTGTGCATACGAGGGGTTTCTCCAGGTACTCGACTTCCTATCATAGTGAAAAGAAAAAAAGTCACCACTTATGAAACATTCTGTCAAATACCATCATGGAAATCATCAAGAAGCATCACATATATTGGTCAATGTTTCATTTATTATGTTTGCAAAAGCAACTCTAAACAGGTGGAGTTTTAGTCTAGATTTAAAGAAACTCAGTGTTTCGGCTGTTTTGCAGTTTTCTGGCAGTTTGTTCCAGATTTGAGGTGCATAGAAGCTGAATGCCGCTTCTCTATGTTTGACCTGAGAGGTCTGGAAGGTTGCTATGACAACAGCAGATCCTCGGTGTATTGTGGTGCTAAGCCGTTCAGCAGTGATTTATAAACTAACAGCAGTATTTTAAAGTCTCTTCTCTGAGCTACAGGGAGCCGGTGTAGGGACTGTAGAACTGGTCTGATGTGAAAACCAGTAGCTGCGTTTCCATTACAAAGGTACGCAAAACTTTGTCGATATTCCGTTAATGTCAATAAAAACATAATTTTGCAGTTATGGTGTTTCCATTACATAAGAAACGCAGCCAAAACCACACATAAATAAGTTTGTTCACTTTGATAAGTTATTAAAAAACACAGCCGCCATCATCTTCCTACCACTTCCTGTTGTTTTCTTTGTTGTTTCTGTCAGTAGTAACATCCAGTTATTGATTATTTGACTCGTGTGATGCGAAAAATTTGTTTTTATTGTACAGTAGTTTTGCAAATGAAAAAATTTTTGATACAGCCAATAAAACCCCCCACCTCATTTACTAAATTTTTTTTTTTCCGAAATTGCTGTGTTTCTATTAAGCAAAATTATTTTCAAAATGTCAAAATGTGAAAATAATGGAATGGAAAACGCAGAGCAGCAATCAATCCAACAAAAGATATCAATCAATCAATCAAGTCTATTTGTGTAACACATTTTAGCAACAAGGTAGTTCAAAGTGTTTTACGTCATAAAATTTCAACAACACAATGTCACAGAACACAGTCAACAATTGAAGCAATACGTTTTGCCATTGTTACACATCAGAATATTGATTCAGATTTCATTTATAATGTTTCAAAAGCAAATCTAAACAGAGCGATGGATGAGTTTTCTAGACTTTACATTAGACTTAGACTGACTTTATTATCATTTTGCATGCACAGGGTGTATACGGAACGAAATTTTGGAACGAGATTTTCGGAACCAGGTGGACCTGCACCGGATGCTGCAGAACCTCTTTCCAGAGGGCAGCAGGGAGAACAGTCCATGGTGGGGGTGTGAGGGGTCACTGATGATGTTTCGGCCTCGGGACACGCAGCGCTGGGATGAAATGTCCTGAATGGAGGGAAGGGGGGCCCCGATGATCCTCTCTGTGTCATGTTGGAATCAACTCTTTTTGCCCACATGCAGAACACCACAGAGTAGACAAAAGATCAGTAATAATATTTATTGCAGATTCAGATAAGGGTTGTCTTGAAAGGACACGGCACTCTGGAGGCAGCTCTGGAAAAAGGCGGCTCACTACGGTGGCAGTAGAGAGAGAGATGATGAGTTCAAGGATGTGGGAAAATGGAAACACAGATTCGTAACAGAACTGGTCTTACTTGTGGAGTTGGCGGTTCAGATTGGGGAGGGAAATCTGCCGGGTTGGGTTCCGATCGGACGGGGTTCTTCTTTGACCGTAGCTCGGGTGAGCTGGCGCGGAAGAGGCTGTGGTGGAGGGCGGACAGGTAAGTTCAGGCGGTGGGAGACAGAGGAGCGGTTCGACTGCACGTCAGATTCCTCAGGAAAACGGCTTGGTCCACTTGAGGAAAACAGGGAAGGAGCTCGGGCAACCAGTGGGTAACTTCCACGGCGTCACGAGAAGGTAGGTACAGGGAAAACCAGGGGAGAAAAAACCTCTCACGGAGGAAACTCAGCGTCTGGCTGAAAACACCTGGAGAGAAGAAAAAAAAAACAACAACAGGAATCACTCGAGATTTCTTAGGAATCCAGGAGTAGCTATACTAGGAGGGTCTGACTACCATTGTTGGCAAACACTCAGGCGTCGGAGAAACGGCAGTCAGCTCCTCTTGAACTCCCGAGATGATGAGAAGATGTGGTTCAGGTGCGCCTGATACCGGCACGCCCCGCCAGGAGGAGCCACCTCTGGCGCCATCTGGTGGAAAGCTGTAGGAGCACCACCAGAAACCCCACCAGGAACCCATATCCCCAACAGTACCCCCCCCTCAACGGTCGCCACCTGGCGGCCGAGAAGAGCTAGAAGGAAGAGAGCGCCGATAATCAGCAATAAGAGACGGGTCCAAAATAAATGACCCGGAAACCCAAGAACGATCCTCCGGACCGTAGCCCTCCCAGTCGATGAGGTACTGCCAACCACGACCACGCCGACGGGAGTCCACGATCCGGCGGACAGCATAGACCGGGTCACCCTCCACATCACGGGCGGGAGGAGGGGGCTCGGAAGGAGGGCAGAGAGTACTGGCCTGGACGGGTTTGATTTGTGAAACATGGAAGGTGGGATGAATGCGCATGGAGGCAGGGAGACGGAGGCGGACCGCAGACGGACTGATAATGGATTCAATGTCAAAAGGGCCAATAAACCTGGGGGACAGTTTCTTAGACATGGATTTTAACGGGATATTATGTGAGGACAACCAAACTTTCTGACCCGCAGTGTAGATTGGAGCGGGGATTCTCCTGCGGTCTGCTTGGCGTTTATTTTGCTCCGCTGTGCGGCTGAGGGCCTGGACAGTGTTACTCCAGATCTTTTTACAACGACGGATGTGGTGTCGTACTGAAGTCACTGTAATGTCTTTCTCCTCTGAGGGGAAAAGCGGTGGTTGATAGCCTAGGGATATTTCGAATGGTGATAACCCAGTAGCGGTGGATACATGACTATTGTGCGCATACTCAGCCCAGGGAAGGAATTGGCTCCATTCGGATGGGTTTGTGGATGTGAAGCAGCGAAGGGTTGATTCCAGTTCCTGGTTCATGCGTTCAGTCTGGCCATTGGTCTGTGGGTGGAAACCTGAGGAGAGGGAAACCTTAGCGTCAAGCGCGGAACAGAAATTTCTCCAAACTTGGGAGATAAACTGGGGCCCTCGGTCCGAGAGAATTTCCTGTGGGATGCCGTGTAAACGGAAAACATGTTTAACCATTAGCTGGGCTGTCTGAAATGCGGTGGGTAACTTTCTCAGGGGAACTAAATGACAGGCTTTCGAAAAACGATCGATGATAGTCAGGATGGCGGTCATGCCCTTAGACGGAGGTAAGCCGGTGATGAAGTCGACAGATATGTGGGACCACGGACGTCCGGGAATGTGGAGAGGTTGGAGGAGACCCGAGGGAGGTCGGTGAGAGGACTTATTTCTCGAACAAACCGGGCAAGCTAAAACGTATTCTTTTACGTCCTTATGGATGGATGACCACCAAAATCTTCGGCTTATGAGGGCGACAGTGCGACTAATGCCCGGGTGTGCAGAAAACTTGGATGAATGAATCCAATATATAAACCGGGCTCTGACTGTTGTGGGAACATAGATCTTATCCTGTGGACAGGAATCGGGGGTCGGCTCGGATTGTTGCGCTTGTTTAATCAGATCTTCTATTTCCCATGTGACCGCAGCTACAGTGCAACTGGGCGGCAGAATCGGATCGGGGGCTTTAACCACATCATCGGAAGAGTAGATGCGGGATAAGGCGTCGGGTTTAACATTACGAGAACCAGGGCGAAAAGAGATGGCGAGATTGAATCTAGAAAAGAATAGTGACCAGCGGGACTGACGGGGATTGAGTCTCTTAGCGGATTTGAGATAAGCGAGATTCTTATGATCCGTCCACACTATTACGGGATGTACAGCCCCCTCCAGCCAGTGTCGCCACTCTTCCAGAGCCAGTTTAATGGCCAGTAATTCCCGATCGCCCACATCGTAGTTGCGCTCCGGCGGGGATAGTCTACGGGAAAAAAAGGCACACGGGTGAGTCTTATTGTCAGAACCTGAAACTTGAGATAAGACAGCCCCCACACCCGTATCTGATGCATCCACTTCAACTATAAACTGTTTCTTGTGGTCCGGCTGAATGAGCACAGGAGCACTAGCAAAAACGGTTTTTAGTTTTTTGAAGGCTTCAGCTGCTTGTGTGGTCCAACTGAAAACCACCTTGGAAGATGTTAAAGCCGTCAGAGGTAAGGCAGTCTGGCTGTAATTGCGAATAAATCGGCGGTAGAAGTTTGCGAACCCGAGAAATCTCTGCAGCTGTTTTCGCGTCTCAGGAACTGGCCAGTCTAAAACAGCCTTAATCTTCTCCTCTGTCGGTCTTACCTGTCCGCCCTCAAGAATGAACCCCAGAAACGAGACTGATGCGGTATGAAATTCACACTTCTCTGCTTTCACAAACAGCTTGTTCTCGAGGAGGCGCTGGAGAACGAGTCGGACATGGTGTCGGTGTTCAGCGAGGGTCTTGGAATAAATGAGTATATCATCTAGATACACAAACACAAAAACATTCAAAAAGTCTCTCAAAACATCGTTAACTAAGGCTTGGAAAAATGCTGGAGCGTTCGATAAGCCGAAAGGCATAACCAAATACTCGAAATGACCGATAGGGGTCTTAAATGCTGTCTTCCATTCGTCACCTTGACGAATGCGGAGCAGGTGGTAAGCGTTCCTAAGGTCTAATTTAGAAAAAATTGTGGCATCATGTACTGGTTCAAAAGCTGAGGATAATAGTGGCAAAGGATACTTGTTTTTAACCGTTATTTGGTTCAACCCCCGGTAGTCAATGCAGGGACGGAGGGAGCCGTCCTTCTTTCCCACAAAAAAAAATCCTGCTCCTAACGGAGAAGAGGATGGGCGGATGATTCCTGCAGCGAGAGAGTCATTAATATATTTCTCCATTGTTTCTCGCTCAGGTCGAGAAATGTTATAAAGGCGACTGGAGGGAAGAGGTGCCCCAGGGAGGAGATCAATGGCGCAATCATAGGGACGGTGAGGGGGAAGAGAGAGAGCCTTTGATTTACTAAACACAGGGGCCAAGTCGTGGTATTCGAGCGGAACTGAAGACAGGTCGGGAGGATCTGCTTGTTTAGAGGCGACCGGTGAGTATCCTGGAGGGACTGCGGAACGGAGACAGGATTGATGACAGGAAATAGACCATGATTCTATAAGACTATCGGACCAGTTGATGTGCGGGTTATGCTGTTGTAGCCAACTGAAACCAAGGATTATGGACGAACTGGCAGTGGGGAAACAAAAAAAAGAAATTAGCTCTCTATGGTTGCCAGAAGTGACTAGATGCAACGGCTTGGTTTGGTGAGTAATATGAGGGAGAGTCTGACCATCAATAGCTGCAACCCGCAGGGGAACCGATAACGGAATGGTTTCAATAGATAACTGCTGAACTAAAGTTGAATCAATAAGGTTCTGTTCGCAGCCTGAATCGACAAGGGCTGACATAGGTAGAGACTGGTTACCGTAAATCAGGGTAACAGGTACCAACAAACGAGGAGACTTTTCATTCAGGAGGTGGTCCGCCAACCTCCTCGCTTCTACTGGCGGACCTGTGGGTTTAAACGCACAGGGCAGAGTGCTATAAAGTGACCAGGGGCCCCACAATAAAGACATAGACGAGATGTCATTCTCTTATGTCGCTCCTCCGGGGTTAGGCGGGTTCGACCAATCTGTATCGGTTCTGGATCTGTGGAACTCTGTGGAGACGTGACAGGAGGAGATAGTGGAGAAGAGGTGAAAAATTTTACTGGTGGTTCTCTACGGCTCCTCTCCCTTGTTCGGGAGCGAATTCTATTATCAAGACGAATGGTAATGGCGATTAGATCCTCTAAGGATTCTGGCTCATCTAAGGTGGCTAGTTCATCCTTTATCGATTCACTTAAAGCGTGAAAATACGCACTCTTTAGTGTGGCGGCGTTCCAGTTGGAGGCTGCCGCTTTTATTCTGAAATCAACTGCGAAGTCAGCGACTGTCCGCTGCCCCTGCTTAATCCTCCATAACTCTCGGGAATCAAAGGTTTTGTCATGTTCTTGACTGAATACTTGTTTAAACTCCCTTAAAAATTCATCGAAGGTGCAGCCGTAATTGACGGGTGACGGGAATCTGGCTTCAGCCCAGCGTAATGCTCGGCCTGACAACAGGGAGAGAACATACGCAATTTTGGCACCATCATGGCCAAAACTTTGAGGGGAGTGATTAAAAATGATGGAACATTGTAGAATGAAACCCCTACATTTCTCCATATCGCCAGAATACCTTTCAGGGGTAGGAGGACGGATCTCCGAAAACGTGGAATGGACCGGTGGACCTGGATCCGGAGCGCGGGCTGGTTCGAGAGCGGGTGGCTGTGGAACAGAGCTTTGAAGGAAAGTTGTTAGTTCCCCTAGACGCCGATTTGTCTCGGCCTGTCGGGTACTTAATTCTTGTAAAGCCGTTTCATGAGATTGTAGGAGTGAATGTTGTTCAGAAAGAGTTCTTCTGATGGCGTCTGCTGGGCTTGGTGATTGGCCTGAGTGTTCTGTCATGTTGGAATCAACTCTTTTTGCCCACATGCAGAACACCACAGAGTAGACAAAAGATCAGTAATAATATTTATTGCAGATTCAGATAAGGGTTGTCTTGAAAGGACACGGCACTCTGGAGGCAGCTCTGGAAAAAGGCGGCTCACTACGGTGGCAGTAGAGAGAGAGATGATGAGTTCAAGGATGTGGGAAAATGGAAACACAGATTCGTAACAGAACTGGTCTTACTTGTGGAGTTGGCGGTTCAGATTGGGGAGGGAAATCTGCCGGGTTGGGTTCCGATCGGACGGGGTTCTTCTTTGACCGTAGCTCGGGTGAGCTGGCGCGGAAGAGGCTGTGGTGGAGGGCGGACAGGTAAGTTCAGGCGGTGGGAGACAGAGGAGCGGTTCGACTGCACGTCAGATTCCTCAGGAAAACGGCTTGGTCCACTTGAGGAAAACAGGGAAGGAGCTCGGGCAACCAGTGGGTAACTTCCACGGCGTCACGAGAAGGTAGGTACAGGGAAAACCAGGGGAGAAAAAACCTCTCACGGAGGAAACTCAGCGTCTGGCTGAAAACACCTGGAGAGAAGAAAAAAAAAACAACAACAGGAATCACTCGAGATTTCTTAGGAATCCAGGAGTAGCTATACTAGGAGGGTCTGACTACCATTGTTGGCAAACACTCAGGCGTCGGAGAAACGGCAGTCAGCTCCTCTTGAACTCCCGAGATGATGAGAAGATGTGGTTCAGGTGCGCCTGATACCGGCACGCCCCGCCAGGAGGAGCCACCTCTGGCGCCATCTGGTGGAAAGCTGTAGGAGCACCACCAGAAACCCCACCAGGAACCCATATCCCCAACACTCTGCTGTCCGCACCACTCTCCTCACGTTCTTCCAGTCGGAGACGCTGCAGCTTCCACACCACACAGAGAGGCAGCTGGTCAGAATGCTCTCTATGGTGCTTCTGTAGAACGTCTTGAGGATGGGCGGGGGCAGGTGTGCTCTTCTCATCCTCCGCAGGAAATACAAGCGTTTCTGTGCCCTCTTGTCTAGTCCTCTAAACCTAGAAATGTTCTTCAGGTGATAGAAGGCCGACTTTGTGACTGTCTTTATGTGTCTCTGAATGTTCAGGCCTGATTTCTGAACTCTGCTGGTTTCCAGCTGTAATAATTGGATTGTTCCTCTTTAGGTCCAAAGATAATAACTTCAGTTTTGTTTCTGTTCAGCTGGAGAAAGCTTTGTCTCATCCACACATTTATCTGTTTAGATACGAGCAACATTATCTCAGATAATGTTTGTGGTTTCTCTAGCCAGAGAAACTAGAAAGACATCAACAGATTCACAAAATAACGGTGAAATAATTAGTAATTAGTAGGCTCTCTGCATTGAGAACCATTCAAAAAACCCTCTGGAAACTCAGATTCTCTCGACATTTAATCCGCCTTTCATAGAACCGTCAGGCTTAAAGGCTTCAGCTCACTAATATATAGCACCTGGCCGGTTGCAGCTCCGCAGCGGTTCCTCTAAAAAATAAAAAAATATGAAGGCAGAGTCGGCCAAACTATAAAGCACAGAGCAGAGCAGCAGATCTGTTTCTGTCTTTAGTCGACTCATTAGCGGAGACATGCCTTTATGATCTGTTTACGACTGAAGCAGAGCGATGAGACGAGATCCAGACTGGACACGAGACGAGCGAAAGGTGGAGGGTTTGGACCTTAAAACTGCAGCATTTAACTTTTATTAAAAATATGTATTTTTTTACATATTTGTTGAAACTGTCACCATGTCAATAGAGGATAACATGAGACAGATCATCTGTGAGAAAAAAAACTCCTCTGTGATAACCAGAAACAACCAATCAGAGCCAGGAGGCGGGTCTTAACGCTGTCAATCATCCTCACAAATGTGCTAATGGCGGACAAACAACTTACTGTGGTGTCTATTCGCTGGATGATGAATTTTCAGAAGTTATTGTGATAAACGATTATATTATTATTTTGAGACAATTTTCACGTTATAGAAGAGTAATGGCTTCCCCCGTTTGTTCACTGCTATGCTGCTGCTAGCATAGCATGTTGTGAATGCTAATGCTAGTTACCATAGCTAGGTCTGTGTGATTAATTAATTAACTAAATTAATTAATCACATAATAAACTCAGTAATTTGTTGTTTTTCTTTTTTCTTTCTTTCTGCCAAAAGTCTTCAGTCCAATTTTGAGACTTGATTATTGATTTTCTTTGGTTGTTTCTGTTGTTTTATTTAGTTATTTTGGATATTTAAAATGTCTCCCAGTTCCAGTGTTAAATGTTTGTTAAAATTTAACATTTATTGATCTTATTGAATGTGTACTTGCATTACTATACCACTATATTACTAGAAAACGGTATCAAAACAACAATATTATTGTTTATCTCAACAACTTCTGGAACATTTCATCGTCCAGCCTAAGCATAGGCACCAATGACGACGGAAAAACGTTTTTTGTGTAATAGTAAGTTGTTTCTCCGCCATTAACACATTTGTGAGGTTGATTGACAGCGCCAAGTCCCGCCTCCTGGCTCAGATTGGTTGTTTTTGGTTGGGTACTGCAGCTTTAAGTGGTCATCAGTAAAGACAGACTTTAACTACACCATTAACTGGCTCTTTACAGAAAATATTGGCCATTTATCCCCAATTCTGATTCCCTTCAATAAGTTTGATCCAGCTGGCTGTCAGGAAGGAGCAGCAGAGTAAAGCGCAGATAATTACACATAAAGAATTAAACCGAATGAAAGTATGTGACCTCCTCATTCAGACTCCTGTCTGCTTTTTATTTGTGTCTGTGCAAAACTTTTCATGTTCAACTTGGTTTCATTTCCCGTAACTCCCTCCCTGCCTCAAGCCTCTGGCTCGAAGCTCATCGCCCTGCTGCAGAACACACACATGCACACACACACCCACATGAGGAAGGAACACCTCCACACACTCAGCAGCGGGGTCCGCTGGCCTCCATTCAGCTTTCAGGATGTCTTCAACACCTAAAACTGGCAAGATTTCGGTCAGAAATCAGCAAAACGAAACAATAAAGCAGGAGAGGAAAAGCCAAGACTCGGATTTGGCTCAATGACCGGAGGAGAGAAAATTAAAAAGAGGCTGAGCGATAAAGACACAAGACAGAGATTTGGAGTTAAGCGATAAAAAGAAAAAAGATGGACGAGTCGGAAAGCAGGAAATGAAGACGACATTTCAAATGGGAAATAAGTCAAGTTAGTTGTCTAGAGTGCAGCTGAAGGAATAAATCAACTGCAACACAAGGGTAAAGAAACAAAACAATAAAGCACAAACAAAGTAAGAAGATGAACAGATTTTTATCAATAATGAATGTCATAAAATGTGTCATAAAAGCGTTTTGAGTTTTAGGGCAGAAAGCAACAATTATTCTGATGATTTATGGGATTAAAATTTGTCACATCCTGCAGGTTTTTTACTTAAGCAACATTAGAAATTCATTAAAAATGCAAATAAACAAGTAATTCAATTACTTCTTTAAATAAAAAATATATTTATTGCCTTAAATGCAATAACACAGCATTCATTTTGTCTACGCTTCATTATTTGTAGCAAAGGATGAATTTCCAGTTAAGAAATATTTCCAACATAAACATGAGGAAAAACTCGGCTTTTCAATACAGTGTTGATTTTTTTTAATCAAACAGTGTTTGCTAGAAAGTTAAAACTCCCAAGCCAAAGATTTTTTTATCCAAATGCAAAGTTTATATACATTTAGTTTATTTTTGTCTTAATTACTGCTGTAATTATGTTGTTCTTTCAGCAGATATAATTATTTTATTTTATTTTTTTAACCCCTCCAGGGGGTCTTTTGTGGGCTCTAGTGTCCCTTATATGACAGTAGGCTGACAGGAAACAGGGAAGGAGAGGGGGGAAGACATGCGGCAAATGTCGTCGGGTCCGGGAGTCGAACCCGCGACGGCTGCGTCGAGGACTCAAGGCCTCCAAATACGGGTCGCGCTAACCGCTACGCCACCACGGCACGCCCCAGCAGATATAATTTTTTTGAGACTCCAGTTAGTGATTAATTGATTGCTAAATTTGTTGCCGATTATTTCAATCATCGATTAATTACGATTGATCGTTTGAAACCAAGTCATTGACTGACCGTTTTTTTCCCAGGCTTTATTTCTGAACACAGCGAATCTCACAGCCAGAAAAATAAACATATTTGTTACAACACTTTTTTCTTTCCTATAACAAACAAGACTGCAGATACACATATTGTTCCTTTACCTTTAATTTATCTCTTCTACAGTTTATGTATTTATAATTTATCTGTACGCTGTGAGCGCTTAAAACCCAAGTCAAATTGATTATTTGTGCACTGCAAACAATTTTATCCAGTAAATTCTGGTTCTATTTAGATCAAAATAAACAGTCGACCTGACTATCAGGGCTGAAAACAACCCTAAACTCTGATTTCTCAGGTACAGCACAAACCTGAGCCTTCATGGAGCATGGAAACCAAACATGGAGCCTTCTCAAATCTCCATTTTGGTCTGAGTTTAATATCACTAAAGTGTTTTTATTGATATTAAACAGAGTTTTGGTGTGAATGAAGCCAAACTGTATAAAAATAGATTTGTTTTACCAGATATCCGGCTACATTTGGACTTATAGAAGATCTGCAACATGTTGACCTTAAAGGATCTTAGCTTCCTCCAGTCTGCTCTCTTTTCTGTTGAGTCTCCAGTCCAGTCTGTTGTCCAGATGAACACAGAAATATTTAAATTCCTCAACCACCTCCACTTCTTCTCGCATGATGGAAATAGAGTTTGATTTAACCCTGTTTCTGTTAAAATCTACAATCGTCTCCTTTTTGTCCACATTCAAAGCGGCCCACCTGATCTCTATACTCTCCCTCTCTGATAAATCCAATTATTCGAGAGTAATCTGAGTATTTCTGTAGATGACAGAGAGTCCATTTAGTGCTGAAAGTCAGAAGTGTTTGGAGTGAAAAGTAAAGGTGAGAGTACAGTGCCCTGTGGTGCTCCTGTGCTGCTTATCATTCACGTTTTGGACTATAGGGAGAACCATTGCGTCCATTGGGAGAAAAACCAGAGCTAGCCTTTAAATACATAATAAACAGTCAATATTAAACATGAATCATCAGATATTTTCTGTTTTTGCTTCCAAACACATTTGGCCCGAGCCGTAGAATCGGTGCTGAGGTCACAGTTGGTGTTTCGCGACGCTTAATTCTGCCTTTTTCTTCTTGTTGAATTGGTCCACATCCCTTTCTTCTCCTCGGCTTTTGCCAGGTTTTCTAGCAGAGTTGACTTTGGTGAGCCTTGGCCCGTGTTGGACTGAGTGAGCCGGGCCAGATTGGACCGACCAAATCAAACACCTTTCAGTAAAGGAGGGGGAAAATCCCGCTGCAGGGCTCCGTCAGGTCTGGAACGGCCGTTCCAGTTTCTTCCTCGTCTGGACCACAGGATTATTTCTGAGTGACCGTCTGGCCAACTCAACGGTGGTCCAGCTGGAGGTGAAAGATTGTTTTAATGGGCCTCAAATTGATCAAACTGAATAGGTTTTTACTCAAAATCTATTATGAAACCAAACAGAAACGAAATTATGGTTTGACGACTAAATGAGAGATAATTTTTGTTACTCATGTCTCACCACTTACTGGAACGAGGGAAAGGCTGAAATAGAAACATGGAAGGATGAGTTGATGCTTCTTTTGCAAATTATATACTGACTTATACAGATCGCTATGTCTACAGAAAATCTGTATAAATGATCAGAAATTCACAGAAACGTCCTGGATTCAGCTCTCAGAAAGAGAGCCTTGTTATTGTCCTTTGGTAAAAGGTTTAATATAAACTATTCTGCAGAAGTTTCCCTTAAAAATTTGAAGATTTTAAAAGGAAAAATGTTTTTTTTTTCAAAGTGTTAAAAAGCTAAAGCTGAATTTAAATCTGTTTTCACACCTAATAGTCTGGTAGAATTGGTTTGCAGCATTTGTTAAACTTTCAGGTTCACTAAACAATTTGAAAAACCTGTTCCCCTCCTCACCTGTGGTGGCGCTGCAGTAAGAGCCACCAAGAAGGAAATGACACAAAAACCTCTGAAGAAGACACTAAGCACCATTTCTTTCTTCATGAAATATAAACAAAAACGGAGTAATGTCTGATTTTAGAGGTTGTAGGATTTCTCTTCTCTCTTTGGTAAAAACCACGAGTCATTTTTCCTTCTAGTGCTAGCCTAGCATGTTTGTTTTGATAGTCTTTACCCAGAATGCCTTGCGTTGTAGTCCACTTCTTTGGACGGTCTCCGGTTGTAAATCTATTCGAACCGCTCCAGAGTTCACTTCAAGCAAACTGAAACGTAGGTTTGTCGGTTTTTACCAGAATTAGATTTTTTTGGTCAAAGTTTGATTGAATCAAATGAACCGAACTTTCTAGCCAAACAAATTAGAGTTCAGTTAAAGTTAAGTTATATCCACTTAATAAAACCAAGGCACGCAGAATCTCTGACTGCCAAACCCAACGAGACGAGACTAAAGGTCAGACTGTTGTAACAAAACTGTACAATAACAGATTGGAAAAACTTTGCAAGGTACATTACTAAATCGACGTTTTAATAATGTATTTATTTAATTTTGACTCTTTTAACTCTCCGTAACCTGGAGGAGTGGCTGAGCAGAGATAACATTTAAAGCAGCTCCGGTGATTGGACCTCAGATGTTGAATCCTGTCCTAAAAGTTCAACTGAATCCGCCTCGACATGACGGAAAAGCCTCTGATTTAAAACCGCCACCACGCATTGGCCGGGTAACTGCTGGTTACCATGGAAACCGAACACAGACCACATATCGCTAACGAGGGAGTTACAATGACTTCTTTAGCAAGACCCAGATGTTTGGACTTCACCAAAACACTCTGGGAGGAAATATACACACATTTATTCCAAAGTTCATTGTTGACACACATGAAATGTTGTTTTTTTTATTGTTAAGCCTGAATAAAATCTTTTATTTTAGCTTAAGATCAAGTCCTATTAACCAGTAGGAATAAATAATCAAGATTTTGATCTATTTGTATATCTATTTGTAGTTCTCTGAGGCTTGTACGCTTCAGAAAACAGAAAACCTCTTTTCTCTCGTTGCCGTCTGCCCTCCAGTTGACTCGTCTTTCATTAAATCTGTTCAGAAACCAGTAAACTAGCTTGGCATTCACTAACCTCCAAGTATCCGCATTTAAACTACAGACAAACATCAGAACATCGAGTGCAAAACATACATAAAACACAAAAATAAGAATATTCATGAGCAAAACACCCGCAAATGAATGGGTGCCCAAAAAAATGCACATTCTTTAGAAATCTGTGCCCACTGACATTGTGTAATATCCACTTAAAAACAACTTTATAGCTGTAGCAGTTTAAAATATCGTATTGTGCTTGGTTTAAATATTTCATCTTTTCTCAAACATAACAGATCGTGTGGTTGAGCTCATTTTCATAAATGTCCTGGAATGAAATGTTTTGCAGTTTTAATGGTTTCAAGATTTCAAAAGTAAAAATTTTCAGGCATTAATGAGGTTGAATTTATAAGAGATTTAAAAAATGGACCAAAACGAAGGTATTTCTGTATTGAAAATAAGGGGTAAAGAGGTGAATTATTGCATAAACTATGAGTTTGTGTTTCTTAGATGTTTTACCTTTTAGTTTTTTCTTTCTGTTGTGATAAATATTTTGTTTGCTTTTCTATTTTCTTGTGTTCATATTTTGTATTTGTTTCATTAGATTAGTATTTATCTGTGTTCACAGTTCAGGTTCCTTCTGTTCTCTGTTTCTATTTGTTTTTTTCACCTTAGCCAACTTTTCTGCTCCCAGCTGTTGATTAACTCCTCATTTATTGTCTTATTAACTTGTGGTCAACTACATACTTTCTGAGGTGTATGTGAACATGTCATCAGCACCCTCCCACATTTATTGTTATTTATAAATAACAATAAATGTACATATATGTGAATAAATTGCTGCCTACAGGGCAATTAAAAAAAGAATGAAACTAAAAACAGGGCAATATTTCATAATTTAATATATAAAGAGCCAAAGACCACTTCTGTTAGCCTATGAGCTGCAGGTCTGAGGCTTTTTGTTAGCATGTTTTCTATCATTCTTATAGCTTGATAGGAAACCTTATCCAAACTGGCCACCCACATTAATAAAATGGTGAAATAATATTGACCACAAAACACTGTATTTATTAAAGATATCAACATTTTTCCTACACAATCCTAACAGACGTTTTTAATGTTGAAAAAATAAACGGTTTCTCTTTACAATATTTATTACTTCATTTATTACTCTATTCTAGTTGTATGATTTGTTCTTTAAATTGCCATTCATATTATTTTTTGGTCTCAGGAAATGATTGAGGGATGAAGAGACTGATGTCTGGTTCTTTAGGGTCTTTAGGTTCTTTAGGTTCTGCGGTTCCTGTCCTGATCCATTCTGTCTGATATCAAACAACCCACTGAATATCGCCGTCTCATTTTTTAATGTCCCTATTAAACTTCACTGTGACTGTTTAGCCTGTTTCTTCTCACTACCGTTTGTATTTTTGCTAGAGGTTTTACTTTAAGGACGGTGTTTTATCGGGTGGACATTTTAAAAAGACACCGGTTGATAGCGGCTCACTGCGCCTGCGTAGCAACCGTCTCTAGGCAACGGGGAACGCCACAATACATCGGGCGGTACGATGGCTGGTTGCCATGGAGACATATCACAGACATTATTGCCTCTTCAGTAAAGACTGTGCTGCTTGGACTTCATCGTTTTCTTTTGAAGGATTGCAGTTCAGCCTTGAAAGTGATCGACGTTTGATACTCATTCCTTAAAATGCTTACAGAAGAAGTCAAGTGTGTTTATATAAAGGTAAATGCACATGTAGAGGCTAATTATGGCATTACATAATTTTTGTTGAATTTTGAGACAATTCCAGATAATTCTCTTCGCCTATGGAACTCAACAGACTCCGGACCTCTTGTTTTATGATCTTTTGTTTCTTTAAAGGGCCTGGCTCGACACAAAATACTGAATAATTTCCATATTTTGGCAGAAAACATTTCAGTTTCGGAGCTTGTCTGTGGGATGAGTGCCTGTTTCTTGCCTCCTACTGTACCTCTGTGGTCGTGTTGCATGGAAACTCACTTCTGACTCGAATGAAAACTTCTCTGTGGAAACGTTAAAGCAGCATAGTCCTCCTAGCAGAGAATGGCAAGAAACAAACAGAAAATAATAAAATGACATGTTGTTGTTTTTTTTACATTTATTTATACTTTTTTCTCTCCTTTTTGTCATCAGAATATTTATTCCAGCTCCTGTGAAGCCACAAAATGTTTGAAAACAAATCACCTCAACGTTTGCACGCCCAGAACAAATGAGAACTGGACAGCCGTCATAACACCCATCCATCCAGTGTCTTTCGCTCTCCCTGGTTACAGCACAATGTTCTGAAACGTTACCGACTCGCATGCGTTGGCCAGCGCCTGCATCTGTTTCATGTTCAGCCTCTCAGCATGTGTGCGTGTCCCTTCAGCGACCCGGCACTTGGACTCGTCGCTCTCCAGCACTTTGTCCCCGCGTACCGAGCCGTCTTTGGATTCTAGCTGCACACAAATGGAGAGAAGATGAAGAGATTGAGCAGATTGCGTTTGCGTTTGCCAGCTAATTGAGCCAGAGTTAGTTTGCTCTTCTGATTTCAGATGTTTAAGTGCATTTCACTCATTCTGTTGTCGATTTGAGACCTTTTTCTATCACTTGTGTTCAAAACAGGATTTTTGTCAGTGGCAAAAACAACCACTATGAAAGTTTTATTACTATTTATACACGTCATCACTTCCCTCATCCCAGGAGTTTGATGTCTGATTTTTATATCTGAATTTGATAGATTTGTATAATTTTACTTTTATATAAATCATAAAACGCAGACTATCACTAAACGTCGATGTTTTATACGTGGAATCATGTAGAGAACCTAAACAAAAAAAACAAAAAACAGAATAATTTCCGTTTGGAGAACCTGTGAGAATTTCTCAATCTAGCGATATCTTAGGCTACGTTCAAACAGCAGCTCTTGGTGCTTAGTTCCTATTTTTTGCTTCAATTCAATATTTTTGTGTGGTTGTTCATACCACTAATTAAATGCAACCCTAGTCAGACTTCAGATCCCAAAGAGACTCGCAATTGCCTTTTTTGGAGAATAAACTGCAACTTGCAATGGCAACCCAGTGGCAACAACAGCAGGTTGGATTGGTATTAATGTTGATGACAAGTAGAGGCAACACTGACATAATTGAGCTACCGACAACTCAGTAGAACTAATGGTAACTGAGTCATGCTAACACCAACAAAATCAAGCTAACAGCAACCAAAGTGAGCTAAGAGCATCTCCGTGCATAACTAGGAATTAAGCTCAAAGCAATTTATTTAAGCAACTCAGTCAAGCAATCATTGACTAAAGCTGAGCTGATGGAAACCTAATGGAACCAAAAGCAATTCATAGTGGAACTAACAGCAACTCATTAGAGCAAACAGCAAGTTAGTGTGGAGCAACTTGCTGTTAGTTAACAAAAGTGAAGTAAGTCAAGCTAATGTTGAGCTAATTTAGTTTAGGGAAACTTATTTCTAAATACCAGGGACTTACAGTTGATCTAATAGCATCTCAGTCCAATTTACCTCAAATAGGTTAAGCTAATGGCAACGCAGAGTGGCGCTAACAGGAACTCAGTGGCAACAATAACAAATTGACTGAATTTACTAAAACCCAGCAGCAATAAGATCAGATTAGACAGATTAGAAGTAAAGTTGTAGAGCAGAGCGAACACCAACTCAAAGTTGAAGTAATGGTAACTGAGTCATGCTAACAGCAACAAAATAAAGCTTACGGCAACTAATGGTGAGCTAAGGGCAACTTGGCTGTTGAGCTTGTAGCAATTTGTTCAAGCAACTCAGTTGTCTAATGGAGCCAAAAGCAATTCACAGTAGATCTAACAGTAAGTCAGTGTTGATCAAATTTCAACTAACATTGACTAAATTGAGTTTAGGGCAACTTACAGTTGAGCTAATGGCAACTTAGTTCAATTTACCTCAACTATGTTGAGCTAACGACAACTGATAGTGGAGCCACTAGGGGCAAACTCAGGGGAAACTCAGGGGCAATAATGACAAATATATTAAGAAGCTGATTTTTTATTTTTCTTTAGCAATAAAAGGATCCAAGACACTGTAAAAATTATTAAATTTGAGTCCGAAAATGTTTGAAGTTGCAGTACAAATAATTCTTACCAAGCAGACAGTAATCTCATACACCATGGTATAATTTTAGGTAGGGTTTAGAGTATCAATAATCCCCAATCGTCCCCATCGGTTTTTCCTCAGACGTCGTTTATTCAGGCTAATTTAACTTCTTCATTGATTTTCCAAAGCAAAGAAACAGAAAGATGAGTTGGAATTGAAGCCAGCTACAGATAGGACAAATGTGTGATCACTTTCCTGTCTTCTGTGGTCAGACAGAAGGTTCTGGAAAAGTGGATCATATAAAGTATTTAATGGCTCATTATCTTCTGCTGTCTCCAACTCTGAGATCACTGGGTTGGAAAGTCGTGCAGTGTAACTCATACCGTCAATACTGCAGTGAAAAGAATACACTAAATACCTTGTTTTAACTTCTGACACATGTATCAAGGAAAAAACAAGTTCTCTTGAAATATTTTTGTCAAATCAAATAAAATTACCAATTAATGGTGTAATAAACTGAAGCAGATGGAGAAAGAAGGTTAAAAGAGAGAGAGAGAGAAAACAGACTAATAAAAGTAAAAAAGAAAATAAAAATCAAATTTTGAGTGTGGAGTTCTTGTCAACACCTTCTGAGAGGTTTGGACTTCCAGAAATACACCCACACTCACACGGGAGACAGAAAAGCCTTTAGTAAGCACTAAATTCGCCTTAACTCGAATATGATTGAAGGGTGCAGAGAGACGGAGAAGGAAAAGAAAAAACGAGGTGAAACAGTTTAGACAGACATCATAATGAGCAAAAATGAGACAAAACAAGCAAATTCACAACCGTATTATTAAGGTGCTATGAGTTTCTACTTAACCGGATCAACAGCAGGACAGAAAATGGAAACCCAACTGGAAAGTCCAAATGTTTCTACAGATACTCAGAAGAAAAACGTTCAGTAATCTTATAGGGTTTCCTGGGATCTGTGGGTTTTATGGTCATGTACAGTTGCCATCTGAAGGATAATGTTTGATTTTGAATACGCCGTCTGTGTAGAAGCCTGTAATTTGAGAACAAGAGGAGAGCAAGGAGTGATCCCTGAGGTACACCCAACCACAAAAGTGGCATGGAACCATTTGTTTGTGATGTAATGGTGGAATAAATTAGAGTTAAATGCTGTAATTAGGTTTAAGCTGATTAAAATGCAGCTGGCCGCTAACTGCACTAGGTAATTGGTCATTTGTCACTTTTAATAAGTGTGGTTGCCATCAAATCTCCATTATCATTCAAACACACTTCACTTCATCCAAACCTTCAGGAAGGTCAACTTTGAGGTCATGTGTGAAACTGGAGGACGGGGGGCCGAATGTGGGCCGCCGTAGCTTTTTATGTGGCCCTGTAGACTCCAGATGCCAAATTATATCGATTTATTCTTCCGACTTTTCACAAATTCCCAGATCAAAGAAATTCCCGCAATATCAACAGATACACACGTTCTTTTTGTGCTACTTCATAACTGAGTTTACTGAATATTTTCTGCAAAAACATTGAATTTAAGGGAGGTGGAGATGGCAGCCTTACCTGATGTCAAGTTATTATCCGTGATCAATATCCAATCTCAGAACTTCGACCTTTTTTCTCAGAATTCTGAGTAAAATCATTCTTTTTTAAAAATATTTTCAGTTGGCTTAATCCTCTTCCATATACCTCAGTTCAAATATTGTGAAAGTTCTTACAAGTTTTTCTAAACTAGCACCACAAATCCTGTGATTTCAATTGCCAAAAAATCACAAAGCCGATTCCGAAATCCTGGAGGGTCTGATCGATGTGAAAATTGTTCATTATTTAATTTTAAGAAGTTCTAAAGGAATACAGAGACAGACATTTATTAATATTTTAACAATCTAATTGGTTTTATCTCTACATTCTGGCCCTTTAAGTAGATTCATGATCTTTATGTGGCTGAAAGTGAAGCTGAGTTTGACGCCTCTGGTCTAAAGTATCCCAATTAGCTTCAACACTGATTGACTCACCATTACAAAAATCCTACTTGTATCGGTGGAAACTTGGAGATCCTGTGCCAGGAAACGATGGTTGCAAACCGGTTTTGTCTGTACTAGATTTTGTGGGAATGCATCTAATAGTTTGGGATAAACGAACAAACCCACATTTGATAGCATAACTAGAAACATACTCATCTTTCATTTATGAAACTCGTAGGCTCCATGAGTGATGGCATTTCTTCCTTGGAGTGTCTCTGTTTCCAATAAATGTTGGACCGAAACGGCCGTCTGTGGCAGCATTTTGCAAATAAGAAAAAGACCTTGCAAATGCTTGGATGCTATGAAATTAAATTGTTGGGTAAATAATTGCTGGGAAACTATATATAAACATTTAAACAGAAAGTTGAGAGGAACCAAGGGGGAAAAATAGAAAGAGTAAAGAATGTCAAGAGTCATGGTTATTTGAGGAATGCTTGATAGTGTGAAAGAAAAATCTAAATTGTTTCAGTTACGGGAATCCTACTGACAATGTCTCTTGGATTCGACTGACTGCTGACCAGCTAATTTGCGAATCCCGACCACCAAGAAAAAGATTGTGTGTGGGACTGAAAGTGTTTGGCAGCCATGGAAAGAACATATTTTTCTTCTCATCTTCTCTTTGGAAGTTATGACGGATTTTTCTTTGTGTGCGTAGAGCGAAAGAAAACGACTCCTTGGATGTTGCCCCATCTAAAAATAAGTGAACCGGTCAAAGATATCAAAGTGCTTTCCAAATATGATGGGTGGTGTCCTATAGTTTCAGCATGCACGAAGGTAAACCAGGAAGCCAAATTATACCAGCACTTACTGGAACTGGGGCCACCTAAACAGCCGGTCAACCATTCGCTCCCAGAGAGAAGGAAACATTTAAGACAGACAATGCTGTTATCACAGGTTTGGTCTCAGATTAAACACAAGACTTTGAGTTAAAGATCCTGACAGACATGAATTTGAACAACAAAGAAATTCTGAGAAACAAGTGAATGAAAGAACACAAATAAGAATTATTTCTAACTGTAAAGTCTTTTTATTCTACGAATATTAATGGCCAGACTTAGACAAGTCACCAAAATAATTAATTTGCTTCACATTTTTAAAATAAGTATTGTGCGCCGGTTTGTATAGTCATGTTACATGTTATTGTTTACATCTGGAGAGAGAAAAGTCGATTCTTTTCCTTGCCATCTGTAGCCGCGCTGCTGCCAGCAGAACGACTCCGTCAACAAAATGAAACCTTGAGATGTGGCTGTTATTAATTTAGCGTGGTGCGCCACGCAACAGAAAGGGGGAAAAACAATGCAGAAAAAACGGTAAACAACTCAAAACCACGCTATGTACCCAGACCCGTTGCCATAGCAACACCAAAAGAACATTTCCCACACACAGAATTCTGTGCATTCTGCAGAATGCACAGAATTCTGCAGCACACCTGCATGTTCAGATTGTCAAAGTCAAGCTAGCATAGCTAAGCTAATTCCTTCTCCCTTGCTAATTTTTTTAAATTAAAACCTTTTTGATATCAGACTTCTGACTTTTATTCAATATTCTGACTTAAATCTAAAACTTCTGAGAAAAATAGCAGGTTTTATATGCTATTTTTTTCCAGTGGCACTAATCCTCTTCCATATGCATAAGTGCAAATATTGCCAGATTGAATTAGCAACACAGTTTCTGTGATTTTGATTGTCAAACATCACATGAGCAATTACGAAATCCTGGAGGAAGACGGTTTTAATTTTCAGAAGGTCTATTGGGACACAGACAGATATTTTTTAAATATTTTAACTATTTTTTAAATTGGTTTTATCACTACATTTTTTTCAGTTGAACTGAAACACACCAGATTCCACAGTACATGTACATGCTCAGATTGTCAAAGTCAATCTAGCATTGCTAAGCTACTTCCCCATAAAGTAAAACTTTTTCCTGACCTTGTTATCTAGTTTTTGCAGTGTTGACAATTAGTTGCAAAGCCCTGCATAAATTTTTCTTTTATATATGCCGCATATATTTAAGATTTAGCTCGTTTTGTTGAAAACTTGATAGCGAGTCGTTTTTTTCCTGTCAGCTAGCAGTTTTTCTTGCGCGCGTGATGTCACATTGCAACGTGTCTCTATCAGGATGAGTTCTGTTTGTTTAACTCTCCATCAGGAAGTTCCAGTAGTAATCCTATAACATTTAGGTGCATTTACCGTTTTCTCATTTTTCCTGCTATCTGACCCTAAGTTTACTCAGAAACTGAGCTCAAACGGCTGAGTCAGATCCGGTTCTCCGGTATAGTTCAGATCCAAGTTGATGGTTTTTTTTCTAAGGGGAACCTCCCTGAATGAACTTAGAGTTTACATGTGTCTCCTGTTGCCTTTGGATGTGATATTTTGACTCCACGCACATCCTTTGCTGTTCCGGTAAAGTCTAACTACTATGTATGCTATTCTCCGTCCATATGTGGGTTTCTGTTTCTGTAAGAAAAAAACATAAATCTGGACGCGCTTTGGATCTCCCACATCATTATTCATAATGTGAGTCTTAAGCTGAACATTTCTTTATTTATCAGTCAGATCATCTTAGCTTCTTGTGCAATCCAAAACATGAAGTGAAAACATTTTGATCTGCATCTCAACTAAAAAAAAAGAGCTAACCAAATCTGCGTCTCCGATATGACTCCTGTTCATAGTTTTCTATTTATTTCATCTGGTTGTAATTTCATTTTAACCATGAGATTCTGACTTGCCATGAAACGCTCAGTTCTTCATGAACTGTTTGCAGCCGATTTCAAATAAATTTATGCTGTCACCTTGTAACTCCAGCTGTCATCCTTCCAGATTGTGGTTTTGGAAAATTATCATATATTTATTTGACTGGAAAGCTCACGTAATAAAAAGAACTTTAATAAATAACTTTTAGCGTTTCCCTGCCCCACTTTTTGGTGAAATGTATCCAAAAGATTGTTGTAGTTTACTGTGCAATTTTTAGAATAGCCTGTCAGCATTCTCACAGGGAACAATCTTGAGAAATGGCTGAAATTTTCACATCATGTTACCATTAACAGCTTTACGACTTGCATGTAACTTCTGTGCATCATTTTGGTAATGTGGGATTTTCAGTTTCCATGAAAGGAATTCAGTTTGTAGGCAAGGAAAAAAAGTTATTCTCTCCTTACTGCCTTAATGAATCTCTCTATACGTTTGCTAATAATGCTAGGATTTAACTCTTAAGACGTTTTACAATGTTAAGTAGGACCTATTATTCAAAATTCACATTTTGTACAGCTTTTTATGCGTCCATTTGGGTCTGAACTGCTTCTAAAAAAAGCCTGAGTGCTTAAAAAAAAAGACCCAGCCAGAAGATTTTCTGGCAATAAGTTCATGTTTTTTAGTGTCTGGGAAATGAGCCGTTTCGGAAACCTTTAGAATGTAACGTCACAAACTAGCAGGCGCTTCACCGTTACCTAGCAACAGCAGTAAAGTCCAGCTCGTTACCTAGCAACCCAAGCAGAGTTCCAGCACATTTGGTCAGCTGGTTTTACCACCGTATGCGCTGTACAATGGCTGCTGGAAAAGACTAATGTTTTGTTGTTGACTTACTATTCTGCCTGTTGCTCAAAATAATCAGAACTGAGCAGAATGAAATCTCAGTATCTAAGAATGATTTATAAAAAAAAAAAATGGTATCATGTTTTGTATAGGCCTATCCTAACCTGTTCAACGAAGCATAATAGGCCATCTTTAACTGATCGATGTGTCGATCATAATTAATAGATTTCTCTTTGAACTACAGTAATATTACCTCATAATGCATACTCTGTTACTGAACAGTTTTAAATTGAAGGTTAAACCTATTTTGGCAAAATAATGTGCAATGGTCTCATATTTTAGTCCTCCATAAAATAAATTTTAATATCATCTCTCACAGGTTTGACTAATAGTTTAACAGAGTTGTTCATCTTTTTTTCTGTTTTTCTGTTGAGTAGTTCAAATTCAAATTCAAAAATACTTCACTGATCCCAAAGGAAAATGAAATGCTGTTGTATCTCATATTTATTCAAATTCTTAAAAGAGTTATTATAGCCAGCAAATGCAGTTGGCAGGAAAGATTGCTTGCAGCAGTCTGTATTTCAGCGAATTTGAATAAGCCTCTGACTGAAGACACTCTGATTTTGTGAACTAAACTAATTTTGATACGTCTGAAAAACCACCTCATAGTAGTGCCAAAACTTTTTCTTGAAAAAAATTCCCCCCCCCCCCCCCCCCCCAGAAATTGGCATTTTTGATACTCAAATTCTGAAAATTGTTCAATTTAACATTTTGAAAAGAAATGTGCTTAATGGAAACACACCAATTAAAAAAAACATTAAATTGTTGATAAAGGTTTTTCTGCTAAGTTGAGTTGAGTTGAGTTTTTTTTTTTTACCGTATTGAAATTAGTTTATTTTGCAAAACTGCAATGGAAACACTTTTATCGCATCATATGATCAACAACTGGATGTTACTACAGGAAGAAACGAAAAAGAAGAAACAGGAAATAGGTATAGGATGATTTTTAATAACGTATCGCATGAATAAACTTTTTCAAGTGTAATTTTAAGTATGTTTCTTATTTAATATAAACACTGTAATTACAAAATTGTGAATTTTTCTCCCGACATTAGCAGATATCGGCAAAGTTTTCCTGATATTTGTAAAGAAAACAAAGCTAGCGATGCGTTCAGGCTCCGGTGAGAATGTCCGTTCTACTCTAATTGTTAGAGTGGGTCAAAGGTCAAACGGTCAGGTTGACAACACGATCACAGACTGCTGGATGAGAAGTTCCACTGAACACACACACCGTTCTCTCTGTTCCTCGCTAACGCACGCATTGCTAACACACACACACACACACACGCACATTGAGCTGGTAGTGATAAATTTGTGGTTTTCTATGAATAGCGAGCCGAATAACAGAGCCGACCAAAAGCATGCAGCTTCCTTGGCACCGGCCGAAACAGAAAGTGTGTGTTTTCCTTCAGCGCGGTGAGGCAGACGCCGGCCAAAAAAATCACCTCCAGCAAACGGAGACGAGCCGCCATGTGTGTGTTTCCATGTGTGAGTCCTTTTTGTCATGTCGGGGCGTGTGTGTGTGTGTGTGTGTGTGTGTCGCAGTAAAAGTAGCCAGGAGCGGGTCCCGTAGAGTTCATGAACAAAGACATCATCATTATAATCATGTTGTTTGTCAGCGTTCCTCCATGGGTGTGTATGTACTTACACTGTCATGGGATTGGCCCGGGTCGGAGTGTTTTCCTTGAACTCAGTGATACGACTGCTGGCCAAAAGTCGCTCGTTTACCTCTGTCACAAATAAAGAGCTCCAAGTGTGTGTGTGTGTGTCTGCTAGAGTTCAATGAGTGGGATCAAATTAATCTGAGCGCGTACAGGTGTTTAGCAAAGACGACGCAAATAAGGCAGCGAGGAGGGGGTAAAATATGACTACTGGAAAGATCATGTGTATTAATGACAAAAGAAATGTGGAAAAAAGGAAGACAGAGGAATGGAAAATTAGCTTTGAGTAACGGTTAGACACCGACGACTGCAGAGCTGAAGGAGCTGCTTACTCAAAGCGTTCACTTTCGTATTCAGTGAACTTCAAAAAGAGTTTAGGCCGGATTATTAGGGACAAAAAAAGGAAGAGTAAAACTCAGAAATTTGAGATTATCTCAGAAATCTTCTAGAAAAAAAACTTACAAAAATATACAAGTTTCTCCTGGGAAAATTCTGAGCTTAAAATTTCTGAGACTCGGAAAAATCTAAATTTCTGAGTTTTATCAAGCTAATATTTGACTTTTTTGTTTTGTTTTTTTTTCTTACAAATTAAATCTTTTGAAACTCAGGAATTTCCAAGTTTTAGTTTTTTATTTGCAAATTTCTGAGACTAGTCATAAAATTTGATTTTTTTTCCTAGCAAATTTTCCACCTTTAAAATTAAAGGAATATTAAAGTTTTTTCTAGAAAATTTTGCATAATTTGAAGGTAAATTTACTTCTTTCTATCTAAGATGAGTTTCAAAAAACATTTTTTAACTTCTGATTAGAAAAATTTTAATTTCTTTTTCTTATTACAAGATAAGTAACCCAAATTATTGGAGTAAATTTTTGACTGTGACTTTACTAACATATATTTCCATATTAAAATGTTTTCTTATTGATTTGATTTAATATTCTAATCATGATGTTTTTATTAGATTTAAGTGGAAAATCATCATGTTTCACAGAAATAACTTGAAAACATTAATCTGTGTAGATAATCAACATGGGTTTCACTTAGTGTGTATATTTGAGCATTTGTCTTTTAATTATTGTTATATAATTATGAATATACTACCAAACAAGCTAAATTAACAAGCAGTAGTTTGACAAAATTGGCAAAAATAATTGGTTTATGGGTTTAAAATCAGGGAGCAAACAAAATTGATTGAATTTCTGTTTGCTCCAACATTGTTCTTTGTCAGTCGTTTTGTTCATTTTGTTGCATTAGCATCTCTGCGTAGCATCTGGTGACCTTTGGCTGACGACTGAATCAGCTGGAGGGTCCAAGTCATTTAGAAGAAAAACAGAAACATCTTCGCTTTCTGTCCAAAACCTCTTTCTGAGCCGGCCAACTTTTGCTCCGTGTAAACATTGTCCAGCGTTACGCTGTTCCTGCTCTTGGCTGCTATTTCCATCATAATGAATCAAAGCTGGTGTTAAAAATGTCGCTCTGCTCATTTTAAATACCTGCTAATCCCAGTCGCAGTCGGGGTTTTTGAGCTTTTTAAGCCTCATAAGCAAACCGGACCTGGTCAGCCGCTGACCTCCATGCTAAAAAGGATAATAAAGAATTATGGCTACACTTGGCTTTTCTCTCAGTGCTGTGTTTTTTAAAGGAGTTGAATTTATGTAATCACAGTGATGAGCATCGAGACGTGACGAGAGAGCAGTTGCTTTGCTCCTTCCAAAACTATTATGACATAAATCTTTATCCACACTTCAGAAAAATCAGTCAGAGCTAAAAAAATAAAAATGCCTGAAATTGTCTGAGTTTCTACTGTTTGGTGAAAGGAGGTCAGCATTGTAAACACACATTATACAGATTAAACTGATCTGTAAAGGTGATAAAGGGTTGATTTTATGTTGCTTTTGTCAACTTTTCTTATTTATTTAGCTTTTAGTTTTTCTTTTTTTCCTGTCAGTGTTTGATACCTCCATCTATGATAGTGTGTTAGGTCAAGCCTAAGAATGTTTATATTTTTAAAAATAAATTCTGAATATTATGGTAATAGTAATATTTGACAACAAAGTTGAAATAACATGAGAATAAAGTCATAATAATGAGGAAAAAGTAGCAATGATGCAAGAATAGTTTTAAAAATGCAAGAAGTCATCATCAGAATAAAGCCATAATAATAGAAAAATTAACATATTCCGAGAATAGTTGTAATACTGTGACAATAAAGTGATGTTAGTACGAGAAAAGTTTTAATTGTTCGAGAAATTTGGAATAATGAACGAAAGTCGAAATAGTAAAGTTGTACTAACATAAGAATGACATCTATATTATGACATTAAAGTGATTTAACAATAATTGAAATAATACCAGAATAAACTTCTTATATTGCAAGAATAAGAAAGTTGCAGCGATACGAGAAGAAAGTCGTAACAATGCGAGGACAAAGTTGTTACAATACGAGTCTAAAGTCGTTATAATATGAGAAAAAGTTGTAATAATGCAAGAATAAATTCGTAATAACTCGGGAACAAAGTTGCATTTTCTTTTTCTCGACATTCTGAAAGTTTGCTCAAAGTTCGGATGACAGTTGGATGGAAGTTGCGTTCAGTGTCTTCCTCAAAGGTTGTCATACTGTTTCCTTCAATGTTCCTGGTGCAGCGCCCCCACAGGTGAGGAGAGGAACAGATTTTTAAAATTTGTCTGGTTCTTTTAACTCAGTTCAGTGTGAAAGGGAACCACACCAACTGAAAGTGAAGCAAATGTTGCAACTTTGGTTCCCATTTGAACCAAATCTTCTGGGTTAGTAGGCATTAAAACTCCCTGAAACTGCCACAAATTTCCCCACTTTGGATTTGCATGGTGTGAAAACTGGTGGAACAGTTGAGCTAAATGTAATCTCAGTCAATTAGTAAAGCAATAGTTCTTTCATTGTTAAAAATGAAAACCACTGTTGATCCTCACAGTAACATAATTAAGCTACTTCTACCTCACAGATCCTCCAGTATCGGAGCTCACTGTGTTTTTTGTTGTGTTTTTTGGTGCAGAATGAAAGATAGAAAGCAGCTCTGACCCTTCGGTGTCCTTCGCTCACACATGGACAAATCATTAGAGCGAGTTCATTGCTGTGGCTCAGCCTGCCAATAGTTCACTTTCAACTGAAGCCAGTGGTTTAAACTTTCAAATGTACAAATGTAACGGTATGTTGCATTTGTATTTGTCAATGAAACGAATAATAAGTCAAACGGCAGTGAAGCCAGAAGGTGACATGTCATTACTGTGACATTTATTTGTGCTTTTAGGTCATATTTCACTCTAACTCTCGCTTGGCCACGGCCTCGCTGGGACAAATCACAGGAGACGAGGAAACATCTTCATATCTGTCTTTTATAGCCATCCGCGGCGCTGCCAGGACTATTCAGCTCAACTTGAGCCGGTGTCCCAGAGCGTCGTCTGGATTTCCCCCAACAGCATGGTTTCCACCGCGGGGCCAAATCAGTCCTAACCAGGAGCTTAGCTTACCATTTATCACCAGCTGCTTCCTTCACAACAACATTTCAGGGATTCTCTTCACTCCTGTTGGCCAAATCAAACATGTTTGCCAGTTTGATTGCAGAGTTCAAGGGCTGGAAGAAAACAATATGCTTCACAGTTTTGCTTCTGCCAGGGATTCATGTCTCTGAGCTGTTTGGCCCTGACTTGATGGATTTTTTGTCAGATCTCATGGTTGTTGCTCTAATTTTTAAATGTGAGTTGGCTGATGTTGTTTTATGCTGTTTTATTGATGCGTTAAAGAATCAAGTGCAGAAAAAAACAAGGTACAAAAGTGAACTTGAGGTAGTTTTTGTAACTTTATATTGACAAAAAACTTTAAAAACGTGGGAAAAGTTCAATATTCAATATAGCTAGTTCTAAGCTTGTGGCTTGTTTATTGTTGTCATAGCAACTACCTACCAAAATGGCTGTCAGTTAGAAAGTTCCCTAAAGTGTGACGTCATATGAGAACTATGTATTCCAGTTAGAACATGCACAAATTAGTTGTTGATACGGATGTGCAGTGACAAACATGGACTAACTCTCTCACTCTTTGGTTACCTAGCAACCCGCTCACTCTTTGGTTACCTAGCAACAACCTGCTGAGTAGCCAGCAGTTTAACGTTTCTCCAAGGAAGCACCTCTTAACTGCTTAAAAATAAGTTCAAAAAAAGCAACGGCAAAGAGGAAAGGTCACGCCACCAGTTTGTTTGTATTTCACTTATTTAAGACAAAATTCAAATCATTAATTATGATTGACAATACGGTTGTCTAAGTTTTCAGTCGTATCGTTCAGATTTTTGTGTTTTAATTCCTTCTGCACCCTTGTGAACCAGGCTGGCCTCGTTCGTTTCATCCACTGTCGGAAAATCCTTCCGGTCTGCCGCCGCCTGCTTTGACTGCAGCAGGATGAATGACACTGTTACGCTTTAAAATAACTGCCTGCGTCGCAGGGCCAGCCAAAAGTCAGATGTCTTTGTTTACTCAGTGTTTACACAGTCGGAGCGCCTCGCAGCCAATCCGTAGCAGACCTGTAATCTGCCGCCTGTCGCCCTGTTTCACACACAAAAACCTGCAGCAGCAAAAAACGCAACAGCAAAAGGTCGGAGAAGTCACACACACACGCAGACTAGCATGTGGTTTAACCTCACGTTCACCCCGTTTCCATCCCATAATAGATCTGACACTGTAACATTTGTGCTGCCATGGTGACAAAACTCACCAGGATGCTCAGCTGCGGTACAAATTACCGCAGGAGTGCAAGGGTGTGTTTGTCGGTGCGCGTTGACGAGTTTGAACGGAAATCAGGCGTAGTAGACGGAGCTGAGGTTTACGTGTTCGTGTTTGTGTTTGACAGAGTCACGGCTTGTTCATTTCTCCGCTGGAATACACAGAAACACAATGAAAAAATAAACACGTCCAGGGGAACAAGAAATGAGCCCGTCCCGTGCAAGGATTAATCATCCTGCTGTTAATTCAGCAATACTAAACACAGGAGGAGGACGGCGCAGCACGTCTTTGAAGTCCGGACGGGCCTGAAGCTCCCAACTGGCCCGATCCGCATCAGGAGTCTTGTTTCCAGAATGATTTATCCAAGCTGTCCATCGGAAACATTTTTACTTTTCATTTCAGTGGGAGATCTGCCATAAAAGCTCGGCTGTTTATAAAATTCAGTTTTTGAGGACCTGTGTTTTACCGTATCGCATTCCAGCACTTCCATTTGCAGGAGCTCGAATCAGTCAGAAAACACATCTACCGTGAGGAATCTCTGGGAAAAGACGCAACAAATGGATTTTGAGCACAAACATGATTTAATCAAACCAATAAGTCTCTCATTCAAGCAAAAAAAAAAGACAACAGCGGACACAACTGAGAAATGAACTCTCTAACGGTGCATCGTGTTCTGGCGTCCCGCAACGTGTTTTGATTGCTTTCTGGCCCAACAGAAACCAACCCAGTATGAACCAGTAACAACCAGTAACAACCCCTTCAGCTCTTTAGTTTCACCTCACAAAAACTCAGCTGTTGACGTTTCACTTCGAACTTTAACTTAGCTCGCTAAATCGCTATTAGCTTGGCTGCGTTTCTAATAAAAACTTGATTAATCACAATCAATCATGATCACAGTCAATTATGAATAATCGTGATTAATCATGACTAATTGTGATTAATCCTAATGAATTGTGATTAATTACAGTTAATCATGATCACAATCAATCATGATTAATCACAATCAATCATGATTAATCATGATTAATCGTTTCAGCCGTACTCCCGTTAGGATTTATAATCAGAGGATTTCTTTGCACGTATTTTACTAACTTTAAATAAATGTACCATCTGAACAAAATGTAATGGTTTGAATGCATGTTATCTGAGCTGCAGGTAGAACCAATGCTTGTCTCTGTTTAAAACAAAACAGAAAAATAAAAAAGCAAAGTGGAAATAGTTCATCTCTGCAGACATTTTGGTCACTGTCCATCCCTTATTTTCAGCCCAACTCTTAAAAAGTACTTCCAGTCTTTTTCCCTCATTTTCCCATTTCTTTGTTTTGTTGCTCTGTCTTTTTACTTTCTTTCACCCGTGAATCTCCCCGTCCTGCTGTGGCTCTCCGTGTCTCTCCCTCCCTGTTCCTTGCCTGTTTCCATCCTCTAACCTCGCTCCCCTCGCTCTCTCCATCGCTCTGATTATTCCTAAAATCCCTGACCATCCCAACCTCAGATCCACCACAGGCGATCATTAGCGACATTCGTGGAAATCCATCCTGGAAAAGTAGCATTTAGGAGTTCCCAGCGTTCCTGGTTAATCATGAATAATTCTCAGACTTTCTTCTCCCTGGAGTTCCCTCAGTCAACAACATGTTTCCTGACAGGTTTTCTTTCCCAAAGCAGGTTAGAGATTTCTGTGGTTGGTTGGAGCGTCGGAGGGCGTAAGCGCTCCCCGGTGCAGCAGGTCAGTGTGTCACTTAGTCCAGACTGGAAAAATCGATGCGGTCACTCTGCGGATTATTGCACAAGCGGAGGAATGCCGAGCAGTCGTCAAAAACAAACACCAAAACCTGCAGCTGTGAAGCTCTTTACGTAACACGGCTCTCTGATTTAGGTAACTAGCTGAATGAAAGGAAGGATTCAAAATGTTTTGCAGCTTCAGTTTTTATGGGAACAGATCACAGTTGGATCAGATTCATTACAACAAGATTTATTACGTTGCCTCACAACTAAATCCTATTTTTCCCCCAATATATTTTACCGTAACGAGGCCTGTGGCAATAAATCAATTAATTCAAATGAGCTCAATAATTTACATTTGCATGATTTATTGTTTTTCTCTTTTTCTACCAAAAGCTGGATGATAAAGTCTTCAGTCTGATGTTTTGGTCTCAACCAGCCATTTGTTTTTTTTAAATTTTGTTTACATTTGCGGTGTCCAAACTTTTTGCCGTTGGGCCCCTGAGAGCACCCGAGGGCCACATTCTGTTTTGTAAGTTAAAACTAAAACATTTATTTGTTGTTTTCATCTCTTCAGTAATATACTAAATAGATACTTTTATAAAGCAAAATAGTTTAATTTGGAATCTACAGTATAAATAAACACATGGTCTTGAACAGTTGCTGTATTAAATGACGAGTAAATATATTCCAAAACTTTCTATTTGGGTTTATTGTCCTCGTTGTTTTCTTTCTTTTATTCCTTTTTTTCTTAAAATAAAAACAAAAATTAGCTCCATTCTTGAATTATGGACAGAGGGTCCAAATAAAACGATCCAGATGGCCACAAATGGTTCCCAGGCCACACTTTGAGCATCCCTAGCTTACAGAAACTTTGTAATTAATTTCATTTGTTTCTATCGTTTGTATTGCTTATTTATTTTGGGATTTTTAAAACGTCTTCCAGCGGTGTTTAATCTTCATTATATTTTAAAGTTTATTGATCTTTGAGATGCCCTGCGACAGACTGGCGACCTGTCCAGGGTGACCCCGCCTCTCGCCCGGAACGTAGCTGGAGAGGCACCAGCAACCCTCCCGACCCCATTAGGGACAAACTGTGAACAGAAAATGGATGGATGATCTTTGAGAATGTGTTTCTTGCATTATTCTGCCATTATTACCATTAAAATACTTGAAAATGGTATCAAAACAACACTGTAGTTTATCGCGATAACTTCTGGGACAGTTGATCAATTTATCAATTGATGGGGATATTTTTTTCAATGCCGTCACCATTAAAAGCTTTTCTATATTATGCTACAGTATT
Organism: Xiphophorus couchianus; assembly: GCF_001444195.1. Classification (NCBI taxonomy): domain Eukaryota; kingdom Metazoa; phylum Chordata; class Actinopteri; order Cyprinodontiformes; family Poeciliidae; genus Xiphophorus; species Xiphophorus couchianus. The sequence goes on along the minus strand of NC_040241.1, from coordinate 20,185,611 downwards.
TTATTTATTAAACTATATGGACTTATTTTTCTTATTCCTTTGTTTTGTATGTGGCTTGAAGTGAATTTAATCCCAATAGTCCCATTAGAAATATATCATCAGAGAAAAATATAAGTGTTAGTTTTCTTTATTATTATTATTGCAAACCCAAAACCTAAAAATTATTTTTCATGTTTGTTGTATTAAACGAAAGGATTTAGTTTAATCTTTAGTTCAGTTTAATAAGTTAATTCTGTTATGGTTCACTTTTTTCAAAACTCTTGTTATACATGTTTATTACAATAAATAAAAGCTGATTTGGGTTCAGCAAAGTCAGCTTTTCAGTAAAAGTATTTGGATAAACATTGTTCAACTATTTTATAAACGTTTGGATATAAAAAGACAAATACTTTGTGTTGTACTTGATATTTTCCATTGCAACAAAATTAAAACGGTTAACAAATAAATTTGTATCATTCTTGAGTTTGGGGGCCAAAAATAAAATCAGTCCAAGTACCACAAATGGCCCCATGCGCCTCAGTTTGGACACCCCAATAATTCATCCCAGCAGTATTTTCTTCTTTCTCTCGTAGCAACCTGAGGTAAAGTGACACGTCCGTAACGGCGTAGCAGAGTGGATGATGGATTCTCTGTGTGTCTGTGTCGAGCTCCCGTAGCAGCCGAGGACTTTCTCCACGGTTGCCATGGAGACGGAGCGGGGTTTTAAACATTTAATACTCCGGCGGTATGAGGGGACGGCTGCCGCGCCCCAAGGATAATAAACCTGGGTCGGAGCTACTGATTCATCATCCCTTCCTCTCCTGCTGGTTCAGCCGCTGTCAGTCATCTTTAGCCTTTCGGTTCTGAAACCGGTCCAGAACCAGCATGTAGAAGACATTTTGTCTTTTCTTTGCTAACGGTTCACCTTTCCCCAAACGGCAGCCATGATTCAGGGTTCACTTAGACAGATTTTTAACTTTTTTAGATCAGCCGCTAATAAACGTTTTCCTTTCAGCCTTTTTGTGACCTCTGACCTTTTGGAGAGTTCTGTCCTTTCTGCTTGACTTCAACACTTACGGCAGTAATTGCTGCTGAAATATTTGTTGCCTGTTTTTGCTTCTTTGCCATTTCATCGGCGGTTCGGGGCAGATTCTGTTATAAACAGAAAATATTGTCTAGAAAAAAACTTCAAAAAATTTCCAAGTTTTTTTCCTGTAAATTTCTGAGTTTAATCGTAACATTTCAAAGTTTTTTCTAGCAAATTTTAAATTTTTAAATCTCAGAAATTTAAAATAAAAAATTTGAGAACATTTCAGAAAAGTTATTTTTTGGCAAAAATCCTTGGTCTACATTGAGGGAAAAACTCCACTTTTTTTCTATATACGATTGTGCAGTAGGGCCATTGTAATAAAAAGAAAACATCTAATTTTGAGATTAATCTCAGAAATCTTCGAGAAAAAAACCCTAAAAATTTCTGAGATTAATTGCAAAATTTCACAATTTTTTCTAGCAAATGTTCAACTTTTCAATCTCAGAAATGTAAATAATGTTTTATGGAAAAATTTCTTGGCATTTACTCCTTTTTGTCTATCTACAATATGACAAGTCCCCAAAAATAACTCATTTCCTCCACATTTTCTTCATTTCAAAACAATTTCAGCTTGATTTTTTAAAAAAAATTCTGGAAAAAAAAGCCAAACTTTTCCCCCCCAAGTTTAGAACTCAAGAATGTTTGTGTTTTTTCTAGAGAATTTCAGAGTTTGCCAGAAATGTTCTTCTGTTTTTTTAATCTGCAGTCTCAGGCGCTAATTCGCCGTCATAATTTGCTCAGTTTCTGGAAACATCTGTTTGGTGACCAAAGTTCAAACTAGACTCTTTTCTTCTTTGTCATTTTGTCTGCCGCACAAAAACGGGAGTAAATTTCCACCAAAGAAACTCTAAAAGTTTGAGTATTTACGTATTATTTTACTCACAAGAAGACATTTTCCCCTGTTATTAGTAAATTGATCTGCCAGTAGTCATTTTTCACATAATAAGGAATTATATACTTAAAACAAGTTTCTATATCTTGGTGAAAAGTTACTTGTAAGTTAGTTATTCCAAGTGTAATAAGATATTTTTACTAGAAATTAGAGCAAAAATATTTGGTAAGATTTTGTATTTTTGCAGTGTGCTACGTTAGTGAGATTCAGTGGAGTAATAAATATGTGTTTTGGTGAGTTGCATTGGCAAAGTGTGAAAGATTGCTGTTATTTATGTTACTTTTGAGACATTTGAGTGTAAAACTAGGTAATACACAGCGGCAAAAAATTTTAACGTACATTTTCGTTATGCAGTAGAAAATAAAAAATCAGCACCTAAACGTTGCCTTCAAATCTAGTGAATATCAAGTTATGAGTGATAAAGACACCAAATCCTTTTACTTTCTTAAATGTAAGGAATAATTTCACCGTTCATAAAGACTTACAGTATATCAAAGTTTTTCTTCCTCTTCCCAGGAAAGAGCTGATGTCATGTACCAACAAATCACCACCGATTATTCATGACGAACTCAAAACGCTCCCGCAAACCAGATATTCACAAACACAAACGAACACCGTTGAAACCACCGCATTCTTGATTCCCAGTCAGGGCTTCCTCTGGTGAGAACGCACAAGGACTTTGGTCATATCCCGCTCTGGACTTGTGTTTGTGTATGCGCCATTTGTCCCCAAAGTGCATGTTTGAGGTATAAACCGCTGCATGTCCAGAGGACGGCGTCATTTGTATCTCAGAAGCAGCTCAGTGAATGTGAAAGTTTAACAAATGGTCTGCATTCAGTCCAACTAAAATGTACCGTTGGACCGCTGGCATTTTTCAGTGGATATCACACAAAGAGATTGTTTTTCTTATTACAAGAATAAAAGAATGATATTAACAGCATAAAGTCATAACATTATGAAAATGTATTGTAGACTAATAGAATAAACATGCAATTTTACCAGAAGGAAGTCGCAAAATTATGAGAAAAAGTTGTTTCAATGCGCAAGAAAAGGTCTAAACGAGCACAATCATTTCAAAGTACTGCTGCTAATAATAATCGCTGTTCATGTTAATTAAATGCGAACCGAACACCTTCGTTCACTTCCTCAGCTGGCGTTGTTGAAACTACAGTTCTAAAGCTGCGCATAAATTCAACATCATCACTCAAATCTTTTTCTTGTGTTTGCTGGATGGCCTGGTTGAAAATCTACCGTAAGAATCCAAGTGAATGGGAGAAAGCCCAAACTGTGCTGTAAGCAATAGTGCAGAAGAATAGCGACTTGTATCCGACTTTTACACGTCAGTCTGAAAGGCCCAATTCTGATTTTGTTTTCCCGCAAAAATCCAATTTAACCCTAATTCCATATGTGGTACCAAATTAGATACGCGTCGGATTGTTTTCAAAGCATCTGTTGCATTTTATCAGAATTTTATGTCATTAAAGTGAGAAATTGTATCATGATTCTGCACCACAAGAAGCCAGAACGAACATAAACAATGCCTGAAAATAATCATATCTATGAAATTGTGACGAATGTTTTTGTCAGTGAAGCTTATCACGTCTCAATCCCAATCCCACCATCCTTGGTCTGAATATGAATTAAAACTGAGTTTCCTACAGAAGTAGCTCTTTAGATTATTCTGATTTTCTAACAGGCCGCAGTCGGAATCTGCACGGCACCAGAAAACATCAATGTGTATTTAATTTAACTCTGTTGGAGAAGGAGAATATTTCTGCCTCGATCTATAGCCGTTAGCCACTATCACAATCTCCCCTGACCCAAACCGTACCACAGTCGCTTTGCTCCGATACCTTAGAAGGTGAAAACGCGGTGAGTGAACATTAAAACATGTTTTTGAACGTTGCGCTTTCCAATATTAATATTCCTGCCTGACCATAACGTTGTTCTTTCAGCCACATCACAGACACGTGTTGTTACTCCACGTTAATATTCCCTATGTTACGTTTCTTTAACCTTACTATTAATATTCTGCATCGTATTCACTCTGTTTTTGTCTCTGTCTGTTCCCCTCACTAAAATGCCACCCAAGTCGACTTGTAAAGTAAAAAAGCAGCAGAAGAACCTGGAGATTTTTTTCTCCCGTGAAAAAATTTATAGACGACTCTGGGTTGCATATATCACACTCTGAGTGTGTGTTCTGGGTGTGTATATCACAGTCTGAGTGTGTGTTCTGGGTGTGTATATCACAGTGTGAGTGTGTGTTCTGGGTGTGTATATCACAGTGTGAGTGTGTGTTCTGGGTGTGTATATCAGTGTGAGTGTGTGTTCTGGGTGTGTATATCACAGTCTGAGTGTGTGTTCTGGGTGTGTATATCACACTCTGAGTGTGTGTTCTGGGTGTGTATATCACAGTGTGAGTGTGTGTTCTGGGTGTGTATATCACAGTGTGAGTGTGTGTTCTGGGTGTGTATATCAGTGTGAGTGTGTGTTCTGGGTGTGTATATCACAGTGTGAGTGTGTGTTCTGGGTGTGTATATCACAGTGTGAGTGTGTGTTCTGGGTGTGTATATCACAGTGTGAGTGTGTGTTCTGGGTGTGTATATCACAGTCTGAGTGTGTGTTCTGGGTGTGTATATCACAGTGTGAGTGTGTGTTCTGGGTGTGTATATCACAGTGTGAGTGTGTGTTCTGGGTGTGTATATCAGTGTGAGTGTGTGTTCTGGGTGTGTATATCACAGTCTGAGTGTGTGTTCTGGGTGTGTATATCACAGTGTGAGTGTGTGTTCTGGGTGTGTATATCAGTGTGAGTGTGTGTTCTGGGTGTGTATATCACAGTCTGAGTGTGTGTTCTGGGTGTGTATATCACAGTCTGAGTGTGTGTTCTGGGTGTGTATATCACAGTGTGAGTGTGTGTTCTGGGTGTGTATATCACAGTGTGAGTGTGTGTTCTGGGTGTGTATATCACAGTGTGAGTGTGTGTTCTGGGTGTGTATATCACAGTGTGAGTGTGTGTTCTGGGTGTGTATATCAGTGTGAGTGTGTGTTCTGGGTGTGTATATCACAGTCTGAGTGTGTGTTCTGGGTGTGTATATCACAGTCTGAGTGTGTGTTCTGGGTGTGTATATCACAGTGTGAGTGTGTGTTCTGGGTGTGTATATCACAGTGTGAGTGTGTGTTCTGGGTGTGTATATCACAGTGTGAGTGTGTGTTCTGGGTGTGTATATCAGTGTGAGTGTGTGTTCTGGGTGTGTATATCACAGTCTGAGTGTGTGTTCTGGGTGTGTATATCACAGTGGGAGTGTGTGTTCTGGGTGTGTATATCAGTGTGAGTGTGTGTTCTGGGTGTGTATATCACAGTCTGAGTGTGTGTTCTGGGTGTGTATATCACAGTCTGAGTGTGTGTTCTGGGTGTGTATATCACAGTCTGAGTGTGTGTTCTGGGTGTGTATATCACAGTGTGAGTGTGTGTTCTGGTGTGTATATCACAGTCTGAGTGTGTGTTCTGGGTGTGTATATCACAGTGGGAGTGTGTGTTCTGGGTGTGTATATCAGTGTGAGTGTGTGTTCTGGGTGTGTATATCACAGTCTGAGTGTGTGTTCTGGGTGTGTATATCACAGTGGGAGTGTGTGTTCTGGTGTGTATATCACAGTGTGAGTGTGTGTTCTGGGTGTGTATATCACAGTCTGAGTGTGTGTTCTGGGTGTGTATATCACAGTGGGAGTGTGTGTTCTGGTGTGTATATCACAGTCTGAGTGTGTGTTCTGGGTGTGTATATCACAGTGTGAGTGTGTGTTCTGGTGTGTATATCACAGTCTGAGTGTGTGTTCTGGGTGTGTATATCACAGTCTGAGTGTGTGTTCTGGGTGTGTATATCACAGTGGGAGTGTGTGTTCTGGTGTGTATATCACAGTCTGAGTGTGTGTTCTGGGTGTGTATATCACAGTGTGAGTGTGTGTTCTGGGTGTGTATATCACAGTGTGAGTGTGTGTTCTGGGTGTGTATATCACAGTGTGAGTGTGTGTTCTGGGTGTGTATATCACAGTCTGAGTGTGTGTTCTGGGTGTGTATATCACAGTCTGAGTGTGTGTTCTGGGTGTGTATATCACAGTGTGAGTGTGTGTTCTGGGTGTGTATATCACAGTGTGAGTGTGTGTTCTGGGTGTGTATATCACAGTGTGAGTGTGTGTTCTGGGTGTGTATATCACAGTCTGAGTGTGTGTTCTGGGTGTGTATATCACAGTCTGAGTGTGTGTTCTGGGTGTGTATATCACGTAGACTAAAAGGAAGCCGAGTGAGGGAGCGTGTTGGGTGTCACTGACCCTGAAAACTGCTGGACTATAAATACTGTTTATTATTTCTTTTATTATTCAACTTTTAAGGCTCTTTCTACTTTTTTCTTTATCAGAATCTTTTAATAATTTTTGTCCAGCTCTTAAAAAAACTATATATTTTGCCCAATGCTAAATGGATGTGACCCATTTTCTGTGTATTTTACCTTGGATTTGTTTTTCTTAAGACTGAAAGAACAACTGAGAGAAAAATGTATTTAATTGTCAAAAAGGAGCCTTAAAACCACTGGATTGGACTTCACACAACATTTTATGACATTACGTGACAATGCAGATTTTTTAAATAACTTTTTCCCTCATCTTAAAAAAACACAATCATATTTCCCCCCATACTCAATAGATGTCACCCATTGTCTCTGTATTTTCAATTAGATTAATTTTTCTTAAAGTGATTAGGATTTTAAAAAAGTCAACTGAAAAAAATAATTTAGAGAAAAAATAATGAAATAATGTATTTAAGTTTCAAGAAGAAGCATTAAAACCATTGGATTGGACTTTTCAAACTTTGAATTTTCTCCTTTTTTTCTATCTACAATAAATCAATAACAATAAACATCTTGATACGTGATCAATATCAATAGATAATATGTCTGATAGAATATTCACTGACCTGACAAGCTCTCTGGTTACCTAGCAACCCACTCATTCTTTGGTTACCTAGCAACAACGTGCGCAGCAGCAGTTTAATGTTTCACTTCATAACTGCTAAGAAGTTAAAAAAAAAACCAACAGTATGGAGCAAAAACTGGGTAGAAGACGGTAGGTCAGCCACCAGTTTGGCATTATTTCACATATTTAAAACAAAAAACTAATCAATAATTATTGATATTGGCTGATATGAAACGGTTATATAGTGATTTTCAGCCATTACCTACAGAGGCCCCGATACGCCATCGTAGATTCATCTAAACTATGTGGTCGGTGTTTTGCTGGACAGACTGTACTGGACTAACTGGGACCGGAGTCGTCTTCTCCTGGTCTGCTTCTGTTCAGAGCGCTGAGGTCAGGCAGGGAGCGAACGGAGATCCCAGCCTGCGATACGCGCCGAGAACCAGCACAGCAGATCTGAAACACGTGGAGGAACTGAGAGCGTTTGATAACAGAGAACAAGCTGCAAGTCCTCTAAAAAGAGAAAGAGGTTAGCGGAGCAGAATGTTCTTACCAGATATTTTTAAACTCATCCATTAGAAATCTGGACTGAATCTAGTTTCTGAACTGACATATGTAGATGTATTAGATTTTGGCTCTTTACCAATTGAGTCCGTTTAATCCGCTGACCTTATCAAAAATGTCTAATCCAGTTAAAAATCTCATAATTCTTTTTTAGCAGCTTGTCCATCAAGACCAGAGAATAAGTTGTGAACGTTTAGTCTGTGTTTTTATATTATTTCCCTTGAAAGGAGCCAAACATGCCTGATGTCCTTTAAACTGGTCTTGATCAACAGTTCTCCTGTCTTTTTTTATTTATTTTTTTATAAGCGCCTACATTCAGGGAAAACCTCGTTCAAAGTTTCAGAAATGATGATTTCATCGTGTGCACCTGATATAATTCACCTGTGTGATTACAACCATTGTCCAAATTTTTTTATTAAAAAGGAAACAATTTGACAACGGCAGTTTGGTTTGTTTTCTCACAACTGTACATTTATGTAAAGCTGTGACTGATAGAAAACTCAATTTTTATTATGTTTTACAAAACGTTTTCTTCTGTTGTAATCATGTGAAAGTAGTACTTCAATTTCTCTATTTTGTTAAATTTCATACTATTTACCAGTATGTCTAAATACATCGGTAGGCACACTTCTACTTATCCACCTTTAGCATTTTGCTAACTTTGCTAACATTTAGCGAACTTAGCTTCCCCTAAATCAGGGTGTCAAACTCAATCTCGTTTTAGGCCAGAATCAAAAGTTAAGAGGGTCTGTAAAGGGTCAGTTGTGGCCGAATGTGTTGATAAAATTACCTGTTAATAAACTGTTAAAATGTTAATAAACAGTTATCTCTGAGTTTGATGGGAACTTCCTGAAATTAAATAATATTAAACACCTTTTTACCTTAATGTAACTTAGCACAGTAGAGATAAAACTACTGCTTTGACTAATGAAATAATATTTAAAAACACAACCACAGTTGTGAAGATTTTATTTCTAGAGTCTAGAGGGCCACATGAAAACTTCTAGCGGGCCGGATTTGGCCCGAGGGCCTTGAGTTCCACATGTGTGCCCCAAATGAAACTTTCTGGAAAAATGCTAAAGTGCTAATTTACTTGGCAGTTTTGTAAACTTTCAGTTGAATAAAGTTCAACATATGTGTCGAACTTTTAATTATTGACTCCAAGAATTCTTCAAGTAGTTAGACGTTTATGCTTTTATTTTGAAATGTGCGCAGCAGGTCCAATTCCTCTCCTCACATTCTCTATTGTTGTCCAAGAAACTTTATTGAGCAAATGGACTCATGTTGCACATGATCTGTCATGTTGGACGGACATGGTTGAATTTAGCGACTTATTGTTAGCATTTGCTTTAGCATTAGCGGAACTAAAGTTTATGATTAGCGCTTTGTGGTTAGCACAGCTAGCTTTTCAGTTAGCGTTTGCCACCATTGTGTGTCCTAATTGCATTTTCACAGGCAGTAAAAAAGTTTATGATTGGTGAGTTTCAAGAACTTTAATACCAATAATTTTGAAGCAGCTTGCTACTTTAGAAAATTTGCATAAAAATACTATACATTTTGTACAATAAAAATAAAGTAGTGCTAAAAGATTCCCAAATTTGCATAGCTTTTATATATTTATGTACTTCTGATTTGAGAGAAAGTTGTTCCTGTTGTAGAGAGAGATGGCAATTAGCTAAAAAAAATTTTGGTAACTGAAAAATCAGCCCATAAAAGAGTGAAATGATTTCAGAAAACATAAAATCTAATTAATTCAAAGACTTATACAGTAGTAGCTATATATTTGTGGAGCTTCAAAAGAGAAAATCAATTGAAATTTGAATCTTCCAACTTGTTAGGATGTGTTGGATAATATAAGCTGAGACCAGAGGTTTGTTAATTTATTTGACGATCTTAAAGGTTTTCTGGTTGGGTTCCATAAAAATAAGCTCCAGTGTATTTTTCTGTTGTTAGGTCATGTTTTTCCGCGGCTCCGTTCTGCCTCGCAGGCCCTCCTACTGAATACTTGTAATTTTGTGGCAGGCTCTGGCACGAAAAGCATTGAAGTGGAAGTTTAAACAGAGAAAGACACAGTATTAGATATCTGCAGCAGAAGGCATCTGCCCAAAAACATCAGCGTCGGCCTTCAGGATCCCACAAGAGATGTGTCCAGAACCGAGCCGCGTCCCTTTCCAGGTATTAGCCAAGCCAGAGGTCAAAGGGAATCCTCAGCCAGATGCTGTGGTTTTGAACGAAGCTACATCCTGGAATTAAATCCGGTGATTCTTGCTGTGACGAAGCTCAGATTTACATTGAGGGTAGAAAAAGTATTTCTTCTGTAAACCACCTGCGTTCAGCCACAAGTTTGACCAACATTTTGTGAATTTTTATTTTTTTTTTACTTCTTCATCCCCCACAGGCGAAGTTTCACTGTGATACGTTTGGTGGCTGGTGGTAATTTCCTCTGCCTTCTCACTCTGACCTGGAAACAGACATCTTTTGTGCACGTTGTCTTCACTGGAAACCAAGAAGGACAAAAATATCTGGAAAGGAAGCAGAAAAGAGGTGGTTTTTGGATCAGGCTATATCCTGGAACACTATATTGCTATATTAGCTGTTAAGGGAACCCAGAGAGCCCCATATCTCCAGGTCAGGAAACATAAACTTTAACGCGTTGACTAGTTGTTGGACGCTGCTTCCTAACTGCCACTTTGATTTGTCCATGAGACAAGATTTTGATAATAATTACTGCTGGAGATAAGGCATCAAGATTTCACAGCTGATTGCCGATTGTAATTTCCTCCCTAGTGCTTTGGTTGGCCGCTTGCTTGTTGACAAAAGGAGAAACCTTGGAGGACTGGTGAACCAATATGCCTGAGTTGTGCCTTTCTTCCAGGAATTAAGCTTTAAAACTCCCACTGACCTGTTGACAAGTTCAGATCTTGACTGGGTTTATTTTGGAGTTCAGAAAACCGCTCCCATTAAGGCATCTGTTCAAACCCCAAACTGCACTGGAAGACAAAGACTGGGGATGTTCTAATCTAAATTAATGGATTGGACCATTTCAAGTGATTGGTGTTGACGGAACTCGGCTCTCAATCAAAAGTCACATGGTTTTTAAATCAAAGCTTACTCTCGTCAGCCATTTTAACAGGTAAATCCTGGTTTGCATGGGAAGATTTTCCACTTCCAAAAATCTTAAGGATGCAGAGATTATCATGATGGCTCTAAAGATAATCTTAGGAGATATTCCTGCCGTGTGTTAAGGGTGATCTCGTCCGATTGGAAAGGCGTCTGGACTGCTACGATCTAAAAATTGTGAATATTCAACATGGATTTTGGACATGTTGGCCATACAAACGAGATAGCCTGTTGAATCTGATGGATAGCTAGTCAGAAAATGAGGTGACGGAAACTTGGAAGACAGCTGTCATGGTGGGCCAGAAAGTTTTTTTCCTCGGTTAAAAATAGGCTACAAATTGTCACCATTGCTTCAAAGCCGACGAGTATTTTACACACGTATGTTAAGGACTATGGATTCAACAGTTTTTATTAACTCTGCGATGCTGTGAGAGCTCTGGTGGAACCGGCTGCACATTTTGTATTGAGTTGACCCAGAATGGACAGAATAGATCAGTGATAGTAATGGACTGTGGTCACATGGTGATACACATATATTAAGTTGTATGTCATCAGCTTAGAGTTTGTGGTACTTCATAATCTGAGTTTGTGGGATCATGTAGCTTTTGAATAAACATGGCTCGAGGACACAGACTTGAGGTACCCCACATCTGATTTTTCTTGTTTATGTCAGAGATTAGAGGCTACTTGTGACAACAAAAACTGGCAGAACACGTCAAACCGGATTATAGAAGTATAAAACCAGATCAAGTGACACTTTGTTAGCTATGAACTGGAAACTGAGACAAAAATTTAATATAAACATTACGTTGTTCTTTGAGTCAATCTTTCAGCTGCAGTATTCAGATAGAATGGTCAAAATTAGGTGTAAATAGCATGAAAGCAGGCATTATATAATGTAACCTAATCTTAATAAGATTACTGATTAGAATAACGGGATATGTAATTCTTATAGGATCTACAAACGACGTTTCCGTAGCCGTATGTTTCATCAGGGTCAACGATGTTCAGCAAAGATCATCTGAAATCGAACCAGTGAAAATTTCAAAGATGGATTTGTGGTCTGGTCCGCTCCCCGACAAGCAGAGAGTCCGCCGTTACCTACAGAGGCTACAGAGGAGATGTGTGTTGGATTCCAGGTATTAGCCCTGCAGTACACCGGAGGGAGCAGTGCGGGTTTGGATCGGGTGAAATCAGAACACGATCCATCAACACCAGCCACAAAGAAGCCCAGAGAGCTGCATGGTTGAAGCAGAAGGTAATTTGAGGTGACCGCCGTTTCCACCATGAGGAAGCTGAACGGCCGCCAACATCTGTCATTTACTGAATTCATAAAATTCTGTATTAGCAAAACATAATCCCTCTGAAAATCCCCAAAGCACAAAGCAGAACTGAAGCATTTGAGAGTAGAAACAACTAGTAAAGTTGTTTACTACTGTAAAGCTGTGCAGTAAACACACAAAACAACACTGAGCATTTAGAAGACTCCCAGATTTATTAATGTACAGTTGTTTAAATTGTTTTTAGATGTTTTTATATTCAGTGGGGTATATTTTGTTACAGAATTACTGTAGCAAGTTAATTTCTCCACTAAGTTTTCTTTCATGAGGCAACTTTTAAAACTGCAAGAAAACTGTTACCGGACTGAAGGACACCGTTTAAATGTAGAAGATTAGGGAGCTAAATTTTGTTCAAAATGTTTTTGACACTAAAATTAATAATTGCAAACAAAAACTGTATTTGAAACTGCAAAACAATTTTATTACTGGAAATAAAAAGATTTAAAACTGAAAAAGGTTCAAAACTACTTTTTAGATTTGATGTTTTTATTTGTTTCAAATTTGATCTTTTCCCCTTTTTAATTTCAAAATATTTTTGTCCTCAATGGAGGACAAAGTTGTCAACCTCAGCAGAAAAGCTATAAACGAAGGAAGGTCATGTATCTAAAATGAGAGGCAAACCTGGGTATCATCAGCATATGGCAGTTATAAGATAACTCATTACTACAACTAAAGCGTTTAAGGAAAAACAAACACTGTTTATGTAAATTTGATGGGTTTCCTTAAAACAAAATTCAAAAGATGTTAATGGATCTTAATCAGGACTGCATAAGTTTTAAAATCTTTTTTCATTATTGTATATTCAACCAGTGATGCACCAATAAACTGGTCTGTGATCCAAATCAGACAATTTTTGAAGTTTATTATTGACACCTTTTGGCTTGTTAGTTTACAAAACAAACCTACAGAAAAGTTTATAACAATTATCGAAAGGGCAATCCAACAGAAACTGTGATTTATTTTAAAGTTTTGTTTTTGCTGCTCCAACTCGTTGACTTGGCTTGGTGTGAATGTGAAATCTGCTGCTGCTCGTTGTTGTTCCTGTGTTTTATGATTTATGACCTGTATTGTCATCGTTGTATCATTAAATCCAACAACGCTGATGTCTACACACATCTGTTAATGAAATGACTGCATGCGTCAGCGGATGGACGTGGGCCCTCCTTTGTTATCATAGAGAGTAATATTTGTCCTATAGGATGACCTCAGTTTGTTTTGGACGTTGTTGTGTCGGTAAACCCGGTGATTGTTGCTAACCATGTCTGCTTTGTCTGCCGGTTTGTCATTATGAACCAGACAGAGGTATGAAGAGGAGAGCACACGCGTTTGTTAAATTCTGCACATGAATCTGTTATTGTTCTGTATCAGGATGCACAACAATAACTTACACCTAACAGTGAAAAGTAAAGAATTTCCATTCATGGTGATATGCTAAGTTTTGCTAACTGCTTGCTACTCATTCTGCAGTCTAAAAAACTTTAGTTACAATTTTAAAAGTACGTCTTTATTGTCATATTTTACATCAAATCACGTTTACTCAAACTCTAGTTCGTTTGCGAAGATCGTTCGGTTCTTTGGGTTTTCACACCTGAAGCTCTGGTAGATCTGGGAACAAAATTCAATATTTGTTACATTTTCAGCTGCTGTGGTTCTCTTTCACTGCACTATGTGAAATGATCCAAACCTTTTGAAAAATCTGTTCCCCTCCTCACCTTTGGGGGCGCTACACCAAGAACCACTGAAGGAAACAACATGAAAACCTCTGAAGAGACACTTGTTGTCTTCCCACCACAATTGCAAAGTCTGGTCCACCTACAAATCTCAGTTTCGGTTCGCTTAAAGTGAACTCTGGTGTGATTTGAATTTACATGTGAACGCCAAGTGAACTGGAGGCTGTTCCAGAAGCAGGAAGTGGACTATGGCGCAGGGCATTCTGGGTAATACAACTAAGATAAACGTGCTAGGCTAGCGCTAGCTTGAGAAATCACTTTTGGTTTTTTACAAACTACACAACAGTAATTTTACAACCGCTAAAATCTGATTCCACTCCAGTTTTGTTTGCATTTCGCAAAGAAGGAAGTTGCGTTCATGTCTCCTCCAGAAGTTTTTGTATCGAATCCTTCAGTGGTTCTTGGTGCAGCACCCCCACAGGCGAGGAGGGGAACAGGTTTTTCAAAGGGTTTGGATCATTTGACACAATGCAGTACGAAAGCGAACCGTACCAGCAGATCATGTAGCAAATGTTGCAATTTTGTTCCCAAATGAAACCAAATCTACCAGAACTTCAGGTGTGGAAACAACCTTAGATTTACTGAAATGAAATAATAATTACCAAGCAGGGAAGCCCAAATTTTCAGCCTACATCTGACTGTTTTATTACAGTCTGAACGATCCAGTTACAATATTTTCAGCCCCCCTTAATAAAATACAATTTGTCCCTCTTTCATATATGTTGCTAAATCAGACATCTGATAATTTACTGATTGATAACGTCAGACTTTTATGTCATTGACATGAGACATGCATCATAATTCTGCCATATCTCATACAAATCTGATGATTTAAGTCTGATTTTAATGAAATGTGTGAACAATATTCACACTATTCTTGTTTTTCATAAACTTTTTGCAGCATTTCTAAAGTTAGTTTGAAATTCATCTGTTAATTGGATGGAAACAAAGCTAAACATAGTCACTGACTCGATGCAATCTGATTGGTCTCCTTAAATACAAAACTTTTGAAACTAATTTAAATAATAAGTTGACTTAATGCACTGATTGGATTAATTGGAATGGATGTGTGATTGGACAGAAATTAGTTTTTTTATAAAGTGACTACAGTCAACATGTGAATTGGCACTTTATGAACAAACTAAATTAAAAAATACTTACTGGTTTTGCTGTAACATCTTTAAACTAAGTCTCAAATTTCTTGTTTTAACAAAGCTCAGCAGCTTTAGCAGCTTTTGTTCCAGGTCCAAAACGGAATTGAGGAATAAAGTAAAAATGAAGTTAAAGGGCTTTTAGCACCTCATAACTTCTGATTTTCAAATCTGGCGTTGGTGTGTGTGTGTGTGTGTGTTGTGTCTGTATGGGATGTGGGTCGTCTTTGCTAAATATCATAGCAGAGTGTGAGTGTGATAAAACATCTCTTAGCAGAGCTATGAGATTTCTAACACATACTCAACATCCCTAATCCATCTGTTACACACAGATATCGACACACACAGACCCAGGTTTGACTTTCTCATATTTCTTTTGCCCAAACGGTGGCACACATGTATTCACACACATGGCCAGAGTCAGACGCACACACAGCTGGCCCTTTGTCACTTAAGCACAAATTGTATTATGCAGAATCCACTTCCAAAAATTAAATACTCACATGTGCACATGCACCCACAAGCAAACCACAGAATGATAATTTGAAAAATACAAAACCAGAAAAATCTTCTCTGCAAGGGATTGATTTTTTTTCATCTTTAATCCTCTTTGTTTCATTTTTCTTTTTGTTGCTTTTTTTCCTCAGCAGTGGTAATTAAAAACACCTGAATCGACTTCTCTTCTCTCCTCTGCGTCTCCTAAATCACATCGTCACAAGGCATGGATCCGTACGCGCTCTGAAACAATGCTGAAGCTCTCTGCGCAGCAGCAGTTTTTCATTTGGAGAAGATGATGAGAAAAGTGTTTAATTCTGGGTTGTGTCCTTGGTTTCGGGCCTGTTTTGTGTAGCAGGCTTTGGGGCTCAGTGAGGTAACTTCAGGTTTAACTCTGGGTTTATATTAGCCTTTTATCAGATCTTACTTGGAAATGTACAAAGTAAGTGTATTTGTATGCTTAACTACATAACTGCGGGTGGGCTGTGGTGGCGCAGGGGTTAAGCACATCACTTCCCACATATGGAGGCCTTAGTCCTCAACGCGGCCGTTGCAGGTTCAATTCCCGGCCTGCTAACCTTTGCTGCATGTCTTCCCCTTCTCTCATTACCCACTTTCCTGTCAATTAACTATCAAATAAAGGCCAATACAACCTTTTAAATAACTACAAATAGAACAAGTGTATTGTGTTCTATAGTTTTTATTTTTCTTAAATTCGACAGTTTTGTTTTATTTATGTCACTTCCTGGAGTATTTTGACTTGTTGGTTGTTATTTGTTTGTTTTCATCTAGGAAATACAGTGATTGGATGAAAACAATCTGCTGTCATCCGTGGCTCATTTACATATGCTTTAAGTTATGAGCAAAATAACTTGAGAGATATAATTTCTTTGGCCTTCTTGGTGTTCCGTACATAAACAAACAAATGCTCAACACCATCAATTATTGTTTGTTTACATGGACACAACATACTTTGCCCTGGCTACTGCTCAATGAGGCATAACTGTTAGTCAGTGTCACACTAACTGCTTCACAATGTCAACCTCACAGTTTCTCAGAGCCAATCTAACCACCACAAAAAGAAGCTAACAGGCTAACCTGTGAGAACAGCTAACTACTCAAAATAAAACACATTCGTTACTCAGAAACAAGCTAAAATCAGTTGAAAACGAAGCTAAGCGTTTGAGAGTCAAACTGGAGCTGCTTGTTGTCAAACTAGCAACTTTTTAAAGTTTCAGCTTGCAGCTACTCAACTCTTGTCCTTTTGGTCAAATTGCATACCAGCATTCTGAGTCACCATAAGTCATTTATTAGTTGAGCTGTTTCAGGTGAGAGATATGCTAGATCTGATGGTGGAAAATAATACAGCTAACACATATGATTGTGCTGAAAAAGTTACATCCTGTGAAAAGTTTGATTCTAGAATGATCCAGGTAGCTATGGCAACCGCTAACGCTTAGCACGCTAATAGTTAATATGGTAGTGCTCTGATTAGGTTAGCTTCTAACTCATTCTGCAAACTAAAATCACTCTGCTTAATGCAAGAGACTGACTGCAAATTCATAAACTCTACTAAAAAAACAATAATTTTTGCTGAAATTACCTACAGCAATAATCTTTAACAAAAGCAAATAATTTTTGTAATTAGTTAGCTTCCTACTTGCTTCATGTTTATGTCTGCTGTGTAGATTCCAGTTCAGTGATGGAAGGATTTATTCAAATTGAATCTAAAGAACCAGATAAAAAGAAATCAAGTTCAGAAATCTCCATTTGGATAGAAATAAGCCGCCTTCAGAAACCTTTAGACATGTGCAGCAAAACAAAGCTGCAGAATGTAAATAATCATATATATTCTCCCATGGCTTAATGAATACAATCTGCTGACTTCTTTCCCAATATAAATTCATACTATGTTGATATTTGCTGACTCAAATTTCGTAAATGGTTATATAACTGCATATTGTGTTGTTTAGCATCTGCAAACCTTTGGCTGTCCTTCTGAGTCACGCTGGGGAATCCAAGTCACCGGAGGCAGCGATGGAAAGTGTGTTATATCACAACTACTCAGAAACAACCTTGTTTACTTCTGCGTCTCCTTGAAAAGTTGACGTTTCAGCTCTGTGACGAAGGGTTTTCTCAGGACGCACCAAAAAGATGCCGAGGCCCGCTTTTGGCACGCGTTGCCGCTCTGGATGCTTTGACCCCCAGAGAGCTCCAGTCAGGCAGTGACAAACGAGGTTTTGATTGAATTCATCAACAATGTGGGATCTGGATGAAAGATGGTGAGATGGAAGTATGAGAACAGCGGCGGGGAAAGTGAAAAGTGAATGGGGGGGAGCTCAATCTTTGAGGTAACTGGAAACCGAAAGTCGGTAAGCAGAGTAGGAACGTTAAATTCGTCGCTAAAGGGGAAAAAATTTTAAAAACAAATTTTCCGACTTATCTAGTTCATGTTAATTTATGATCCCAACATGACTCACTGATGTCTTATCCCTTAATCATTCACATCTGTGGAATCAACAGTCGTGTGATCATGTCTCTGACCTCTTCGTGACCGTTCCCGTGTGTTGGTGATGCCTTTTGTTTCCAACTGTTCCTGCTTTCATTTCACCATGTTGCGACTGTTCTCCAGCCAACGTCAGGATTGATTCAGTTCAGGAAAGTTTTACTCTATCATATGGATATGAGTGCAGTGTTTTCGTCAGTGATTTAGTGCCGAGTTTAATTTAGATTGGTGTCATCAGCCACCTAAATAAGAAGCAGGTTTTACAGCGCAGAAAATTTGGGTCAAACAAAACTCATCTTTAGTTACTAGATTACTAAACAGACTAGTAATCTGCCTAGTCACAATGCTGTGAAATGTGTTTGACTTGACTGGAATCAATGCCATGGGCTACTTTTTCTCCACCTTGAGAAGGAAGCTTATTTTAGCTGATTTTATCTATAATCTTGCTCTTCCAGTTTTGATCCAGACCATATAGGCCAAGGTTGGAACATAGACAAACTGATAATCCAAAGGCTTTTCTTTTTGACCCAACAATTTTCAAAGTTCCTCCAGTTTTTCTGCTCTCGCGAGGATTCACGCTAAATTAGCAGATCCACACATTTGTTCAAGTTAATGTGTAATTATGAGTTTAATGCAAATTTTTTTGTTGCAAAAATTGTGAAAAACATTGGGTTCAAGTGACTGATTGAATTACGTCATTTCACCAACTGCCTGGTGTTTGTGGGGACCAACTTTTCGCTACTGCGGTTTGCAAAAACAGACATCGTAATGATTCGGCTCATAAAGACCAAAATATCAAAACACACTGACCTCCAGCGGCATGTTGCTACTAACAGTTGTGGGGTTTTTTTTTACCTATAAACACATGGTGTACCCTTGCCATAGGTGTTTTACACTGCCCCCTACAGTCTAGAAGGATATAGGCTACAGAAGGGACTAGCCACAGAGTGAAAATGCTTCAAATGTTGTTGGTCTGATTACGTTCGTCTATTTACATGCACCAAGCATAAGCCAAGTTCAACTCCCACCTGCAGGATTAGGGGTTAGGGTTAACCACAAAATCTGTGAAGAAGAAAGGAAATGAGGCCTTAAAGTTACACAAGACACCCTCCTCTTCATTACTACACTTTTAGACACCATCTAAGAAGATAACCTTATTGGAAACAAGCTTGACTTTGTGTGGAGAATGTAGGAAGCTGTTGCTTTGGTTACACAAGGACCAGATAGCCCCTAAAAGCATTCCTGGCAACCCCAACAAAACGCCTCGGGGGACACTAAGCCTTCTCCAGACCAACAAACACATGTGGACTAAACAATCACACTCCCATGACCCCATCAGCAGTTTGCAGATTTGCCGTTCCACAGTCGAAATGAAAGCCTTTTTGCACCTAATCAGTTTGAAATGTAAGAGTCGGGGAGTCCTTTCCAACAATTGAGGTGTGATCTTTCAATAGTTATAAGAAACTTTGAAGTCTATTTGTCAAGTAGAACCCAGAGAGTTCATTTGGTTGGCTCCACTTCTCTTCTTGCAATTACAAATGGAGTTCCACAGAGCTTAGTTCTCTGTCCACTTTTATTTTCTATTTACATAAATAACTTGTGTGATGATTTGTTAAATACTTATCATTTTTACTCAGATGACTTAGTAATCTACTCCTTTACTTCTTCTCTTTACAGTTTGCTGTAAAGAAAAACTCTCTTTACAAGTTTGACCTTCAATGTAGGTCAAACTTGTTTGCATACTCTGAAGTTGGCTCTGAATAAGACGAAACCAGTGGATTTCTTGCACTCTTGAAGACTATCAGAGATATTGCTTACCACTTCTCTGAGTCAGGTGCACAAATTGAGTTTGTCACTAATTATCAATACCTTGGTTGTATTTTGGATAAAGAGCTTTCTTTTTAAAAAGCACATAGTAAATTTGTTATGAACACAGAATGAAGATTGAGTTTTATCAATGGATCCTAGAAGAACCTCGATATCACTGCTAGACTATGGAGATGTTATATACGAATGCTTCATCCAAACGTCTTCAATCCTTGAATACTGTCTATCATTATTCCTTAAGGTTTGTAACAGCCACATCTGTCTGCCACTCCACAGGTGTCACCCCAACCCTCCATGCACCATTAAGGAAACATGTCAACCACAACCACATGCTGCCTCCCCTACCACTAGATCCACCTCATTACCAGGTGGTGATCCATTGGTAGCTCTGGCCGACTCTTCAACAAAACGCCGCAGGCTTTATTCAGGTCATTGACCCGTTGGTCCAAGGTGGCCTGGTACACTAATGAGCCACCTTGTGCCTGAACATGATGTCCGTTGTGGAAAAAAGTCAAACCTGCTGTAACAAGATAGTTGTTTAAACTCCTATATGGGTAAGTAATTTTGTATTTAAAGTAAAATATTTTAGTAAGTATTTTCCCTCAAAGCAGATGCATTTTACTTTCCCATCATGTCTCACTTCCTGCCTCACTCATGACATTCCCATCAAATTGCTGCATAGATCCAAATGGGCTAGAGGAATGATCTAGAGTCAACACACAGGTTCAGTCAATACAAAACTAGTGATCAGGTCTGAAATCTGGGTGATGAACTCTTTAATTTAGTTCTGTACATCTTCTGGTCAAGATTTCCCAACGCCATGTGTTTCGGACTCTGTGCTATTCCTACATGGAATCCATATTTTCTGGATTAGTTTCTCTTGTTTACTCTAACGCTGTTAGCTAGCATGACAAATCTTGGTTGTTTATTTCTCTCCAGTCCAGTGCATAACGTGTACAAACGTGTCCCATCACCGTTCTGTTTTAGTTCCAGTGTGACCAGACGTTTGAAGTTATTCTCCCAACATGCTCTTCTAGCTGTTCAGCCACGCAAATAAAGAGGCTTTGTGTTCGCTGTTAGAAAATAAAAGTTTCCTGCAGCTAAAATGGAAACCTTTAAAGTGGGAATATACATGTTGGCTGGAAGTCCTGCTTTCATCTACACATGAAAGCAAAGAAACGAGGATCTGGCACTTCTGGGAGGTAGCTGAAACCATGTTTTACTGATCTTTTGAACATTTCCAAATCCTAGTACAATTTGTCTCGCAGTAGACCATTTGATGAGTCAATCATAGCATAACCACAAATGGATTTCCATCTCTTTTAAGGGTGTAATTTCTTCCCCATTCCTTAGAAAGCATCGACGAAGATGTCAAGAACGTCCATCCCTGTTAGAAACACTGACCACAAGAGGTCTGTGTCTGGATGGCAAGCAGGAGATATTTTTGTTTTTTTCCCCTTCTTATTATGAGATGGGAATTAAAAATTCAGTTTGAAGAATAATCTGTCATTTCTTTGTGAGATTTTGAGACATTAGAAGATTGGTTTGCTGGAGTTTGGTCTGTTGACAGACAGACGGCTATTTTAAAAATAACACTTCAGAGGACACAAAGCTTTCATCGTCATCTTTCTGTCTTCAATAGAGTCACATGCTTTCTAATGCAGGCAAGTATTTCAGGATGACCCTCAATCCTGGAAGTACAACTTCACTTCAGGCCAAAAATGTTGGGGTTTTGCTCAGTTTTGGCTTCTTTTTCACCAGAAAAGCTCCTTTAAATTAGTTGGCCAGTGGCACAAGTATGACTTTTTTTGGGGATAGCCCATGAACTTTCATTAAAGCTGTAGTATTATCCTGCTTTATCCATCACAGAACCAGTTTTGATGTGTTTGGCA
This sequence comes from Xiphophorus couchianus, assembly GCF_001444195.1. Taxonomy (NCBI): domain Eukaryota; kingdom Metazoa; phylum Chordata; class Actinopteri; order Cyprinodontiformes; family Poeciliidae; genus Xiphophorus; species Xiphophorus couchianus. The sequence goes on along the minus strand of NC_040241.1, from coordinate 20,164,063 downwards.
TCATTGTCTTGCTGGAACACCCAACGGTAATGAAGTTTGACTCAAAGATGATGCCGTCCAAAGACAAGAACCTTGCACCAAACGTTTTTGGATGAAATGAACAGATTAGAGAACACAAGAAATAATTTTAGAAACTCAAGAAAAAGAACGACCTAATGACAATACTGGACAACAGTGAACGGAAATAATGAATAAGTTAAATGGAAATAATAAAGAAACAAACACAAAACAGCTACACAACATGCTGATTCAGCTCTAACTTTGGAAACCATCAACTCTTCTTCTTTAATATTTTATATTCTGCCTTGGCCATTTATGCTTAAATGGAGCGAATCACGTTAAGCTAGTTCTATGTGCTACACAAAAATGCTCACAACATTTTTGCACAAAATCATTCTTAGTTGATTAAATGTTAAACTGGTCAGTTCTTCCTATACTGAGCTCTTTTCAATATTAGCTGTTTTTAGACGCCTTGTCACTTTAAATCCAAATAAGCTGCTGGCCACGCCCCCCAACTCACGTTTACACTCACACAAGAAAACAGATGCACAACTCTACTTGTGCACAATTTCATAAAACTGCAGTAAGTGGTTTCTGGATGAGAAGTCTACAACAAAACACTTGTCTTGTCCAGCAGCCATTGCACAGCGTATACAGCGGTAAAACCAGCTGACCAAACGTGATGGAACTCAGTGTGGGTTGCTGGGTAACGGCGCTACCTAGCTGTTGCTAGGTAGCGCTACAGTGCCTGTCAAGTGTGACTCAGCATATGGCTGGATGTTTTTTAAGCAGTTGAGGCTTAAATGGAAGTACAAAAATGTTCAAAAATGAAACTAAAAGACCTGCTAGATCTCCAATCGTTGCTAGGTGATGGGTGGAACTCTGCTGGGGTTGCTAGGTGACGGGCAGAACTCTGCTGGGGTTGCTTGGTAACGGCACAGCGCCCGTTGAATGATTCAATTATTGGGAGGTTTTTGAAACGACTCACTTTCCAGATAACAAAAAGCATTGAATTATAGCCAAACAACACCCTTCTAAAAAGCCCTTTGGTATTTTTAGAAGCACTTGAGACTAAAGTAAATTTGTAACAATTTACAAACAAAATGTAAATTTAAATTTTGCAGACTAGAGAAGCAGAAACGTTTTCCCCACAAAGCTTTGGCTTTTTGGATTCATCTTTTTTTCAGAAAGTAAAAGAGCGATTTCTATCTTGTCCTGTTTCCTAAAGCCTTCAGACTAAATATGATTGAACTCTTTTTTTTAAAATAATTGCATGAATACGAAAATGAAAATGGAACAGAAAAGGTTCCCAGATTCCAGTGATACTTGTGCTGTGCCATTAGTCCTACTCAGCCGTGTCTGTTTTCTTGTTTTCTCAGCTTCTTGTTGGTGGGACTCTTGGCAAGCCGCTTCCTGCGCATCAAATGTGTTTCAGGTCGTCTCCAAACTCTCCGCATTATGTCACATCATTCATAGGGATGCGCGGAGGCTCAAAGGAAACTGGAAACGGGCCACTGGATCTGGTCGACAACGAGTTGGCGCCTGTTAAAAGCAGCATGTCTGAAGGCACCTTAAGAGTGACGAATCATGCTGGCGTCTCGTCTCTGCAGTGCTGCAGCTACAGAAATGCTGGGTTTAAACTCTGGGGGCTACAATGATGAAACACTGAGATGTTTCAAGTCTAAAACAGGAGACATACAAGAAAATACGACCGTCTTTAATGATCTCTCAAGTGGGTCTATAAAAATGTATCTAGTGCTAATAAAAAGCCAGATGTTTCTGATGCAGAAAATAGAGCAGGAACAGTTATTTCCATCTTTAATGTAGCGTATTTACTGCACAATTCAACTGAAAAACAAACAAGAATCCACTGGATGGCACATTTCCTCTAATGCGCCAACAGTGGAGAAAATCCTTAGCACTTTAGCTAACTTTGAAAACATTTAGCTTCAACTTACCTTCCTCCTCAGAGCTGCAGTTTCCTCTGTTAAACTGCCCCTCTATTAACCCTTCAATGTTGTTAAAGGGTTAATAGAGGAGCCATGTTGTGATGAAGCTCCGCCTCCAGAAAGAGCAGGAGTTCTTAAAGAAGCAGAGGCCCAATTTCAAGATGTTAAGTCGGGAAGTATTTAACATCACTTTTGAGGCATATTTGATATATATATATATATATATATGTGTTAACTTCACCACAGACTCAGGTTTGCTGTATTTATTCTAACAAAAGAGGAAATCAAGTTAACATCAGTCCAGCAGATTTTACTCCTTATTTATTGAACATTAAAACAGTAGCAATAAACAAACTACAAAGCAATATCTCCCAATGAGCAGTTGATGGCAGTTAGCAGTTTTAAAATTAAACAGTTAATAAGCACAATATTAATAATGATAACAGTTAAAAACATTCACAAAGCTTGGCAGAATTACACGCGAAACACTGTACATGGTTAAATTTGTCTAGATAGAATATAATATTTGTAAATAAAACCAATATTATATGACGGTTGCTGACAGCAACAGAAAAAAAGGGGAGGGGCTGTCAGTTATGGGTTGCTATGGCAACCACCAACTGCCAGGAGCGGCGTAACTGATACACCAATAAATGTCTGGAGAGGCAACGTCTTGACTAACAGAAGAATAAATAAACAGATTTAGCCAACCTCACATCTTTAATATTGTTAAAATACAACATTATTAGCTCTTTAGCTAACATATGTTGCATTTTTATAACAATTGAAGACAACATTGTTACTTGATTTTGCTATGATTTTGCTATAAAATGGTTCCAGGTGCCTGGAAAACACACATTACTGTCCATTTAAAACCCTAATCTTAACCCCAGGAACAAAATAACATGTAAACTATAATATCAAAATTAAAGTGGCAGATATAATTTGAACTTAAGTTACAGCTTTAGCATGCTTTTGCTAAATAGTGTTGGTGTAGCGGTAAACTAATGTTTATGATTAGTTTTTTATATTTCTTTTACATAAAGTTGGGTTTTGTTGGACGTTTACCTCTAAGAGGTTTCCCTTCAGCTGCAGTCTGAACAAACAGCCCGTCGTCCTCCTCCAGATGCCTTTTCTCCTCGTTCAGCCTTTAATTTCATCTCTGATTGCTGTGGAAAAACTCTGAACAGCTCAAAGACGCTGCGACTCTTTGAAACAAACCGCAGTCATGTCTGTCTCTGCGCCGGGACTCGGAAACAAATGGAACGTACATTGTTTTCAAACCAGCCGCTTCCCACAAACATGGCCCCCTCTGAGCACGTGTGTGTGTGGGCGTGTGTGTGTGTGGGCGTGTGTGTGTGTGTGTGCGTGCACGTGCTCAGATCTGTTGATGTTTACTTGTTTCCCATCAAAATAGAGGCATGGCATGAAACTGGTATCGTTGGGGAAGCTGATTGGAGTGTTCACTGTAAAAAAAAAAAGAAGCAAAACAACAATTGCTTAGTCAACTTGAGTTTAGTTGCCTTGTTGCTTCAACTTTAACTGTCAACTTCAAAACACTTAATACCTATTGCTTCAACTTCAGTTAAGTTGACTTAACTGTCTTTACCAAATACATTAAACTTAAAATGATTAGTTAAGAGAATTTTGTATAATTAAGTTTTTACATACATCAAGTTGACTTGAAATCAAATCATGTCTAAGTTAACTTTAACTTTTAGTATAAATTATTATTATTTAAATTTTCAAAATTCCCACACAAAAACTTTCCACAAATAAAAACAAAAATTCCTTTCTAACTTTTGAAAATGCCTCCCTTCAAACAAATGTTAGGAAAAAATAACAAAAAGAAGTTTAATTGTATTAGTTTTTTATTAGAATTTAGTTTTATTTCATTGTGACTTTTTGATTATCTAATTCAGTCTGTTTTAATTAGTTTAATTAGTATATATTTATTTTAGTTTTTATGAATTATGGAAGCATTTTTCTTTCTGTAATTATTTTTAGTTGCAGAATTTAAAGTAATTAAAGTATTGTACTATGGTTATACATCAGTTGCGTAAAAAATATTCAACAGTTGCTGCCATTTTGTGGACTAGCGTAAATGGATTATTGTTTATTGACAATACTATAAAATAAATAATATATTTCGGCTGCTGACCACAAGTCAAGAAAGCTAGAAATTTGGCCAACAAAATAGAAAACAACTGTTGACCTAAAACATTCAAAAAAATGTCTGTTTTTCTTTTAGTAAGGCGACAGTCTGAAGCCCTTTTTATGTTTTGGATCTTTAATGATAAACAGATTTTATAAAAAAATTTATTTTTGAGCTGGTTAAATAAATAAAAAAATGATTTTCATTTTTAATTTAGTGAATCTTCTGGCCTGTCAGCACCTTAAATCTACCAGTTTTGGCCCCCGGGGTGAAAGTTTTCCCTAAATTCTCTGATTCTCTTTAAGTTTTTATGTTTTTTGTTTCTGCTTCAGTCTGAAGAAGCAGCCATTATCCCTCCGCCGGTTCACTGACAGCTGAAGCAACAGTTTAATCGTTTTTTTGGCTCATTTTGTGTTTTAAAACCTGGAGCCAGTCTCTCTCTTCCTGCATCCAATATGTTTACGTTATTATTGTTTATTTGAGTTCATAAGTCAAAGCTCAGAGTATTTATTTGTTGATTTGGCTCAGAGCGGGTGATGCTAATGTGGTTTTGGTTTAAATGTTTATCTAGTAGGAAAAATGTGAGCCAACATCAACTTCAGCGCTGACATACCAAAGGAAACCGAGCGGCTCCGTTTCTGAACGGATACAAAAACATGGAAACTGAAAATAGTGAAGCAGCAGATGAGGATAATTATTCCCGTTATCCTTTGCTGAGGGATTTCTGCCCGGTGGCGTGAAGTTGGTGTTCAGCACCCTGGACAGCGGCTCACACTGCCTGAAAGTTTCTCAGTTTTTACCTTCAGATTTAAACATCTGACCTAAAATCACAAAACTGTTCAATTAACCATCTGGAAACTCAAATTCTACATTCTGGCCAGTTCATTTTGAGTTTCCACACGGTTTGGGCCAAAAGCTCAAAATTAATCGCAAGCCAGAAACTCAACTCAGAACCGCACAGCATTCTGGGAGATGTAGGCAGGAGAAACATTGTAGCCGCTTAACTAAGCCTGTTGCAATTAATCAATTAATTGCATCATAAATAAAAATGAGATTAGTAATTTCTATTCTGTCGTTTAATATTTTTTTGAAGGGAAATTTTGTTTACAAGAACATGATCATCCATTTTATTTATGGCTTTGGTGGTGTTTTATTGTGGATATTTAAAATGTCTTCCAGTTCCAGTTTAACGTGTTCTGTCCAAAATTATTGCTCAAATATAGGAATGAACCATAAACCATTTATGAAAAATGATTCATTTCTAATATATTACTTAAGTATTAAGTAATATATTAGAGATGAATCATTTTTAATATGTGGTTCATTTTTAATATTGTACTAAATAAGTAAGATATTACTGAAAAACAACAATATTATTGATTATTCCGAAATTTCTAGTAAAATTTATCGTCCAGCAAAATTAGTTTTTATGACGTGCTCCACCTCTCACTGCTAGCTAAGCTATAGATTGGTGGAATCAACTAACTAACTCACTCTTAGGTTACCTAGCAACTCACTCATTCTTTGGTTACCTAGCAACGACCTGCTAAATAACTGCCACAGCTGCAGTTTAAGGTTCCACCACTGTCCCTCATAACTGCTTAAAAATAATCAGTTATGCATTTTTTGGCCTCTGACCTTTTACTGTGTGGCCTTTTGCTTGTAAATGTTAAACTTTTGTTTATGAAAGAAAGCCTAAAAACGTTTTGGTATTTTGATGATTTACTGACGATTATCTCTCAACAATGACTATTTGTTTAACTAAAATGTTGTTTATTGTAAAGCAGGGGGAAAGAATACAAAAAATGTTAGATATTTCAAAAACAAAAATAAAAAATTTAAAAAAATGATATGGTCCCCAAAGCAGAATTTATTCTTTAATTTTTATAACAAACATGAGCACAAATATCCAGCAACATAAACAGTGTGCATTTTTTTAAAGAAAAGACTTTTTTGTTTTAGTTCCATAATAATTTACATTCAAAAGTTCCTGTTTGTTTACCTAGAATGATGCATGTATTTATTGTTAAGAATGTAAAAAAAACAGAAAAAAAACACAAATTTTAGTTTTTTTATTTAAATAAAATTATGTGGCCCACAAGCAGAATTTAAATAATTAGTGTTAGGAAAAGTACAGTGTTTACACTTCAATAACAATGTTTTTTTTAAACTTTCATTTTAATTTTTATAGCAAACATGAACTCAAATATCCAGCAAGGTAAACTGTGCATGTTTATATATGTATATATATATATATATATATATATATATATATATATATATATATATATATATATATATATATATACATATAAGAGCCTACAATGATTTACAGATAATTTCCCCTTAAAATGTCTATTTGTTTAGCTAAAATGCTGCATACATTCATGGTTGAGCATGTTAAAAAATCCCCCTCCTCTTTTACCATCAATATTTTTTTGCTTTTGTTGTTTAAAGTCCCAATGTGGCCTCAAAGCCAAAGTCTGTCTGTGTTTCTGCGTCGTGCTGGGATATGGCCCATCGGCTCCCCGGCTCTTTAGAGCACATTGTGACTTTCGTCTCTCTTCTGGTAATAAACAACAGCCCCGCTCTTTGTTGTTGCTTCTTTACTTCATTTCTCTCTCCCCCTATCACTTCTTCCCTCTCTTTTCCATCGTAATTAGCTCCCCTCCAGACCGACTTCAAACCCTGCGGTCAGAGCAGCGCATACCGCAGCGAGGAAGACGAGTGGAGAGGGAAAGAAAGACGGCATTGTTTCTCCGTAAAGGCAGATAAGGGCCCAATAACCGGAGGGCAAGTGGAGTCAAAATAGTCCCTGTGAGTGCGTGATGGCGGCGATAAAGAAACAGTTTTCCCTCAACAATTTAGATGCTAATGGGTTGATAGGGGAGGCTGAATGGCAGAGCCAAGACTCAAACCTTTTGGATTTCTGTTGGTTTTATTCCAATTTTTTCTTCCCAGATACTTACCATTGTATTCAAACTGTTTTAACCCGTTTGGATTTAACTCTTAAGATCGAATTCGTGTAGAAATTCCCCCCAAAACCAGCTACGAAGTTCCTCAACAAGCTTCTGTAAGGTGGATGGAAAGGCCTTGGTGAAAATGTTCACGCTTGATGGTCCAGTAGACTCGTTTCAGCTGGGGATTAAAGTTGCAACATTTGTTACATTTTCATCTGGTGTGGTTTGTTTTCACACTGCACTGTGTCAAATAAACCAAATCTGGCTTATGGGCTCCATAAAAACCTCTGACGTAGACACTAAACACAACTTCCTTCTTCACGGAAAATGGAGAAGCCTCAGATTTTAATGGATGTAAAATTTCTTTTTTGTCTTTGCTAAAAGAAACTGAACCATTTGTCCTGCTAGCGCTAGACAAGCATGTTGTATTTACCCAGAATGCCCTGCACTATAGTCCACTTCCTGCTTTTGGAGCGGTCTCTGGTCCACTTGCGTTCACATATGCATTTTAGTTCACAGATCAAGGTAGTAAAATGAAAAGATTGATCTCCATCTTCTTCCTGAGCTAATATTGCCATCTTAAGAAATGCACCAAAAACAACCAATCAGAGCCAGGAGGCGGGTCTTAGGGCTGTCAATCATCCTCATGAACTAAAAAATTAGCTAAACAACAGCTAAATTAGAAACAACCATTTATCTACAGTCATCATTGGCCATGCTATCTAGCCTTAGCACAACAGGCTATGCTAGCTGCAGCATAGCAGAGAACAAATTGAGAAGGATGATTGGCAGTGCTAAGACCCGCCTCTTGGCTCTGACTTGTTTCTAATTGCACTAGAAAACAGCAGAGGAGTTAAATTTTCACAGATTTCTGTCTCATAACAAACTGTCACAACATGGTGACAGTTTCAACAAATATGTCAAATATTTTTTGCATACTGCGATTTTAAGGCTGTGATTTTAACGTATTAATTTTGATTAATTAACTAAAGTAATGGCATTAATTTCATTTCTTTCTTTTCTCATACTGTTTATCATTCCATGACAAAGTCCTCACTTCTCAGAAGAAAACAACCAATGCTGCGGAAATTATGGAAAGCACATTATTATCATATTTTTGGGGAGAATCATGTTCTCCAAACATACTGGATGATATAAACAATGTGGTTAACCATATCTTTCACATTTATATTTCAGAACTATGTTTCTGGGCTTCAAACACATAAAGTGCAGTAAATAGACGGTTACCTTTGGGATATATTTGTAGCAGCTGGAAAAAAGGCAGATAGAAAAAATGGATGGTACAGAAAGAACCTTATTTTAGTATCTATTTCCTCATTTTTAATAATGTATTAATTATTTCCTAATTATATATTTCTTTTGTTTATTGTGAAAAAACTTTACCACTCATTGATTCTTCTTATATTTCCTCTTTTTTTCTCCCCTCCTGTTTTAATTTTTTTTTTTTAAATTCCCCTCAAACAAATAAAACTTGGAAAGATGAACAATAAGTGTGGCATTATGTGAAACTATAAATCAACATCACAGCAGATTGAGCCAATGAATCTTTGTAAGAAAGTGCAAAATAGAATTAAATGTTTTATCTTTGTTCCTTTTGTATTAACATTCTAAATTATTTCCAGCAGATATTGTTTGACATATTTTCCCATTTATTCCAGTTTTGAAAAATAAAATGTGACAGTAAATTAAAAAATTGTGATAAATAATACAGAATATTTAAAAATGAGCCAAAAATAAGTAAAATGAGAGTAAATTAAAAATGGCATTAAATAATATACAATGTATAAAATGAAGAAATAAAGAATAAACTAACAATAACATTTGTAAATAAAATGGAACATTAAATATTAACATTGACTTTATACTGTTGTAACATATTAACTTGTGTTACCCTCTACAATCAAAAAACTTATGAAAATTCTTACTTTTCAATGTTTCGATACATTTTTTGCATATTAATTACTTTAGTTTGGCATTTATTTTATTACATATTTATTGCCAACTTTGGCAGGATCAGTCCTCCGTAAGCAGTGAATCAATCTCAAGGAACACCGCAACCAATTTACAACAACGTAATCCAACACCAAGTCACGTAGAGTTCGGTTTCCCTTTTTATTAAGAATATTTTAGAAATGAAAAAAAAATCCAGAAATAATTTGAAGGAAAAAACCAGAAAATCATCCAATCATCCCACTAAGATACCATGAATAAAAAAGTTTTTATAATAAATACCGTCCTTATGTCTTTCTTTCTGGCGACTCCATTTTGTTTTTATGTCTCTCTGCTTCATAATAACAATAATTTATAACCGCCTCTATCTTCTTTCTGCTTCAAGCTAACAACCTCCAGCAGGACATTTACATTTACTATCCACTTCCTGGTATTGATCAGTGTCTCTGAGCTCCCGGTTCATCAATACCTGGCTTCAGTTTCCACTAATCGATCAGCCTCATTGATTATTAACGATGTTCCTGTGGATCAGATTCTCAGTGAGACACAAGAAAGACTGAAAAGTATTTGTGAGAAAGATTAAATTTCTTCTAATGGGACAAAATGAATCTGCTGCATCTGTTAGCTAAAGCAGGGAGTCCAAAGTGAGGCTCGGGGGCCATTTGTGGCCCCAGAAGTGATTTTCTGTGGTCCTCATAAAGAACTTAAGACCTTTTTATTTCTTTACTGAAAATGTTAGGAACAATACAAAGTGTTTACACTTTAATAACATGTTGTTTTTTTTAAGTTAATAGTAAACTTTAAAGTAAACGTTGCATTTATTTTAATAAAACCCCTTTTTTGGTTTTGGTTCTACATAATTTATGGATAATTTTCTCCCAAAAATGACTATATTTGTTTAACTAATAAAATGTTTTATGTGTTTATTGTTGAGCAAGTTGGTTAAGTCATAATATTATTACTTTATTTTCATATATTATGACTGTATTCTTGTATTATTTCAACATTATTTAGGTACAAATTTACTCTTGTAATATAACTTTATTCTAGTAATTTTATTTTTGTATATTTTCTTAATGTGGCCCTAATACTTCATCATATTCAACTTGATGTTACTAAATATTTGAAAACCACTGATGTAAAGTATTTTAATCAGTATCTTTCAGAATATGTATTGATTAGTGGCGATAATTGTAATTTTGCCCTTTTTTTAAATTAAAAAACAACAATTTGGTGCAGTTGTCACGACTTCAGAGTTAGATGGCGCTGTTGGACACTTGGAGGATAAAATACCTGCTGGATTTCTTTTCATTCAAGCCGAACGACCTGTTGGCTTTCATGTTGGGTCGTGTCTGTTTCACATGAAAGCTGGATTTTCTTCAAAGAGCCGCTTGATATATATAATTTATACGTTTCCCAGCTGCCATGTTGTACAGCAGCGTGTGTTCTGCTGGTTCTGTGGATCGGTTTGATTTCTAATGAGCCTTTTTTTGCTCTCAGACACTCAGAGTCCAGGTTTGGGTTTTGGTTTGGGAACTTGGACTCAGTGAAGTTTAGCGACTCGGTTTTGAGGCGTTCAGATCCTCATAAGTGTAGAAATCGAATCTGAAATCTGTGTCTGTGCTTGTTCTCTGAACTCGGCGTGACTCCTGCACCTGCTGCGCCTAAACGCATCATCCGAGTTCACCTGAAGTTCATGAACTTGCACTATCAAATGCACACCTGCGGTGATTCCCACAGTTGATTTATGATTCTTATCTCTGCTGTGTCGCTCTTTCACGTTTCCTCTCCGCTCGTCTTCCTCCTCTCTGCTTCCTTCTTCTTCTACTTCTCTAGTTTTTGTTTATTTTTGACAGTCGGGTTGTGAGGCGGTTTCTGCTGATGTCGCTTCCCCGTGAGTCACGCTGCTTTTCTTTTCTCGCTCTTGAATAAAATTCTAGTGAACAATGGTGATTTTTGTGAAATGAAACTTGAGTCAGAGTGAAAGTAGCAGATTAATGTGATTTCTGTCCCAACGGACGGGTATTTCCTCCTCGAATTGCTCTTTCACCTCAAACTATTCATCATTCAGCACTCAAATATGCTTTCTCTGGAGTTTAATGCAACTGTTTATGCAGTCGAAAGGTTTCCTAGGGGAAAACCAGGAACCAGTATAAAACAGAATTCTATTTCTACCACAAATTTCATTGTAATTTATTAGAATTTTACGGCTCAGAGTGAATTATTTGTGAGCTGGAAGGAAAAATATTCATTGTTCCGTCACTTTTAACAAATAAAATGGTGAAAGTATCTGAAAAGTGTGGCATGCATTTGTCTTCAGCCGCGCCCCCATCAGCCAGGCTTTTAAATAACATTTCTGCTTTTATTGCACATTTTTTCTAAATTGTTTTTTAATGTTTATTAATACACATTATGTCTCAGCTGCACAACTCTTGGAACAATTACTGCGCAATAGTTTTATATTAAAATCTTTAACAAAATATTAGTTAATCCTGTATTTTTATTTATATGTGTATATTTATATTAACACTTTAATCTGCTGTGAAAGTCAAATTTCACATCATGCCACAGATTTTTGCTTTCAGAGCAGTTTCTGGTCCGCTTGGTGTTCACATGTGCATTCGAACTGTGACTCCCCTCCAATCAGCTCCTTCAGACTAGCCAGCAGCAATTAGCAAACAGATGGTGGAACATCTGCTGAGCTCGTTATATCAGGTACTTCTCAGTGTAATGACAGTAAAAACCTTGATAAAGGGCAAAAAGAGGAGCTTCAGAAAGAGAAGGAGTTTTTTTTAAAGAGACAGAGGTCCAATTTCAAGGCATTAAAGTACAAAGTTTAATTTCTTTTAAGTCACATTTTATATAAACAACTTTTATGTAACAACTGAAAGTAACGTAGCTGTTTTATATATAAAATATGAAATGACACTATGTGCCTAGAAAATACATAATACTACTACTTTAAAAGGTTTTTTGAGTCACATGTGACTGCGCTGTTACCTAGCAACCCAAGCTGAGCCCAGCAATGTTACCTAGCAACAAAAGCAAAGTGCCAGCATGTTTGGTCAGCTGGTTTTACAGCTGGATGTGTTATATAATGGCTGCTGGAAGACACAAGTGTTTTGTTGTTGACATACCATCCAGAAACCACTTGCTGAATTCTTTTTGGTTGTGCAGCAGGCTCCACTTCTGCTTTTCAAAGTTCTAAAATAGAACTGGCCAGACTAAAATCTCATTACATAAGAATTATTTTGTGCAATAAAAGTAGACAACATGTTTTGTGTAGACCACAGACCTATCCCAACCCATTGAAGGAAGTACAATAGTTCACCTTTAAGGAGAATCTTCGATTGAAACAGAAAATGCGCAGAAGTGGGAGAAATGACGGATCAACCAGTTGCAGCTTTCACTCTTGGGAATTTCCTCAGCAAAATGTCGCAGGAATAAAACTGAAACGGCAAATCAGGATGACTGGAAACAGTTTGACGGGATTAAGAGGGCAGCCATCCAAGCGATCTCAGTTCACTTCCTCGACAATCAGCTCCGCCACTGCATCAGCAGGTAAATGTTTACTTTGGACGTTTGTTCGCCTGCAGGGTTTGTAGATGTTTGCTGCCAGTCAGAGCTGCTGGCTCGCCGTTTGACAGCTCGTCTTTGCGGGGAAATCCCATGGAAATGCCACGCCTCGCGCATACCACAATACCTGCCAGTTTGCCAACAGACTCGGCGGCCGAGCCTGGAAATATTTCTACAAGCTCAAGCATGAAGAGGCAGAAGCACAAGCCAACGGTAGCGATCAGAAATTAAAATTTAATCTATTTCTGCAGAATATTTTCCTACTGATTTTAGTTCAATCATTTATGCTTTTCCTTCTACAGACTCGTGACTCAAACCAGTATTTAAGGCGACAGGAAAAAAAGGTTTTCTCTTCTTTAAATCAACCATTTTCAGCTGGTTCCAGTCGAAGCTGCGCAGAAAGCGAAACTTATTGATTTTCACCTTCCTTTTGTGTCACTCCTTCAGCCCTTACACCTGAGGCGTTTTGTTCGCAGGTGAAACTCCACATTGCAGCGATTCCACGTCTTCGAAGGCGATGAGCGACGCGTACCTAAAGCTACTAACTGTTTGCAGGGTCAAAACGAGGTTAGGTCACGGAGCAATCTGCCATTTTCACATCCATCAATCATTCTGGTTGCTTAATATGAGCCAATAGCTCCAAAAAAACAACTTTTAAGCCAACAAATCGGCATGATGAGAGGAGAGCTGTGATAAATCCTGGGATGTTTTTATTAAACCACAACTATGTTTTATTCTGGATGTTATTTTTACTAGTTAAAACTATGAATTGTGTTTTTTTTATTTAAATTATTGTGTATTGCCATCACATTTGCTATTAAGATCTGGTAAAAATGGCTGCATTTACATTCATTAATAAAGTGACACATAAGGATCTTTTTATATATTTTATATTAAAAAAGTCGTTTTACATATTTATTAAAATCGTATAAGACAAAATAAATCAAGCTCATCTGCTTTTTCATATTGCTAACTAGAAACAGCCAATCAGAGCAAGGAGGAGGGTCTTAGCGCTGTCAATCACTCTTGTGTTCATTCCTTGTCCCTTGCTACGCTTCACCACAACATAGCATGCTGCGAATGCTAATGCTAGTTAGCGTAACAATCGATGACAGCAGATAAATGGTTTTCCTGGAACAGTAAGTTGTTTCTCTGCCATTAGCACATTTAGCAGCGCGTTCATGAGGATGACTGACAACACTAAGACCCTCCTCCTGGCTCTGATTGGTTATTTTTAGACGGGAGCGATGCATTCCTTCGGTTTTTCAAAAATTGTGTCTCATAGCGTCATGACATAGTGACAGTTTTAATAAATATGAAAAAATATATATATTTTTCTAAAAGTTACATATTGCAAATTTATAGAATAAAAACTTTAAAAGATGAAGAAAAAGAACAAGACAATTACAGAAGTAATTACTAAATAAAATGTTGAATATAATTTATTTTAATTGCTATTTCTGGTCTTTTACCAAACAGTAAGGTCAAAATGTTTTAATTTGAATCCTCTGCTGATTTTTACTGTGATTGTTGAACAGATTTATACCTGTCGGTAAAAACACAGATTTAGGCAAAAAAAATCTCTAACAGAGTGTAAATAAATACACAGAGTCAGAATGTATGGTTGGGTAAAATGTAAACAAAGGCCAAAGAGTGGCTAACGGCAGAGCATTCCTCCTTCCATGGAAACCGCCTAATAACCGCAGACTGCCGGTTCCCTTGAAGTGGTTGGTGCCGGAGCGCTCGGTGTGGCAAACAGAACCTCCTGGCTGCAAACATGCAAACAAACAAACAGGCGAACGTGTTCCTGCGGGCGTGTGGGTCTGGACCGGGCCCAGACGTCTGCTTCCAATCAGCTTCCTGATCATAATCTCTGTCTCTCCGTTGTATCGCTCCACATGTCAAAGTATTGGGACAACATCCAGAGTTTGGCAGAAACTAGATACATTTACTCTATTACATTTACTTGAGTAACGTTTTTGAAAAAATTAACGTTTAGGAGTATTTTTACTATGTTGTAGTTTTTTCTTTTATTTGAGTAATTTTATTATGAAGTATCTTGACTCTTACTTGAGTAATATTTCTTTATTTTCTACCCGCTGAGTGAAAAACAAACACGGTTTAACCAAAAATTCACCAGACTCACACCTGCAGTTTTTGTTAAAGTTTCTTAAGTTTTTTATTAAAGGAAACTGATGTGGAAAAATGCTCTTTTTTGATTTTCTTATTTTTTGTTTCTTATATAAATGTTTGTCATTTTAACATAACAAAATTTCCACTTAACTTTATATTTTGGTCCATTTGATTGTGTAATTTTTAAATATGAAATGATTGATAATTTGATCAGTTGCTCAGTTTTTAAGTAAACTTTTTACCAAATACTGTTTTACTCTTCAGTAATTTCTTGGACGGCTTCTTATGGTTGACTATTCTGACATTACAGCTTGTTGTAAAAAAAAAAGTAAGAAAAAGAGCGGTTAACTATTAAAATTAACGTCTCAATATAATGTAATTAATAAATTAAAATTAACACGTTAACGTTCCCGGCCTTGTTTGCACTTATACGGTGTCCAGACAATCGTGGTTATACATACACACACGAGACAAACAAAATTTGTGGGAAGAAATAGTTTTGTAAGTTAATAAAGACAGTATTTTATGTGGCAAAACTAATTATTTTTATCACTGACTTTATTGTTTTTTTTAATTGTTTCATAAATGTGCTTCTCTGAGCCACGAATCGTAATTCAGGGTGATCACGAATTGTGGCGAAGTGCAAACCGAGCCACATACAGTGTAACGTTTGAATCGTACCACCTGTTGTCTTGTTCTCTAATATTTTAAGAGGTATTTCAAAAATACCTCTTAAAATTATATTTGTGGAATAGGTAACATTTAACAGCTTTAAATGTTTAGCTAGTTACAAGGATGAAACATGTCATGGTCACAAAACATGCTCTTTAGTTATCTTTAATTTATGTACTTATTTATTCTTTGGTCTTACTTGGTTTTTCTCCAACTTTGCCCAAAATATTTATCTTTAGATTTACTAACACAAGGAATATTAGAAAAAAACATTCTGTGTGTTGAAACGTAACATTTTGTTGTGACACTACTTGTGTATATATATATATTTTTTTCTTTTTTTACACGCCTTTGTTGTCGCCTTTATGTTTGTTGTCTTTGCTTCACTAATTGAGTAATTTGTAGATCAATACTTGCCAGTCTGCAATATTAATTTTGTTGCACTAATTGGTGTATACACAATAAAAACCAAAATAAGAAACATCTCACCAGTCAGATATTTTTTCTTTGTGGTTTATTACAGGAGTACACATAGCAGTCTTGGTAACAAAAAAAGAAAATGGAAAAACTATTACGAGACATTCATAATTAAACTAAATGAACATTTCTTCCTGTAAAAAGAATTGCAAATTATGTACAGAAGGACATAAGACAGACTCAGAAACCAACAGGTTGAAAGGAAGATTGAACTGTAGTCGCATGGCACTTAAAAAATAAACATATCTGGCAAGTGCTTTCTGTTTCCATAATTAATGTAAAATAAAATGCAGTGATAATAAGT
Organism: Xiphophorus couchianus; assembly: GCF_001444195.1. Classification (NCBI taxonomy): domain Eukaryota; kingdom Metazoa; phylum Chordata; class Actinopteri; order Cyprinodontiformes; family Poeciliidae; genus Xiphophorus; species Xiphophorus couchianus. The sequence goes on along the minus strand of NC_040241.1, from coordinate 20,147,866 downwards.
CTGGATAACAAAAATAATAATTATTACAGTAATCAAATCAACAATATCAACATTTTAAACACTGTTTACAATATAAACTGAAATTCATAACATTCTAAATACATCCAATATTTACCAAAGACATTCATGTAGGCTAAAAACTAAATCTGCAATAGAATAAAAAATAGCATTTCAAATATCTTATACCAACAATATTATTCATACAATAGCATTAATAATAGGTTATTAGTTGATGTAAATAGCTATTTCCCCATAGTCTGATAAAGAATAATGTACAAATTAATACACACCTATTAATAACCCTATTAATGCTCCTTATGCTTTAAATTTTTTATTTTTTTTATAAAGAATTGACATAACACAAATCTCAGTACAAACTATTGCAATCTATAACTTTCAACTTGAAAACGTATACAAGAAAAAGCAGCAAAACAAACCTTTTCAGTTTTTATATTTCTCTGTTGTGAAAAATAAAAAATAAAAAAAAATCAGTGGTGTGGTTGGGAGAAATGAAAAGGGCGTGGCACAGGCAGAGTCCATCACTGCCGTCCAACAAGTGAAAGCCTTGTAGGCGTAAGCCCCGCCCCCTGCCTGATATCTCATTGGTCCTTTTCTCTTTAGAACTCTCCGGAATGTCTGAAAGTTCCGCTAGCGAGATCCAGAATTCCATGGAGGAAGCCCCGCCCCCTGTCCGATACCCCATTGGTCCATTTCTCAGGGGCTTTAGAATGTCGAAATTCCGGAATTGTAGCAAGTTCCGGATCTCCGCTGCAGAAGCTCCGCCCCCCCAAAATCTATGGGGTAACCGAACACGCAAATTCCCAAAGTTCTGATTGTGCAATCACCTAAAGCCTTCTGGGACTGAATTTGCTTTGCAGTCTTATTGTTGAACGGAGGAGCAACGAGAGAGTAAACGCCGTTGGCCTCCATGATGGTGGAACAATAAAAGAAGTGCACAAAAAAAAGACAAAGATAAGGCAGCACTTAAGCAGCATGTATGTAGGTCTCTTCCTATATACTTTCACCACATCCCCTGATCGTTTAACCCGGTTCCAGCCTAAGAAGGTGCACTGCTTTATGAGAACAAGCATACTATCAAATACGTTCATTATCCATGACGTTTTAATCTCATAATGTAAGTTGGTAGCTTTGTTAATTTAATAACTAGAAAAACTGAAAGCTGTGCCTTCTGAACTGTAAAAGATAAGATAGAGGAATACATTAGCTAAAAAATAAAATCTTAATTTGCCAGGTAGTTGTTTCACCTAAAAAATTAAAGCTATTAGTAAGAGATTTTATTTTGCAGTCAGAAAAATATCAACAAGCAGATAATCTAAGTTTTACATTGTCTTCTTTACACCTGAGTTTAACGTCAGCATCACTAGGTTAAGCAAAATTTAGGAAGCGTTCAAGTCTGTATTTTTTATTGTTAGGAATACTCAACCTGTGTTTTGTTGTTTTGTTTTGTTTTTCAGAAAAAGTTTTGTTTGTTTTTTGTTTTTTACTGGTTTTTAATACCGTAACAGCCGTAGATTTTGTGGTGTTAGTTGTGTCATTGATGGTAAGCAGAATCTTTTTGGGAATAATTTTAGGTAAACTTGGTTCAAACCTTTTTTGACCAAAAAGGTTTGGAAACTTACTGAGTAAATTGGATATGAAAATACAGTAAGTTTGGTCAACATTTAAGCTCAACTCCTAAAGCTAATTCTAATTTGTTCAGCTAAACATGACCAAGTCAGTTTGGTCCCTAAAGCTAACCAAGTAGGTTTTTCAACGCGACCAAGTGGGACTGACAACAAAGAAGGATTTCTTTCCAAAAATCCTATTGAGTATAATTGTTTCCTAAACCCAATGAAGTATAATTTCTTCCTAAATTCAATCAAGTAGGGTTGGTTTCTAAACCTGGCCAAGAAAGACTGGTTCCTAAACCCAATGAAGTAGGACTACTCTCTAAACACAACCAAACAGAATTGGGAACCAAGTAGGACTGGTACATAAACCAATCCAACCAAGTAGGTTTGCTTCCTAAATATGACCAAGAAGGTCTGGTTCCTAAACCCAATCAAGTAGGGTTGGTTTCTAAAAACAACCAAGTAGGATTGACAACAAAGAAGGATTTCTTTCCAAAATCCGATCAAGTAGAATTGGTTCTTAAACCTGACCAAGTGGGAATGGTTTCCAAACCTAATCAAGTCAGTGTAGTCCCTAAACCAGTCAAGTAGGATTGGTCCTTAACCAAGTTTCTGTTTCAACATAAGGAAGTTGGTTTGTTTCCCGAATCTTATCATGTACATCTGGTTCCTGAACCTAATCAAGTATGAAAAACTGGGTTTCCTAACCAAGCAGAATTAGTTCTTAAGCCAAACTAAGTAGGTTTGGTTCATTAACCCTATCCAGGTTCCTAAAGCTTAACAATTGTATTTCCAATAAAGAAGATTTTGTTATTAAGATTAATGAAGAAAGTTTTTCATAAACCTAACAATAGATTTGATGATCAAATAAAATGGCAAACCAAACAGGATATAAATAAAACAAACCAGTTTTTAAATCAAGCTGTTATTAGAATATCTGGTTATTCTTTAGACCTTCCTGTTTGCTTTTAAAGAACAAGTTACTTTTTTGTTTTTTTTAGGTAATTTTAAAAAAACTAAGTTGTTTCTATTTTAAAATGTATTGTATGCTTAACATATCCATTCAATAAAAGCAATTTTGTCCTTGATATTTTTTTTATTATTAATTTTTTAAATATTCATCCCTGTATCAGATATTACACATTTTAGCACATGGGTGCAAGGTTAAATATTTGCCAATAAGAAAAACTCTGTTTCTATATAATCCATCTCTTTTACCCTGCAAGTCAACTGAAAATGATTTATTGAATTTAAGCACAAGCAAAATGGTCGAAAATTATATTCCTTCTCTCTATACCCTGTTTTATCTCTCGCCTCTCTCTAAAACACCCTTACTGTTCTCATCTCAACTCTTCATTTCACCAAAAGTCTGTTGTGCACCACTCCCATTCAAATTATATTAGATAGCTTTTTGTACATATTTTCTAAGTATACGTCTTCAGAAAATACACAGAATAGAGCATATTTAAAAAGTTTTTGGCAGTTTCCTCCTTTCTTAAAGATGAGTCCTGATAGCCACTTGTTAGAAGAGTCTGAAAGAACGCTCCAATCTGGCAGAACAAAGGTGAAGAAGGAAAAATCTTTCTGAAATTATTGTTTCTTTCCATCAATCTTCTCCCTAAAGACTTAAATCTCTGAACTTCTCCACCCAACCCTCATGAGCAGCCGCCCTTACTACACCGTCGCTCCCAGCAGCTCGTCTGACTTCGCCAAGATCTCGTTCTGATTGGAGTCCAGGCCGTAGAACTTGACCTTTAGCCCGTCGACGGGGTGAACCACGGGGACCGTGACGACACGTGGGAACTGGCGAGTGGCCAGTTCAAAGCGGCTGGTGCTGGCCAGCTCGATGGCTAGGATGCGGAGGAAAAGCGTGGCGAGTTGCTTTCCCAGACAGGAGCGAACGCCGCCGCCGAACGGCAGGTAGTGGAAGCGGCCCTCCTTGTCTTCGCTCCGCTCCTGACTGAAGCGGTCGGGGTCAAAGGCTTCTACGTCTTTGAAGACGGCAGCTGTGTCGTGAGTGTCCCGAATGCTGTACATCACGCTCCAGCCTTTGGGAATCTGAACTCCCTGTAGAGAAAAATACCAGAGAATAAGACGATTTGTAAGATTTATCTGATGCAATTGGTCCTAAAAATTAAAGCAGACTCTTCTACAATTTTTGGAAATAATTTCTAAGCTAACTATGAAAAGTATTCATGATTAGTTGTGACTATAAACTTGTGGCAACGTGTCGTCAGATCCAGGCCCCAAACTTCCTGTTGGAGGGGGAAAAACGTCTCGCCAACAATGACTGCCACTGGTTTTAGCTGTCTAGTTATCAACATAACTCGCTAAATATTAAATGTACACCATGATATATAAAAGAAAAATGTATGCAGTGCTTTTCTACTAATCATCAACACTATGACAACTAGATAACAAGGTCAGGAAAAAGCTTTAATAGAAATATCCAACAACAATTTAATAGAAATTTAAAAGCAATAGCAAGGAAGAGGGAACTTGGTAAGTTATGCTAGCTTGACTTTGACAATTTAACAAGTAGATGTGCTGCAGAATTTGATGTGTTTTGGTCCAGTTAAAAATAAAAAAGACGATCCACACATCAACTCAGTAGAAGATGTTTAAATTAGCTGATTATCTGCCGCCGTGTTCAAATGATCACTTATTAAACAAACATCAAGCCTGAAAACATGCAACTGAGACGGACTGAATGTTCTGTTCTTTATGCGCAAAATGTCTGCGTGTTTCTTGGTGTTGAATCCTGATACACTAGTGGAGCTTTTGTCAGTCAGTTGCTATAGCAACGAGTCTGTGTGTAGCACAGCCGACACAGAGCTTGAGAAAAACAGAATGTGAGCGGTTATGAGCTGTTTTCAATGGTTTTTCTGCTGGCGCACAGCACTAAATTAATGATACCTACATCTCCAGGTTTCATTTTGATAATGGAGTTGTTCTAAAAGAATTGTCTTTTCCCCTCCAGCTTTGTGCCCATGCACAAAATTAAGACTTAATTTGAGAAACATTTATTTAAGATGTAGAAACAAGACATAAAATTACTGTCGGCTGTTTAATTTATAAATTCTGATAAGATGTCACCATATTATTTATGCACCAATGCCTCTTGTGTAGATGACGTATCCTGGGTGCTACGTACAGCCAGATTATTCATTTTTGGTAATTGTTTAGTAATTTCCGGTCGACTGTTCCGTAACAAAGCCTGATTGGAGCAGGATGAACCCACAACACAACTATCTTCTTGTTTATTGTTACAGTAAGACACTGATTTACAGCGAGGTTATCTTGGTGAGCTGGGAAAGACATATCTAAAAGTCACCAGAAAAACATTTAAAGGTAATACGATTTATTTTTTAATTGACCCCTAAGAACCTGAAGGGAATACGGCCTAACGCAGTGCCTTGAGGTACTCCACTAATAATAAAATGAACAGAATTGCACATAAAGACTTACATCTAGTTCGAAGGTCTGCATTGCTGTTCGGTAGGCCCCGGAGACCGGCGTGTACAGCCTCAGCACCTCCTTGATGACACAGTCCAGGTACTTGAGGCTGATGATGGTGTCCAGCCTCAGCTCTTGTTCAGGACAGAGGCAGCCGTTGTGGAGGAGGCCTCTGCCTCTCAGCTCCTCCCTGAGGCGCTCCAGAACCTGAGGGTGGCGGAGGAGCGCCATGATCAGGGAGGTGCTAGCACTGGCGGTGGTGGCGAAGGCGGCGAAGATCAGCTCAATGGTTGACTCCTATGGAAGTGTGAGAGAAGTTGATGCAGCTTTTATTTCAGCTTGCAGTCATCTTAACGATAAGAGAACTGTGATTGTTTAAAACAGCATTTTTAAAGAGTTTAAATATTGAATGTAAAAAATCTCTGGTGAACTCTTAAGGCGTTTTCACACCTGACAGTCCACAAGACTCGGTTTGATTGTGGACCAAAATTGTTACATTTTCAGCTGCTGCGGTTCTCTTTCACACGGCACTGAGTCAAATGAACCAAATCCTTTAAAAAACAGGTTCCCCTCCTCGCCTGTGGTGGCGCTGCACTAAAAACTACTGACAGAAACGACACAAAAACCTGTGAAGGGTTAGCGTTAGACGCTGAACGCAACTTCCTTCTTCAGAAAATAGTGGAGAGGAGTCAAATGTTAGCGGTTGTAGGTTTTTCTTTTTGTCTTTGGTATAAAATAAAAAACACACTATTTCTCCCACTAGCATGTTTGTTTGGTTTTATTTACCCAGAATGCCCAGTGCTATAGTTGGACTCCTGCTTCTGGAACGCTCTCCGGTTCGCTTGGTGTTCACATATGAATTCGAACTGCACCAGAATTCACTTCAACCGAACATAGACCTTGGTTTGTAGGTGAACCAAAGTTTGATTAGGTATTTAAACAAACCGGACTTTCTCGACAAAACCTAGATTAAAGCGGACTAAACATGGCTGGTGTGAATGCTCCCTTACACTTCCATAAGGCTCCACATGTTGGACACTAACTACCTTGCTCTAGCAACAAAATCTTTTAGCTTTGCTGGACAATTTATGATTAAAGAAAAGAAGTTTTCTCTCCTTGGATTCTTAGTTTTGCTTTGATTTATTATTTTGAAAATGCAGTTGGTAAAAATCTAAACCAAGTAAGGAAACTTGCTTTGGCGACAAATCCTCTGTTGCATACCTTCACTTTTTTATTGTTGGCAAAGTTGCCCCCCTCTCCAGAAAAAAACCCTGACCAGTTAATGGAAATGTTTTCGATTCCTGAAAAGTGGCACATTTGAAAGAAAGTAAGAAGATGTTTTCCAACAATAAAGAATGTGCCCCGCTGGTTCTGGATTAAATAACAGACCGGGCCGTGTGCCTCAGATTGTAAACCTCTCTCCTCTGCCATCACCTGTGTCTGCGCTTTGCGCAGCACGTGTGTTTTAAATGCGTCACAGCAGCGAAGGGGAGCGCCGGGGCCTCCCCAGCTCACTTCTTGAGCACAGTTGAGTGTGTACGTACAGGAGGCCTCATTCAGACCCCTAGCGGGGGCAGTGTTGACTTATTTTTGGTTCTGGACTTCACCCAGAAACCACAAACGGTGAAGCAGAGAGAGAAAAAAGCCTCCACAGAATTCCTCAAATAGGTACATAGAGGCTGTGCCGATCCTTCACCATGTTTCTGTTGACATCAGCTCCGCATTTCAAGAGTTAATGCAGCTCATTCTTGCAATTCCTAATTTTATTCATTCCTTTCTACGGTTTTTAGTGACTTCCTGTGTGTCTGGCTTTAGCGCAATTTGAGGGTGGAGTCAAACATTTGAGTCGGTGATGACTTGATGCTTATAGCAGGATATTTAGCCAAACTACATTTTCAAAATGAGGAATGAAAGTGAAAGTGATATCCAAAGAGACAAAATCTGTTAATAATGCTGTAATTTCTAGGTGTAGCAAGCTGCTGTATTTTAGGGCTGTATTTTACTAGGGCCAGGCTAAGATATATAGGTATTTTTTATATTACCAGAGAAAAAAGTCTAAGTAATACAAGAAATCATTTTTTTACCAGAGTAATAGCAATATTATGAGAACAGTCATAATAATATGAGAAAAAAGTGACAATAATACCAGGATAAAGTTGTAATATCAGAATAAAGTAGGAAGAAGTCATAATAATACAAGAAAAAAGTTGTCAGAAAAAAGTCTGAATAATACAGAATGTTATTTTATCAGAGTGGTTGTAATATTATGAGAACAGCAATAATAAAAGAATAAAGTCATTATATTACCAGAATAAGTCGTAGCATTGCGAAAATAGTCGTGATATCTGAAAAATGTTGTGATAATACCAGAGTAAAGTTGTATGGCAATAAAGTCAAAATAATACAGAAATAATATATTACCTGGATAAAACTGTAGAACTACAAGAATAGTTGTAATATGACAGATAAGTTGTAAAAATACCAGAATAGACGTAACAATAAGAGAAATAAGCCTAGACTAATGGTTGTATCAGAACGTTGCAAATATCGAACCTCTGCTCTCAATAAAACAACTTTTCTTCTGGTAATTCTGACTTTTTTTCTGCTAATGTTATGACTTTATTCTCATTTTATTTTATTCATGTAACTAAAAAACAAAGTTTTATCTTGAAAACTAGGCAAAAAAATCGTCATAATCATAAACGAATGGAGAAATATGTGCAAAATGTGCTTCTTTTTTGAAATTACACAATTAAAAATTCCTTATTATTGTTCCATATTGTTAAAATACTATATCTTTTTTTCAATACGTGGTTTAAATGTGTTAGCCAAATTCTGCTAGCAGGACGAACGTTTCCCTGGTTCTGGGCCGAGTCCGTAGCGTTTCATACCTTGAGCTCCTGCATGCTGAGCTCTGCGCCGTTCTCCTTGGCGCTCTCCATCAGGACGTCCAGCGCGTCGCTGTAATCCTTCCCCTGGGAACACAGAGGCTTTTCTCTGATGGCTTTCTCTATGCTTTTCTGAAGCGTGTCTCGCGCTCGGATTCCCTGCAGAGGAAACAAATGAAAACACGTGAAATACATTCAGAAGCTGTTTCCATTACAAATGTAGGTAAATCTTTGTCTATGTTCTGCTAATGTCAACAAGCTAAACTTCACAGTAGCTGTGTTTCCATTGGGAAAGAAATGAAAATAAAATCACGCAATAAGGTATTAAGACTTCTGGCAGCGATGGATGTAAACAGTTACATGAGATTTATTCATAATTTAGTAATCTGCTAGCTGTAGCTAGCGGCAACGTAGGCAGCATTTTGGGGAAATTGTTGGCGATTTTACAGACGAGCGATTCTGGATTCAACACGTTTGAATGACACACAACTTTTTATGAACTGTGTGATGGAACAAAAACAAATCATTATCCTCCTACCACTTTCTGTCATTTTCACCAACTCAACGTCAACTTGCTGTTGATCAAGTGTTTAACACAATACATCTATTTTGATATGGCTGAAAAAATCAGAAACGTGAGTTTTTTTTAAATCGCCATGTTTCCATTAAGTGAATTTATTTTCGGAATTTCAATTTGTCCAATTTTATGGTCAATGGAAACACAGCTAGAGCAGGTATGGCTAATTATCATATTGTTTATCATGATAAATTTCTCATCATAAGATTTTTTGATTTATCACGATAAATTCCAGCTAATGTTGAAATCTGTAGGAATCGTCTTACCTTCCTGTAGCCGCTGAACGGCAGGTCGATTGGGAGGCTGAAGAGGTTGTTGACGAAGTCCTGAAAGGTGGAGAACTGGTGCCTCATTTCCTCCTCCGACACCCTGAATCCCAGCAGCACCCTGACCGCCATGGTGAACGACAGCCTCTGGCTCTCCCTGAGGAACCACACGGTTACGTCCAAACACGTGAAACACAGCCTGAGACATCTTCAGTTACAAATCAGAAAAGCTAAAGGAGAAAAATAGCATATTCTTCCACATATAATTCTCTCTTCATTAGCGCAACTTTCTTTTTCACAAAACGTAAACAAAAATACAGAGGCGTCAGATATTAGCAGTTGCAGGATTTCTGTTTTGTAAAAGACAACAAACCATTTCTTTAGCATTTGTTTTGGTTTGCATTTACCCAGAATGCCCTGCTCTATAATCCACTTCCTGTTTTTAGAGCGCTTTGCGTTCACATATGCATTCAAACCGCACCAGACTTCGCTTTTTTGGTTTGCATCAGAGTTTGATCACACCTCCCCAAACGAACCAAACTAGTTGGAACTGGAACTAAACAGAACGGCTGTGAATGAACTCGGTGTAACCGTCCTGGACTGCCGGCGCACCTGTAGACGTTGATGGGCTCGGGGTTGGAGCTCCACACTCGGAGGCTCTCTTGGATGACCTGCTGGATTTTTGGGAGGTAGGACTCCAACGCTTCATGGCTGAACACTTTGGCGAACACCTGCAGACAGAAAATCAAAGGACCACTTCAATTAAATTGGACTTAAAACTACACAAAGCAGCTGCCTCCAGTCGCCAGTCAGGGAATAACACGCGCAATTAATGTGAAATTTAGTAGAAAGTTCAGCTGTGGATGAACGGAGAGAGAGTTACTACTTTTCTTTAGAGAAACTTTTAGAGGTTTTTCCTCTGCAGTCAGCAAAGCGTTTAGTGACAGGCTGAAGAGGAAAAAGCGAGGAGGGGGGCCCACGTAAAGCCCGCTTCAAGCGTTTTTCTGGACGAATCAATCACCAGTCGTCAGCGCTGTTTGAACAAATAACATTCCATCAGATCTGACCTACAAAACTGCCCCTTAAAACTGTCCTGGCTGTGATTTAGAAGTAGAAGAATAAGAAAGAGGCCTTTATAACTATTTTTAAACTGTCTCTAAAACGTATCTTTATCTAAATAAATAATATTTTCATGCATCTGACAGTCAGAGCTGTTGGAGAACAGAACATAAAGGAGCTGCTTGTTGGGAAATCCTTTTCCACGACAAGGTTGGAGTGAATCGGGAATCGCGACGCTGCACATCCCTGAGCAAAACGCACATGGTTTGCATTTTCTGCTCGATGAAACGAGGCTGGAACATCTGAACAAGCTTCTGTGTAATGACTGGTGGCCCGTCATCGGGTTCACTCAAAAGTCACACACGGGTTTCTTTTCCTCGTGAATTAAAGGTTTTCTTTATATGTTGGAGATTACATCATAAGTAGTGATCGTCTCCATACCTCTGTGGTTAGCAGTTTTATTATTTTACAAGGGAAACATATTATGATAGTCACGCAACTCACTCGCTCTTTGGTTACCTAGCAACAACTTGCAGAGTAACTGGCACAGCAGCAGTTTAAGGTTTCGCCTCATAACTGCTAAAAAATAAAAAACAAGGGTGTGGAGAGAAATCTATGGATAAAAGAGGTCAGGCCACCATTTTGGCAATATATCATATAATTAAAACAATAACAGCCAAAAAAAACAAATCAATTATCTATCTAAATGATATGAAACGTTTACATCATAATAAGTTTTTCAGCCATATTGTCCAATCCTAAGATCTGGTAAAGAAGAAACATCATCACAAAGAATTTGGTCTGTCAAAACAGCAAAGTTTGCTAACTCCAGAAGTTATGGCTTTAAACGATAATATTGTTGTTTTAAGACCATTTTTATGTAATATAATGGTAATGGCAAAACACACACGTTTTAGAAATACGGACGCTGACAGGAGTGTTGGGGACGTCTACGCTGCTGCAACATGTTTAGCAATAAAATGCTGGTTTAGCTTCGGCTAAATCCGTTTAGCATAATTTGAACGTAATACTCTTTTCCAGCATCTAATCAGATCATTTTTAAGCAAAAATTAACCTGAAGTGAGTCAAAAGAAGCAACTTTGTCGTCCATCGCTGCAGTTGGCTCTGAATGTGATGGACGCCTAGACTCTGTTTGATTGGGGACCAAAACTGAAATATTTGTTTCATTTTCAGCTGGTGTGGTTCACCTCAACAAACGAACCAAACCCTTAGAAAAACCTGTTCCCCTCCTCGCCTGTGGTGGCGCTACACCAAGACCCACTGAAGGAAACAACACAAAACCTCTGAAGCTCAACTTCCTTCTTCATGAAACACAAACAAAAATGGATCAGCATCAGATTTTAACGTTTTTTTTCTTTTGTCTTCGGTGAAACACCATGAGCCATTTCTCCCGCCAGCGTTAGACTCACACGTTTATTTTTGTTGTATTTACCCAGAGTTCCCTGCTCATTTCCTGCTTTTGGAGCGATCTCCAGTCCACATAAGCATTCAAAACGCAGCAGAGTTCATTTCAACCGAACCAAGACGTAGCTTTTAGGTGTACCAGAGTTCACTTTTTGGTTCGCAACAGTTCATTCACACCTCCCCAATTAATTACTGGATTAAACAGTGTTAAAAAAAAATCAACCAAAGAAAATCTTCTAAATAACAGCATAAACCCTGAAGAACCTTTTCATATCGCACGTCCCGGTTATGTAAGGCTGTGAATTAACCTATTTAACCCGTCTGCGCTGAATTGTTTATAATTGCTCCATCTGACTGAACCCTTTGGCTGTTCACACACACTCTGACATAAATAGACCCGGAGCAGCAGGGCTGAGCTACCGTAGGACCGAGTCAGTCCGTCAGTGTGTTGCTCCCTGAAAGGTAACTACAGGTCATCCAAACACACACACACACACACACGCACACACCCACACACACACACACACACACAGCATCTCTCTGTGGATCCTGGCTGCCAATCAAACTCTGTTTTTATGCAGCGTCATTCTGGTTCCAGTCGGGACGAGGCGGTGTGTGTGTGTGTGTGTGTGTGCGTGTGTGTGTGTGTGTGTGTGTGTGTGTGTAAGCTGAAGGGGAATTGTTCTCTACAACAGTCATTCTCCTGCACCACAAAAACGTGACTGTCCTCTGTAGCCTGCAGTGCAAAGACAAAAACACACACTCACACACACAGTTGTCCTAATAACGTCCATATGTCTTAAATTATGTGAAAGTGCTGCGAGCTGCTGGTTCCACAGACATGTAAAGACTCCTTTATTCTTTTCTCTGCCCTCGCTGCTCCCTCCTCTTCCCGTCACTGCCTGCCCCTTCCATCCATCCTCTTTTTCAAAAATACTCCTTCGCTCTCTTTCCTCTCTTGCTCCACGTCAGAGGAGGGCAAGTTCCTGAAAACTTCAGGTACCGGCTCCCAACGTGGTTAAATCGGTTTGGTACAACAAAATATTAGGAAAAAATTTAATTACGAGAATAAAATCGTAATATTACGAGAATAAAGTTGTAATATTGCAAAAATAAAGTCTCAACATAAGAATAAAGTCATAATATTTTGAGAATAAATTATTACAAGAATAAAAACTATGACTTTATTCACATACAACTTTAGTCTTGTACTATTAGGATTTTATTGTCACAAGTTTATATTTTTTATTTTCTTGTTTGGTGAGTATGTGCTTTAAAGAAAAAAGTTGTAGAACTGGTAACTCTTGAGAAAACATCATGTTCTGCTTGAGGCCTCATGTTACTTTGGACCGGCCCTGGTCTGAACGTCCAACCAAAGTTACAATGAAATGGTTTGGATCAAGGTCCAGTTTATGTGTTAAAATGGCCCAGTCAAAGTCCAGACAGTAGGCAAACTGAGAAGCTCTGATATAATTTAAACATTTATCCTCACAGACTTATCCTTACAATGACATCAGAGTAAATAAAAAACAAAAATCATCTTCTTCACATCACTGTTTTGTGCCACTGCTGGTGTTTTAAAGTATCCGACAGTAACATGACAACATGCTTCAAAATGTTGAGTTTAACTTTATATCCCAGTAAATTGACATTTCTACCAACTCCAGGATTTAAAACTGCAGTAATGCTGATTAATCTTTAAAATTGTCCTATTTATATATAATTTATTACTGTATAAATGTCTTAAATGTATGTACATTTTTTGCTTTACTTCTTATTTAACTCTAATTTCGTACAACAATTCAACAATGTGTTGTGTTGTAAATACTTTTGTTCCTTAGCTGCATAATTTCTAATTTATTTCAGAGGCTATGACACCTAATATTTCAGAGATGTTCTCATTTTAAAGCGTAAATTTGTGTAAATACCCCTGATGTGTTATATTTAGGCGTAAAAAGAGGGCAGGCACAGTTAAAAATGGTAGTGCCCTCTACTGGTGATAAAGAAAACCTGAAAAAGATGCAACATCCCTCTGCTGTTTGTAGTATCTAATCACCATCTTTCTGCTTCACAGCTTCAACATTAAACAGACAAGGCTGAAGTTGTTTTAGATAAAAACAAGGCTGTTTGTTATTTTTGTTGCCTGTCTTGGTGGAAAATGAGGGGAAAATTTGAAATGATAGACGCTCATTCTTTCTGACCTGTTCAGGTTTTTAGCAACAAAACTTCCAGTCAGTTCAGCTCTGATAATCAGGCCTCATATTGATTAGTGCAAACTCATTTGCATTGCTGTGTGCAACAGAAATATCCATGTTTCAGATTTGCTTCAGTTTATTCCTCCTGAATGCTCGGCCCAGGCCGGTCAATGCTGGAAACCATCTGTGGTTCTCTGGGAGACATTTGGTTTCCCAGCTCAATACTGGGTTATATAGAAACTGGCTGAATCTGGTGATCCACTAAAGGCTAATATGCTGTGTGAAGATTGTTTTTCCGCGTGAAAACCGGAGGGATGGCAGACGTACACGCTTTGGTCCAGAAGGTCAAGCACCGAGCCGGTTGCTCACTCTTTCTCTGGGTCGCTGTTGTCCGGTTTCAGTCGGCTGATTTGGTTTTATTATCCAGAAAACTGAACCTAACCTGCCAACACACTGACACACAGAGGACATGGAAACCACCACACTGCACTCACACACTCCTTCTACAACCATTTTTCTGCTTGGTCAATGATGGGACATTGATTTTTAAATAATGCTGTTGTTGGGAATAGGGGGAGTAGTTCTGAGTAGTCAGTGTGTTATCTGAAATATACAGTAATGACAGAATCAGTGAGAAATTTTTATCTAGAAATCTACTGCAAGTTAAGCTAACAATTCCTCAAACTAGAGCTAAGAGCTTTTCAAATAAGACGTTCTCTTTGTACACAGAAGTTTGATTTTCAGAGTTCCTGGTCAGAAGTACAATCCAATATGGCTGCCACACATGTTAACTGTTTTTCACCACTTCTCACTATTTGTGCTCAGTTAAAATAAAAACATGAACGTTTATGAGCATGTTCCTTTAGAGGTTAACTGATTAAAGTCAGATAAATACATTGTTATTAGCTTATGTTGCTATCAGTAGTTAACATTAGGATATTGGCAAATCCCTCTGGTTTTATGACTTGCTACTACAAACCACATTCAGTTGACAAACCTAATGCAGCTGACAGATAAAAAGTTCAGCAAACAGATACATAGAGTTAAGCTAGCAAGCTGACCGTTGCTCAAAGTCAAACTAAAAAGCTAACGGACACCAAAAGCCAAGCTAACAGCTACTCAAATCGAAGCCCACATTTACTCATACTTAGTTTTATTTTTACAGACCCAAAGTTTATGTTTCAGTTTATGAAATTCAATTTAATAAATACTAAAATCTACAGCTAACAGCTACTTAGTTGAAACCTAGAAACTAGACTCAAAGTCAAACGAGCATTTCCTGAAAGTTAAAGCTGAAAATCACTCAAAGCCAAGCTAACAAATACAGATATGTAAGTTAACACAACTACTAAAAGTACTAAAAGTAACTAAGAGTACAAACATACAAAAGAAAATCGCAAATAAAAAACAATATAAGTTAGCAAGACAGTTAGCCGATGGCTAAGATAAACGTCGTCCATCTTGGCCAAATAAGATGGACGATGTTTAAAGTGCGATAAAGTTAAAATGCAATAAATTTGCACTTTACCCATAATGGACATAAATAAGCTAGCTAGCTTTACTCTTGCGAGGCATATTAGCAGCTAAATACCGACTCAAAGTTTTGTGTAACAGTAAAGTCTCATGAGAAAAAAGGAAACTACATAGAATACATTAGATGAAATATGTGATTTACATATTTAAGGCCAACTTCTAATTTCTTAATGAATTCAAGACATTTTAAGGACTTTGTAAGGATATGGACAGTCTGGATTACAATTTCTCTCATATTCCCCAAAATAAAAAGACTTTGCTGCCTACTGCAGGTAAGAAAGTGAGTTTAAAAATATCCAAACAGAACAAAAATCCCAGCCTACAAACAGATGAGCTAAAAACACAAAGACCCACAAAGTTTGTAGTTTGTGTTCATATTATATCACTGTAGAGAAAGTATAACTTTGTTGTAAACAAAAGGTTATTTCCTGACAGGGATTTTATCTCTTCATCTGTGGATCTGTTTATCTTGTTATCCAGGTGTTACAGACATAGTAGAAGAAGCAGGTGTGGAAAACTGGCTGTCATATCGTTTTGCTTAACAAGACAAGACACGAACTTATCTCTAAAATCAACTTTCCTGACCTCACATCCTTTTTCTCTGCGTGTTTCATTGTGTTAAGAGCCGGGCGATGTTCAGGTGTGTGCGCACACATTGCGGCGTGTGTTTGTGTGTCGGGCCCCCACACAGAAAGCCCCTCTTTGTGCCATGTCGGAGGCAGCCTTCCTAATCAGGGGTCATTACATGAGGTTAGTCCCGGGGTCTCCGGGGAGAGGAGAAGGGATCAGAGCTCAGATTAGACCCAGCCGACCCCTCGCCGTCCCCAGGCACCGAAACCGAAGCCTCTCCCTCCCTCCCCCGCAAAATGAGAGAAAATGCGAGACTGATTTACAGGAAAACGCACTTCTT
Source organism: Xiphophorus couchianus (assembly GCF_001444195.1). Taxonomy (NCBI): domain Eukaryota; kingdom Metazoa; phylum Chordata; class Actinopteri; order Cyprinodontiformes; family Poeciliidae; genus Xiphophorus; species Xiphophorus couchianus. The sequence continues at coordinate 20,131,926 of NC_040241.1, read as the reverse complement.
TGAGCTTCTTCGCTGTGAGTTTGTGCGTCAGGTGAGCAGGAGAGGAAAGGCGATTACCGGTAATGATCCGCGTACAGACAGCAGAGAGGAAGGGACGGCAGCGACGGAAAACAGATAATCGAAGACGGTCTCCTGATGGAGGCGTCGTTCTCACGCTTCAGGGGCCAAAACGCCTCAGATAACGCCCAGACGGAGGGATAAATTTACAACAAGAATCGTTCTGAGGCGTCTGAATCTGACGACATAGGACAAGGGCCAGGCTAAGAAAGAACCGTTCAGTTTAAAAAATGCAATAATATAAAAATAACGTCAAAAATCTGAAAAATAAAGTCAATATTTGGAGAATAATGTCGTAATAATCAAAGAATAAAGTCTTACAAGAATAATGTCTAAATAATATGAATAAAGTCAATATTTCAACAATAAATTCCTAATATTATGAAAATAAAACCGCAGTATTACCAGAATACAGTCATAATATAACGAGAAACGTGATTTTATACTTCTATCATTTTCAAAATAAAGAGAGCAAAAAAAGAATAAACTAGTATGAGAATGAAATCAAAATAAAATTAATAAATTTATAATACTGTGAGAATAAATTCACAATATTACCAGAATAAAGTAGAACGAATACAAAGTCAAAATTTCAAATTAATATTATGATATTATGATACCATAATGAAATCATAAAACTATGAATAAAATCAATATTTCAACAATAAATTGAGAAATAATGCAAAAATAAAGTCATAAAAATATGAGAATAAAGTTGCAATATTTTGATAATACAGTCATAATACTGCCAGAATAACGTCGCATTATTTCGACTTTATTTTCGTACGACTATTCTCACATTATTGCTTTTTTTTTTTTACAAGGAAGTTGCAGTAAAATGACAATAAAGTCGTAAAATTTCAATAATCATCACTAGAATACAGTCGACCTGTTGAGTAACTTTCACCATCGCCTCATAACTGTTTAAAAATAAAAATATGACTTTTCCTGAAAAGTATGGATAAAACAGAAAAGGTCACGCCTCCAGTTTGGCAGTATTTCAAATATTTAAAACAAAAAGAAACGAGTGGATAATTATCGATATTGACTGATGTAATACGCTCATATTGTGATACGTTTTCCAGCCATATTGTCCAGTAATAGTAGAAAACTTGTGATAATGTGATTCGATCTGGATCTGAAAATGTGTCTTTCTTAACAGCCACATTCTGCGTCAATGTCGACATATTTTCCCACCTTTTTGTAAAAATTATTTATAAGACATCTAATATTTTAAGTTTCGCCTCCTTCAATTCACAAGTAAACCACATCTTCGTACTATTTCATTCATTCACGTGAATTGTCATCTGTGAACGAAGAGCTTTGAGCAACGTTTACGACCAACGTCGTTGAGTTAAATTTCCGTGAAGGTGTTTCTTTCCGTGTCCTGACCTTCCTCCTCTTGCGGTGGATGTCTCCGATGCTGTTGGCCAGAGAGTTGGGTCCCAGCAGCGTTGACGTGCTCTGCGGCCAGTCCACCGTCACCAGCGTGTGCTCGCCCATCAGAACCTTCCGGACGTTTTCGGCCCCCGTCACTCGGATCAGAGGTCGGCCGAGCAGGTGGGTCTTGAACACGTTGCCGTATTTCTGCCTTCGCGATGCGTGGAAGCCTGAACCCTGGGAGAGCAGAAGAACAGACGCCAAAAATGTTTATATTTTATTAGGAGAACATAAGAAACTAAAAGAAATTTAACAATCCAACATTTAATTGGATTGAAGAAAAATTTTTAACAAAATCTCTGGTGTTACTTTCTATCATATTTAATAGTAAAGGTTTTTAGCTTAAAACCCCCTGAAATAACTTTTAGATAATAATCCATAAATTTTCTGAGCCACTCTTCAAAATGGGAAAGATGAGCACACTTCAGGAAAGCAGCTGGACATCAGACGTTTTGCTGGATGATAAATTGCCCCAGAAGTTATCGCGATAAACAATAATATTGTTGATTTGAGACTATTTTCATAAAATATCCTCTGATTGGTATAATAATAATAATAATAAGGCAAGAACACATTTTCAAAGATCAATAAACTTTAAATCTAATGAACATTCAACACTGGAACTGGAGGACATTTTAATTATCCAAGATAAATAAAACAACAAAAACAGCAAATAAAATGAATTAGTGCCTCTGTTCATTCATGTAATTTATTTTAAGAAGTGGTTCTATAGAAATGATGACGCTAGCATTAGCGTTAGTGTTGTCTGTGCTGCTGCAACATGTTTAGCATTGATATGCTAGTTTAGCTTTGTTGAGATGCTAACTACTTTTAGCACAACTTGAACACAGTAACAGGCTTCCCCACCATCCAATCATTTTGAAGCAGAAATTAACCCAGTTTGGACCAAGAAAAGCGAATTTGTTGTTGTTTGAGGATGTCGCTTGTGCATCAGATTTACTGCCGTACGGGAAACACGTTAATACAAACGTTCCACTAAGAAGTTTTGTACGTAAAACTAATTTTATAAATGTAAGGTGGTGCCATTAATTAATCAAAAATAAATAAAATACCTTGGCCCCCTTTTCCTATTTTATTTTTTTTTACCCTCATTGCGTTTCATCGGAGCGTCTTGGTTAATGGTAAACCCGCTCAGTCAGTCTTGGGGCTGACCCGACTGCATCGTTGACCTCCAAATGGTTGGGGTCGTGGCAGAGCGAGTGGGCGCCGACCCCAGACTTGTAAACGGACTGTTTGAGCGAGAAGGACATACTTCTCGCTGCCTGAGAGCAGCTCAACGTGGCGCGCGCACACGCAGGACGCTCGCAGCGTAGCTAACATCCACGTGCAAGTATTCACACGTACCGTAAACGCACACGCTTCCGGCGCTCGCGTGTCCGGTTCCACGAACACACACTCTGAATTCATGAATTAACAAAAAAGAAAAACATGCAGAGCAAACAAACATACACAAGCTCTGCTGCAAATCGCAGTGACAACACTAACTACTTTTTAACCTACTGCTTTACTCAAGGGGATAAAGATAAATGCAACCATAAGAGAGTCACACTATTCATGTTTAGGAAAGCTTAAAGTTTACCTAAAAATGAATGTTATTTTCCGTAGATTTTTAATGTATCTTCAAACCTAGCAGAAGCTCTGTGTTTAATCTACATTTATATTCTCTGCAACATGAAAATGAACGCAGAAATCAGTGTCTAACTTTAGCTGAGAGTTTATTTGCCTCTGGCAGCAGCGTCTCGGTTTGTTTTTAAACGCATGCGCCCGTGCAGCTTCGCCTCAAAGCGATGACTCAGCTTTCTGAACTGTAGCTCAGTTTTGCAGTAAAAGCTACGTGGATCATGATTTTCTGTTTTAAAAATGTAACATGTCAAAAATCAGAAACATTCCATCCTGTACCTGCAGTTTAAACTGGTTGTAGAGCCAAATTAAGACTTTCATAAGGTTTCTTGGAACATAGTATGTGTATTATCTTAACGTTTCAAGAAATGTATTTGATATAAATGCTAGTTTGTGTTGTGTGTGAAAGTAATGAGGGTCAGAAAATGTACATGTGTTTGTTACTTAAAGCTTAGTAAGGGACTAAGAACTGATCCCTGAGGTTCACCACATATAATTAGCCAATCTGTCACAATCAACTACAGAACCAAACGTGAATATTTGGGATAGAACAAAACTGCTAAATTATTCATGTTAATGTTCTTTAATGTTGAAACAGCCAAGGAGGACTCTATCCAAATATTTATTCATATTTGTGAAGTTTTGTTGATATTTCAAGAGCAAAATATTATAGTTTTTATTGGATTACAGCTACAACTTTAGAGAATTAGTTCAACAACACGTTGTAAAATCAACAAATAAAGATGAACGGTTGTTGCTGTCCCCACTGGGAAATGAACGCTCTTTGGTTTTTGTTTGTTGTTCTTTGTGAAGCTGAGGTTAATGACGGGATAACGATGAATGGGCTTTGATTACACCCAGATAAACATCACCTTTTACACCTTTAGGCCTTTTCAGCTGGGAGAACATAAAACTGTGATGCCACTGGCTGTCGCCTGAGGACGATTGAGCAACTCCTTCTGGAGACGACACCAGATTTATGGCTTGACGTTTGAAGTTGTTGCGTAGAGTTCGTGTTACGACAAGTGAACGGTTGTGGCTTTACAAAACCTTTAGCTTTACAATAACCCTGTAAAGCACTGATATGTCTACAAAAAGCTCAGAAATCATAATATTAAATGTTTTGGTGGTAGTATATACATTTTTAATTATATGTAGTATTGATATTCTTTAACACAAAAATTCCAACCTCTTACTTTAGATTTTTTAGTTTAACTCATCTGAAAAAATTTCTACATATCATGAGACATAATTTTCCTCACCTGATGTAAGAGCTGACAACTACAGTCCAATATTAGCAATAATCTAATATTTATTTCCTCTGACCAGATTTATTGCCATCTTATCTTTAAGTATTTCCAGTATTTCAATCGCTGCGCTTTCAAGAAAGGGCTGGACAATAAATCAATAACAATATACATTGCGATAAACATGTGATCAATATCAATAGATTATACATCTGATGGGATAATCAATATGTAGAGTATTCACTGAACTCCAATCCGGAACCACACGGCATTTTCTCATGGCTAGCTAAGCAAGATTGGTGGCATCAACCCATTCATTCTTTGGTTACCTAGCAACTCATTCAGTCTTTGGTTACCTAGCAACAACCTGTTGAAACTGCGCAGCAGCAGTTTCAGGTTCCACCACTTTCCTTCATAACTGCTAAAAAATGAAAAACAACAGCGTGGAGTAAAAACTCTGGATAAAACAAGTTGGCAATATAACTGATATTTAAAACAAAAAAACTAATCAATAATATTGATATTGACTGATATGAAACGTTTATATTGTGATGTTTTTCTTCCATGTCGTCAATGGTCAACAAGTAGCGGAAACAGAGAGTTGTAGACTAGAAATTTGAGTTTTCTGGCTTCATTTTTGTCAGTTAAATACTAAACACTTTATGAAACTTTGTTCCCAATATGCCATCCGTCCATTTTCTTACACCCTTGTCCCTTAGAGGGGTCGGGAGGTGCTGGTTAGCATCTCCAGCTAACGTCCCGGGCGAGAGGCGGGTTCACGCTGGACGGGTCGCCAGTCCGTCCCAGGGCTTCCCAATATACAGTGATTCCTGTAAGATATCTTTAATTCCTGTTTTTTGGTCAAAATTAAGATTATTAGATGACAGCATGTAAGTTTATGGTTTGAACGTGGTTTTATGCATCTGATTGGGTTTTTGAGGTTTTACCGTATTTACAGTAAAACGTTTGGTGGCTCAGTTGTGCTTTAAGTGTCAGTGAAAACGCAGAAGCACTGATCAGCCTTCCTGCCCTCCAGCTCTTTCTCACCTTCCTGCGACGCACCTCACATCTTTCTCCACGTTGAGCTAAATTGAGCACAGATGCCTCTCCGTTTCATGTTGCTTAAAAAAAACAAACTCTGAACACCAGACCTGCTTTTATAGAAGAAAAATGCTGCTAATTAGCTTACCCCCCAGCCCAGCGTAATGTCTGCGGGTGCATTTGTTGTAATTGCGCTTAAGCTTCTTCAGATGTTAAGACCTCATTGTGAGGTGATGACAAAATGTTATTTACGCTGCGTGTTTACGCCAGGGTTTTTCTATAAAACTGTCTTGGATCTGACTTTTACGTCAAACGGCAAATTTGTAAATTTTACGGCCCTTCATCTGTCGTAGATTTATGCTTTGAGTTTGATTTCCCTCCATCTTTCAGGGTACAAACTGTTGACCTGAGCTGTTTTCCCAGCTCCTGTACACTTCCTCCTTCTGTGGCAAACACACACACACACACATTTTGAGTAACGCAGACACACACCAGGTTGCCGGCTGGCCTCTGGAGCCCTCGGGGGGTGTGTGTGTGTTGGAGTGGGGTTGTTTTCCAAGCTACATTTTGCTGCCACATGGATGTAGAGTGGTTTAGTATGTCTGCCTGGCAGACCGGCCGACACACACACACACACACACACACACACACACACACACACACACGGTTTAATTCAAAGGGAGTTCCTCAGGCAGCCAGACAAGGCTCCCTTTCACACTCTCAGATACAACGTTAGATTGGAGCGATTGTGGGTGTGCGTATTATGTGCGTTTCTCCGCTCGGTTTGTCTTTCCACCGTCCTCTACCCACATATTTTTGAAACCGAAGGTTTTCATCTGTCATATTCTGCGCTGGGAAGTGGAAAAAAAGCACCAAAAAGTTGCCCTGAAATAATCCGTGCCAGGGGTGTGGTCTGGATGACATTTAGCTCGAAGGTGAGACGTGTCACTTTGCCAAATTTTGGTAAAAAAAATCCCCCAAAAAACACACAACGCTTACATGTTCACACAAATAGAGAAACTCATGGAAAGTCATGACATAACGACTCACAAAACGCGGAAACGTCCAGCTTTTTTTTTTTTTATTTTACGCTGATTGCGAAGGCAGCGACACGGTTTCCCTCCAAACGTCAGTGAAGCGAGGGAAGCTCTCCACTGTAAACACTCGATCCGTTTTCATAAAATAAACCTCCAAGAAACCAAAATTGCCGCCGCAACATTACGGCTGATTTTAACCGGCGAGGTCAGAGGCAGAAAACTCTGATGTGAGCTGAAAACCATAAAGAGGTTTTTCCTAATGATGGCAGGCAAAGAAGTGTCAAAGCTTTTTTTTTTTTTTTTGTGGCTTTCTTTGTCGACATGTTGCTTAGCAACGAAGAGAAGTACAGGCCGACGGTGGAGACACAAAACAGGATTTATACAACTTTATGGTTTTTTAGCTCCGTAATTTTAAAATATTTCTCCAACTTTTTTGTTCTCTTTTCTTTGCTGTTCTGCCTTTCCAACAATATAAAACAATAAAAGTAGTTTCTCCGTTACGATCGTCAACGAGAGCGAAAACCAGCTGCGATCTTAACAGAACGCTGGCAAATATTATTTAAAACACATTCTTGTATTTCAATTATGTTTATGTAAACATTGCTTTTTTTGGTTTTTTTTAAAACATAAATTTAAAGGAGTAGGTTGCATTTTTCTTAGACAAAAGCAAAAACTGAGATTTTAGTTATTTATTGCAATTTTAAAAACATATAATAGATTACAAATAAATAAACATCTATGTGATAACAATACAAGGTTGTATGGTTTTAATTATTTAAGTTGGAGTGGATACGTGCATATGGTAAAAAGTAGATATGAATTGGCTTTGTATAATTCACTTAAAATTCTTTGGTCAAACATTTTTAATTGTTGCATTTCTTCCCTCCTATTTTATTATCGCCAAAATATTATTAAAAAAAAAAAAAAACTATATTATTGGGACTGGCAGCCTTTTTGTGTTTTTTATCTAAAAAAGTTTTTTATTTTACTATTAAAATAAATTATGTAACTTTAAATAACATTTATTTCACTTTCATCAACAGAAAATGCGGCGTATAAGTTTGATGAATTCACCGTAAAGATTCACACTTTTAGAGAAAAACGCTGCTAAAATAAATTAACTTCAGATTAAAATCAGCATTGTGAACATGTTTCATAAAAAAATTAATATATTAATTATTGTAGCTTTATGGATACAATGTTTAATGGAAATTCCAAAGTTTACCATACAACTAACTTGAAATATCTTGGTAAACGACAATAATTTCCCAACTACATTTACCTTTGATGTAACAATAAACTGAAAAAAACAAAATATTTCCGGAGAAAATGTTTCACGCTTTTCCTCAGGTTCTGATCTCTTCTTTGAATATTCGAACGTCTGCTACCTGAAGTATTTTAACAGAAAAACTCCAATATAATTGATAAATGGATTAAAAGAAAGCGCATATGGCGTTGTACTTCTGTATGAAAAAAAATCAAATATGGGCGCCACTAATTGTGTTTTTAAAGACTGCAAAATACATGCATGTCCTCCTTTGACATATTTTCCTCACAGCAGTGTGCAATAAAAAGAAAGGAATTCCAAATCCAGTTTTTCTTTGTAAAATGAAACACTTTCCCTCCATTTCCCTTGAGCTCCCGGCTAACTTTAAGGTGAGAATAAATCCGGCGCCGGTGGAGTGAAACTGCACCCCGAGGCGTGGTTAAAGCCTGGTTACATCAGGTTTCTGTCCAGGTTAAAGCTTTCGTACTCTCACTAAAAGTCTTTTTTGTTTTTTATCTCTAAAGGCTGTTCTTGCAACCTGTAGCGTCCACCTTCACTGACTTCCTTTGATTTTTTCAATCTGATTTATTAGGGTGTTTTATAAAACCCTCAACAAACAACAAACATCTCTCTGATGAGTCTTTCCGGAGAAATAAAACCGCTTTGTTCCACGTTGGGGTTCTGAAATCAACAGAAACTTCCTGACCAGCTCCATCCCAGATATTCCCATCAAATATCCGAGTTTTCCTTGTTGCACACCAACAGACTCGCTCACGCCGTCCTGGCTCGCTAACCCGCCGGCCGAGCTAAAAATACCCCCGTCTGTACTGTTGGGGTTGGCCTGGGGGCGAACCTGGGCCGGGGCTTACAAATGTGCTCTTTGTAGCGCAGTGGAAATGTCCAACAAATGACTCTTTTATTAGGCCAAGACAAAAAAACACAGCTAATTATGTTTACTCAGATCACACACACACTCGTGTGCGAGGAGAGAGGGAGGAAAAGTTCAAATTTAAGGTACTAGAGAGACTCAAGCTGATAAGAAAACAGCAAAACAGAGTTAAAAACCTTCTGCTGTTTTTATTATATATGCGACTTACTTTCGCTGAAATCATAGAGTTAAAAAATTACAACAATGTTAAATCCTAATCTTAAAGTTTCACAGAATCAACTGGTTCTTGCTTACTGTTTAGGATAATAAACTTCCTGGGATCCATCATCTATGAAAATCAACGGATGGCAGATTTAACACACATAGCAATAAAAATTAATTATGTTTCATACAAAAAGTTGATAAATCCATAAAATACACAATAATTAAATGTTTCCGGGACTTTTGTTCTGCTTTAATTAGAGTTAACTTTCATGTTCCATGTTTTTATAGTGATATTATTTAAAATAAATGAATCAAATTGTTTTTTTGCAACCTCATCCTCTGTCGTCCTTCTGATTGGTCGTCCTTCATCGCCTGTTAAATGTGCGGGTAGCTGGTTGGCTAGCCAGTTGACGTTGGATTAAAAACGTCCAATCTAAGCCAATCAAAGGGGATGAAAGGCGAACGCCTGCGAGTTACGGTCTCTTCTCAAAATAATCCAACCTCAGGGCCGCTCCGCTCACCTTTTGCTGAAAATATTTGATTTTGACCACAAAAGAAATCGACATTTCTTAAAGTTTAAGGTTCTGAATTTCTTGGTCTCCTTCAAAGAACAAAAAAAAGTTTATTTATCGAGACGCCTTGCCAGGAACATGTTCACCAGGATGAAGACCTGCCAAGGAGGCTCTTAAAAAATAAAATAAATAACATCTAAACAACTTCGTGACTCAATACCTGGGACACGCATCGACAAAAAACATCTGAAAATGTTCAAATATTCAGCATATATTCTATGTCAAATTCAGCAAATAAAATATCAATGTTAACTTGCTTTCTGTTCCAATTTACTGTTTACCGATATTTGCTGAAATACAACTCTACATGTTCTCTTGCCTCACATTCAGATCAACCATATTTTCACAAAAAAGTAACGACAATTAAATGCTATTTCACAAATCAAACTGATGGAAACTGATGTTATACGAGTTTCAGCTGAACAACGGGTCACCAAACATCACATTTCCCCCAAACTTTGGCAAACAAAATTGACAATAATTGGGTTTAAAAAAAAGCACAACTTAGAACGGGAAAAACGTCTTGTTCTGAGTAAAAGAATTTAATTTTTATTTACGTAAAACAAGCTTATATATCTCAATGAAAAGCTACTTTCGCGTTAGTTTTGTCAAATTTCAAGTGTACTAAGATAGAAATTAGACAAAGATACTTGATAAAATTGGTGTTTTCTAACCGTTTCTAATAATTACTGTGTTGGTGTGAAATTCTACCTGAAAAAATAAAATAAGATCTAACTTTATTTTATGTTTTGTTTGAGAGAACTACTGGAAGAAAACCACCCTTAAATTTAATTTTAATTAATTTGCTGTATAGCTTTTGAAGCTGTCATGTTTGCAATAATTGTAAACGCAAAAAGCCAAAACCAACTTAATACAGGAAAAAAAGTAGTAGCTTCTTAATCTACATTTAAGAATTTACTTAAGATAAGTTGCAATATCTTGCTGAAAATATAATTTTAAGTTCATTTCGCCTAATTTCAAGTGTAGTAAAATAGAAACTAAACAAATATACTTGGTAAAATTTTGTGTTTCTACAATATGTTACTAATCTAGTGTGAAACTCCACCTGAAAGTGAACAAAACCAAGACGGGACTAAACCAGATTTGATTTGATTTTTGTTTTATTTTATGTTTTTGCAGTTTATTTCTCTTTTGGTATGAAAATGCAGCTGAAAGTCACAAAAAACACTCATTTAGAAGTCAGACTACGGCACATTTATTTATTCTTTTGCTATAAAAATCAGATTGTTATCAAAGATTTGGCGTCACGTGAACTATTGAGATCGAGATGTTTGTCGGCGACCGAACAGGTGAGTGAAAGTCGAAAAACGTTTTCACAGAAATCGCAGGAACCGAACTCCTTCGAAAGCCACGAGGCTTAACTGGCAGGTAGATCCAAAGCCGACGATCTCCACGGTTACATCTAAAATAAAGGTTAAAAATGAAAAAGTGAAACGGCAGCGAGAGCGGGGGAGAACAAGAGGGAGGAAACGAGGTCAAAGGCACCGAGGGAATTCCTCGTCTCCTTTCAGCCGTCAATCATTCAGCCGGTGCCAGAGATACCGAGGATCCAGTGTGAGGGCTTTTATGTGTGAGTGATTGTGTGTTTGAATGGTGCGATAGGTCCTCGACTTGACAATGAACCCCGTCCCTTTGCGGTCACGCCACCGCATCAGGGAGACCGGAGGGAGGAAGAGGAGGAGGAACAAGATGAGAGAAAGCGAAGAGGGAAGGAAACCGAAGAGAGGTAGAGGAGGGGGGGAGCGAAGAGCCAAAAACGGAGGCAGAGAAAGCAGGCGCAGAGCGTGGCACTGCAGGCAGAGGAGGGATGGGTTCTCGTTTTTTTAAACAGGACGGATTAAACGGGGGGAGCGGGAGGTTTTAGATGGTTCAGCCAGAAAACACGAAGAATGGCGAAGGAGCGGGAGAGACACGGAGGGGGAGGCAGGGTGGCCCCTGACCCGGGGACATTATAGAAAGGGAGATTATGGTTGTTCAAAACTCTCTAAGCGCTAACCCCAGGACCCCAGCTAATACCCCGACACACACACACACACACACACACACACAGAGGTATCCCTGCCTCAATACAAACAGAGCGGATCTCAGAAATATACACACTGAAAAAACACAACATCTTGTCCCTTTTTGATCCGTTTTTTTTAATATCTTAGCATGTTTGAAATAAGACAAAACTACTAGATGACCTTTAATCAGCGTTCTAACAAAATGTTTTAAATCGGAAAAATGTCTTGTTATAAGTGAACATAATCTGCCAATGGAACTGGAACTTTTTCACCAATATTAAGGAATAATTATTGATCTACAATAAGCTCCTATTTATTGGAGGAAAGTTACTTGTAAGTTAGTTTTGTCTCATTTCACTTGTACCCAAATATTTGCACTAGAAACTAGACCAGAATACTTGGTAATATTTTGGGTTGTTTTTTTACAGTGCAGTAGCTTTATGGTTTTGTTGCACATCCAACTAAAACCAGCTGTTATTAATCTTGTTTTGTTCCTCTCTATCTTTTTCTCACAAGGGCCAATTAAAAAAATAACAATTTTAGGAATTAAAAATGTTATTTGTTATGTGTTTTCCAGACATATAGTGCTATTTTATAGCACAAAAACTTGTGCCGCCTTCAGGAAGTCGTCACAAAACCGCTCATCTATTAACACTTTATCAACGTTTTTATCAATGTTTCACTGAGAAGTAGCTGCTACAACGAGCTCAGCAGATACGTAGTTCAACCAGGTGTTTGCTAATTGCTGCTGGCTAGTCTGAAGGAGCAGCTCTGTGAGGGAGAAGCTTAGAAACTGCAGCTCTGAGGAGGAGCTGTGCCTTGAAGGAGGGGCTACGTCCACCTGCGTTTTGCACAGCTGAATGGTTGCCATGGAGATTAAAAATTTCACAAAGGTGCATGGAAGAACCAAGGGAACAGTCCAGGTACATTATTGATGTAACATTATAGCGTGACGTAAAACCAATTTGATCAATTAATCGTATTGAATCAATTATTGAAATATTCTTCAACTAATTTAGTTGTCGATTAATCGTTAACTGGCACATACAGACTCAAAAAGGCCATTTATTTAATAAAAAACATATTGAGAGCAGTAATGAATGGCTGAAGACACAAAACGCCGGGAAGACACTTTGACTTTTGTCTTTCATCTACATTTGTCCGCTCATAAAGAGCATAAAGACACCATCAGATATACAACCGGTCCTGTTTGGGCCACTTTAATCCAACTCTAGTTTGAGATGCGAACCAAACATGCGAACTCTGGTCTGCCTACAAACCTCCGTCTTGGTTCAGTTGAAATTAACTCTGGTGCGGTTCATATGTATATGTGAACACCAACCGGACTGTAGAATGCGCCAAAACCAGATATTGGACTACAGTGCAATGCATTCTGGGTAAATACAACCAAAACAAACGTGAGAATCTTGTGCTAGTGGGATAAATAGTTTGTAGACTTTCTGTTTTTTAACAAAATCAGCTAAAATCTGACGTTTTTGTTCACATTTTGTGAAGTAGAAAATTGCACTCATGTCTTCTTCAGAGGTTTTTGTGTTGTTTCCTAGAGTGGTTCTTACTGCAGCGCCACCACAGGCGAGGAGGGGAACTGTTTTTTTCACCACATCAGCTAAAAATGTAACAATCGTTGCAATTTCAGTCCCCAATTGAACCAAATCTATTGGACTATCAGGCGTGAGAAAACCTTTAGACCAATTATCTACATTTCAGAAACAACTAAATATCTAATTTAATAGCATAAACCCCAGGTAGCTAAAGTCAAAGTGATGGGAAAATTTCAGCATGAGTCTTTTTTTAGGCGTATTTGTGGTCGTTTTGTTGACCGAAGGACCGAAAGACACCCGCTTTATCCTTTAAGCTTTTCACACGCAAAGTTTGTAAGCGATAAAAGTGCAGCCACCTCTCTTTCACACACCTACACACTCACTCGATGAGGGGAGGGGGATTAACACTGGCCTCTATAGTCGGCCAGGACAAGAGTGTTGAAGGAGGGAGCAGTGTGTTCTCGGGGTGAAAGAAGGGGCAGAGGAGACCGCTGCCAGAACCTCACGCTAATCTACTAGAGGAGGACAGCGAGGTCGCATGGACCTAGAGACGGACAGAAGTGGCTTAAACGTATAGATTTAACACTTTCTGTCACAAACCAGCGATCCAGTGGACAAGTTTGGCATTAGGATAACTGATAACGTGGGAAAATGAGGATAAAAACATAGACGACCGGGGTAAAAAGTCACATTTAGAGAATCGGATTGTGAGGCGACAGGAAAATCTTTTAAAAACACTCACATGTTGGAGAGACTGACAAATTTGTAACGAAAGATCGGAAACAACGCAAAACCAATCGAGCGACGGAAGTAACGGTAAAGCATTGAGAATACGACAGAATTTCAACGTTTACACACGAATGTTATCTTTTGGATGTGTGTTTTGACAAAAACTACAAAAAAGTTGGATAGGACGCTTGGGAAGTTTACGTGACGGCTGAAGAAGAGTCCCTGGAGGTTTGGGGATCCTGCCCTGAATGTTAACGTGCGAAGGGACGGCCCTCGATGCCCGTTTCATGAGCTACGTACCTCTACACTAGAAAAACACAAACTAACCAGTTCCCTGATCCGCTCAGATTTAAAACTGTCGTATATTTCCAGACCCAAATGTTTTTAAAATCTTTTAATTAGTTGATTTTTGGTCCAGTTTTGAATAAATATGTAAAAAATTTACAGCAGATATTTGCGAAATGTCAGACTTTTAATTATTAAACAGCAGCTCTGCTAAACATCGGTGCCCTTTAATACCAGTAGATGCTTCAGATTACAAACATATTTCCAAGCCACATTTTCTCTGTAAATAACGTTCCAGGCCTGGAAGACAAAAACAAATTCTAACTTTTCCAGCCTGTAGAAGTAAATGTGGATTCTGCATCATCATGCATTATGTTTTGTGGATGTTTTATGACTTCATGCGATTCCTGCCTTGGGTTTTTCTGTGCATAACCGCAGTCATACAGCACACAGCGAGCTGCACCGCAGTAATGGAAAATACTATAGATGAAGCCACCGGGCCTCACAATGCTCGCTCTGTCTGAGCCGCTTAAAGGCACAACCCTCTGAAAACCTCTGAACAAGTCAGCGCTGGATGGATTTTTGGGGGTTTTGTCATGACTGTCGGTACAGTAGAGACTTTGTGGTTTTTCTGAAGAACAGAAAATATGTTTTAACAGTTTGTTATTTCATGTATTCACTGTCGAACCAAGCTGATTTTCATTTCCACCAGATGGGAGTCAGTATTTGGGTTCAAATATCTAAAAATCCTATAAAAATGCTTTAATGTTAATCTGATGTTACGTTTTTAATACAATAAGACCTTATAGTGCTATATTACTTCAAATAGGTTCAACAATAATAATTTGAACTGAAATTAAACTTCATTTTGGGACTGAAAAACTCTTTTAATCCTTTTCTCCTTATGTGTTTACATGACTGTAACTCCTGAATGTAGGATAAATATTAATCTGTTCATCAGGAGTTTTAAAATACAATCTAGAGATCAGAAAAACCTTCATGATTCAACTCAGAAAATAAATAAAACTTCTGACATCCACTACTGGTGGAACATTTACTAATAAGTCAAATATGAAGAAGTCTAGTTGTCAATATTTTGTCATTTTTTTAAATATTTATGGCATATTTTAATTTGTTGGCCATTTCTGTTTCCTCAGAAACTTTTAAATCCCCTGTTAGTTTAGTCCCGACGTCAGCCAGAGCTATTTATCCGACCTGTTTATGCAAAAAATCAACAACAACAGATAGAAAATGGTCTGGGCCGCCCCCGGACTTTAAGCCACCCGGGGCAGTGATCCATGTCAGCCATAACTAAAACCACAAATGGTTATTTAATACATTTTAGCATATGACGTATTTAAAATTTGAATTAAACTTTTAGCTTAGTGACATTTTTTCAATGTTTTTATACTTTATCCTAGAACCAAAATAGTTTCTGATTCTTTATCACCGATCAGCTCAATAATTTAACTTGAAGTGAAATAAAAATTTGACTCCAAACGTATGATTAGGATCATGATTACAATCTTATTTTTACAAGGATTTAGAAAAAGCTTTTAAAAAATAACCATGTAAACACAAAAGATGTTTAGATATGACTTTGAACTGTAGCTTGGACTCAGTTGACCTTTAAGAAGATTTAAATAGCAAGAAAACATTAAAAAAAAAAATAAATCAAAGGTGTCTAAAAATAATCCAAGATGCTTGATTTTTAAAAATGATTCCCTGACGTTTAGTGTAGAAATGATGGAGCAGGTGCAGGATACGTTTGGTTTATCCTGCACACTATAATTTACACTTCATCGCCGTAAATCAGACGGGATTAGAGGCTGGCAGAAAGATGGATGATAGATTAAAAGCTGTCGCTGTTGCAGTTTATGCATAAAAACAAGCTATGCGAAAATATTGTGTCTAATGTTATTCAAAAAGATAAACCACAAATAAACACGTAGTTAATCACGTCTTTCAAAAGATAGCAATATGTGAGATTTTGTAAAACAAACAAAAGACTAAACAAGTGTTCTTGATTCGCCAATAACTTTTTTTAAAACTTAGTATAGCGTTTTTGGTTTTTTTTAAATGGTAAAAAATACATATCTTTAAAAAAATATGGAGCGTTTTTGCACATTAGTGACACCTTGTGGAAGCAGAAAGTATTTACTGTAAAGTTTCTTTGAACTGATTAATCAGAAACTGTTTCAGGAAATGATTATACTCTTTAAATGTTTTTATATTACCATTAGATTCCTAAGTGCGCCCCCTGTTAGTGGGAAAAATTAATTAATGATCAAAATCAGGCATTTTGAAAATCAAAAACAGTTTTTGATTAACAAAACATGAATTTTGAACTTTAATAAATTGGTTTTAATGGGAGCGTGTTTGATATTTATTTATTGAAATACCAGAACAACTAAAAGACATTTTGTCCAAATTAAAGATGGCGATATTAAAGTTTTATCACGATATTTTGTGCTATTATTGTGATAACGATAAAAGTGACAATAAGAACGATTTGCTACTTCTCTTCAGAAACATGGCCACTGTAATACTTTTTTCTGACACCAGTCACTAAATAGTCTGATTTGTATCATTAAACTGCAAACACTAACTACATTTAATCATATTTTCAAATCAATCAATATTTGTTGATACTTTCATTAAACAAACAGTAGAAAAATACAGTAAAACTAACAATACGGATATTTTGGGTTAAACATTATTAATTGAAATTCACAATAAATCAGAAATTTACAATAAATCAGAAATTTACAATAAATCAATTCTTTTCATGATAAGAAATGTATCACAATATGATAAAAACCCGCCTCTAGTCCTAATGCACTTGTATTATTTTCTTTTTATATATAATCGCAATAACCGTTGTATTGTTATCTGCTTTATAAACTAAACACACATTATTTTATTTTTCCAGGTTTATTAAATGCCAACAATGCCTGTTAGTAAAAGCCGCCGGATGCTTTGGGTCCCTGTTATAAATGAAATAAATTCAATTAAAAGAAAAATCTAGATGAATAGTTTGTGTTGCACCTTACATTTTCCATTTTTGAAAGGAAAAGTAGAAATTTCCGCCTAACATTGTTTGTAAATCTGGATCTGCATGCTAGCCAAACTTAGGCTAGTCTTGGACGCCCAGAATCATTCCGAGGGCCGAAAATGGCCCCCGGACCGCACTTTGTATTTGATGTAATCACATCTGGAGTGGTCTAAACAGTTGTTATTTCTTCTTGCTGTTTTGTGTGCATAAATCTGCCGGTGTAGGTAAGTGATTCTCTGCTCTGTGTGTGTCCTCCCTCAGTAGCTCTCCTAGCTTGGCACCGTCCATTCAGAAAGCTCCGGCTCCTAATGAGAGCAGACAGATCCTTGGCAGAACGACCGCGCCGCTATTTCTAACTGCAGATCGCTTTAAAATGGATCAGCCACAGAAATATGTAGCTGTGTGTGTGTCGGGGCAAAAATATATACACTGTACACACACGTTTAGACACTTAAGTGTTTATGTTGGAGTCCTGAATGAGGTGCCAGGGGACGCCAGGCGAGAGCGCGGCAGAACAAAAGAGGATGTGAGTTGAGAAAAGAAAATAATCTCGAACCGGTCGATTTGTATCGAGAGAAATTTAAAGCCCCTGCTGTTACCTCGGGACGCGCGGCTACAGAGCCGCCACTTGTTCATTGATGTAAACAAACACCCCGCTGTAATTCTTCATAGCGAGTTTCAGCTCAATGTTTTGCCGCCCGGTGCACAAATGAGCTATTTTGGTTCTCCGTTAACCCGCTAGCAGTGCTGGTTTTGGCTGAAAAGCTCAGCAGAAACCAAACAAATGCGGATAGAAAATAACTGCTGGGACATAAGAGTTCGCAAAGAGCAAGAACGGGACCAAAACATGGGAAATCCGGGGCTAAAATGACCCGGTTGGGTCAAAGAATATCACTAAACTCTAACGCAAAAATATGTAATTACTACTTTAAAAACTTGTATCTGCTGCCCCCATGTGGCCGAAATTAATAGTAGTAACAAAAAAACTCAATCATTGCTAAAATCAGACATTTATACATTTTATTCTTAAAAATACATTTGTAATCTTGAGAGAAGCACTTATTGTGAACTTAATGGGAGTCTAGCGCCCCCTGCAGGGAGAAACAGAGCGAACAACTTAACTTGTATAACTGTAGAAAGTATAAAAGCCTTTGTTTTAACAGCACAACCTTGAGACGAACTAGAATCACTGCACTTCCTGTTTTAAACAGTAGGTGTCAGTACTGAGTTACTACCACTTTGGCCCTTTTCAAATCTTTAAAGATTCTTCAGTTTTGTTCTCATTTTTTGGCTAATCTTGTTCATACTAATGTTTGTAAGCTGCTGCAGTCGAGTTCTACAATCTTACAAACAAAAAATCCACATTTTATACATTATATGTAGATTAAAAGCTGCTGAGTTATATTCACTTTTGAGTAATTCTTACTCTGGTTGTATTTCTGCTCTGACTTGGTTAATTGTTTCTACAGCAACACCTGCTGCCCAAGAAGGAAACTGCAGCAACTGTTGCATCTAAATTTTACGATTTACACCAGGATCCAATGTAGCAAAACTACCTTCTGGGACCAAATTTTAGTATTTTCCCAAAGCAAAATCAAAACTTTCAACAATAATTTACTCACAAAAACAACCATGTCCAGCAGTTGGACTCCCACAAATGAGCAAACAGACTTGAGTCCATCCACAGTCACAGTCTTTGTTTGTTTTGTCTAACGTTAACGACTAGAGCAGGTTTCTAACAACTCCAAACTCAAAGAACAGCTAAGCTGTTTAAGAAAACTTTATTTCAAGAACCTTTAACAAAGCTAATTGTTAAATTAGCTTTGGTCGGTTGTTTATATAAATGTTGCTGATTATTCACACAGGAAATGAAGGTTGGAGGCGGTGCGACACCAATTGTGTTCTTGTGTGAAACAAGTAGATATATTTTGCTTTTTTACACAATTTTACTTTTTTTTATTTTACATAATCTGTTCTCAGTTGCCGTTTCAAACCAGAGACATCGTCTCCTACCTGAATGAGTTGTTATCAGTTTCTGTGTAAATAACGACTGAAAGGTTCCCACAAACCACTTTTACATTTTTGATCTCAGAGTTTTAATACGTTTGGTTTCAGCCTCCAGCTCCATCTAATCTGGATTTATACTAAATAAAGACCCAAAGAAATTAATCGGCTGCAGGTGCTAATAATCTCACTTTACAAAATCCTGACCTTCCGCTGTTAGAGGAAAGCCTCTGAGCTTCACAACAACAACGCGCCACGGAACCGCTCTAAAAAAAAAAAACATTTTGAAACAGAATACACTCTTCCAACCATCTTTAGTTGAAAACAAAAATCGGTATTTTGCAGGAACTCAGGGCTGATCGGTGCATCTCTTATTTCACCTCAAGAAAAAAAAAGAAAGAAAAGTCTCCTGCAGAACCAGCGCCGCAGCCAACAATCTGGACTTTTCCACACTTTTCCAGCGCGTTTCGGAGACATTTGGACCTCATAAGCGCAGACACTCTCAGCCTCCTCCATCAGACTGACATACAAGCCCCCCTCTCCCTCCCGTCGCCGCTCCATAAACTTGGCCGTGGTCCTCGGCTGCATTCCGGGAACGCGTCTCCCCTCTCTCTCCCTCTCTCTCTCTTCACTCTCTTTCGGTGTCAGATGTTGCACCGACGGGAGCACCGCGAGTTCAAACCCCGCACGCTGCCGACGTGCCTCCGCGCGTCCCGGCGAACTTCGCTCATCATTATGTCTCCGACTGCTATTATTACAAATGCCCCCCTCCTCCTCCATCTCTCTTTCTGTTCGCTCTGATCGGCTTTGCGGCTGGAGGCAAAGGATGCTCCAGCTCTGTAAAGTTGGGATTTTGGAGGATGGAGCTGCAGAAACTCACCTTCTCCATTTAAACACATTCCTGCCCTTTGAATCTGATGCATCTTTTAACATGACTCCAGCTACAAACTTGACAAATTGGAGAAAACTCCAACAACAAAAATCCACTTTTTAAGTCAAACTTTGCAACTGATTATCGTTTATCAGCACGAGTCCAGCTACAAACTTCACAAACGGGCGGAATCTCCAACAAATATCAACCTTTTAGCCAAACTCGGGATAATTTCAAACTTTAAGAGTAGTTTGAACTTTTCTGACTCGGAAAAACTTAGGGGGGGGGGGAATCAGACTAACTCATCAGTAACTGGATAACTTCACTAATTCTGACCAAATGGAAAAGTGTAAAACGCAAAGTTCCCTCTGGCCGGGTCGGATAGTGAATGAAATGATCCCATCCGGGTCCAGGCTTACCTGCAGCAGCCAGTGGCAGGTCTCTCCGATGAAGGGGAAGCCCATGGAGCCTTTGGGCATTGGCAGCTTGCAGTTCTTGTCCCGGGTGGCCGTCCACCGGAGCTGCCAGAGCTGCTGGGAGACGGCGACCAGCAGCGCCATGGACACCAGGCAGGCGGCCAGCGTGGCCAGAGCCGAGATCAAGTCGAAGCTGTCGAACAGCATGATGAGGAGGATGACGAAGATGTTCAAAAAAAAAAAAGTCTGGGTCACAAGTTTTTGTTGATTATTTCCTTGTGCGTAAAAAGCGCAGCGCCGATTTACGCACTCCAAACGCTCCTGGCGCGGGTTGGTTTTCTTTTTTTTTTCTTTTTGCTTGGGAATGAATGAACTGCGGAGGTGTGATATGGATTATGTTCTCTTTTTCTGTTTGTTTTCTGGCGTCTCCAGAGCGCAAATCGCGGTTGGCTGAGTGGAGGAGACGCAGCAACAGGTGACGCTTTAATCTCAAACCTTCAGAGGAAAAAACAAAAATGAAATCACCGAAAGTCAGTTTGCTTTAATGATTTAAACATGTGGGGCTGGACGCGCACCTGGCTGGGGACGCTGCTGGTGTTTGAAAGTTCATTTTTGTGAGTTTCTGGGTTAAAAAATTGGAGGTACAAAAAAAAAAAAATTTTTTTTTTAATGTCTGGAAATTTGAGACAAATATTAATAATGATATTAAAAAACAAGTGGAAAAAGTGAAGCCAAGCCTGGAGCAAAGAAAAATGTAAACTTTTTTCTTTTTAAAACTGCTGGACTGGGATGGAAAAAGTTGCTTTAAATGCGGGGAAACTCTTCCAGGAACCGCGTGATTCAGATCCAAAACTCTCTTTTTGAAAAAAGAAAAATCTGTATATTTTAAAAAGTTTACGCGCCTCAGTGAGTTGCAGTTGGAGATGTTTAAGATCCTTGAAGCTGCAGTGACGCGCAGGAGATGCTCCGTCCTGCTGCTGCTCTCTGTCTGCCGTCCTCTCTCCTTTCTGCGCACCTTTCCGTCTCTCCGAGCGCGTCTCTCTCTCTCTGCTGGCTGCACACACAAGTCACCCTCAGTGCGTGAGTGTGTGTGCGCAAAGAGTGTGTGTGCGTCCAGCCAGAGGCACCAATGAGTGTTTATATAGTGTGGAGGCAACTGGAAGGCGAATAGGCGGCCAAGGGCTCCCGTCGCCCCCCTCCAGCCCCAGACTCCCCTCCCATCTTCCCTCCTCCACCTCTGCTCCACCTCTCTCAGCTCCCGGAGAACCCCCACCCCTCCCCTCAGAAACAGGAGGAGGAGGGGGGCGCTGTAAAGTGAGCAGCAAGCGGCGTAAGAGGAGAGGAGGAGAGGCTCGTGCTGGAGCTGGCGCAGCGCCAGCGGCTGAGGCGGGAGGAGAAGCTGGGCTCCGTGCGGGACGTGCGCTCTCCTCATCCTTCTTGTGCTCCACAGACGGTCACCTGCGGCCGAAAACACGCAGCGCAGACTGGCGCAGAAAGTGGGTTTGCGCTGCTAGAGGGGGCGCCACAAGTTGGTGTCCACTATATGCGACATATAGGGGCGAAACAAGTTGGTGTGCTAAATCAATTAATCACATGATCAATTAAAATGAACTCAATAATTTATTGTTTTCTTTTTCCTGCTGAAAACTGGATGACAAACGTCTTCAGTCTGGTGTTTTGGTCTCAGATCTGTTTTTGAAGCACAATTTGGTTTAAAGAAACTTTATTTCTGTTGTTTTGTTTATTTATTTTATATATTTAAAATGTCTTCCAGTTCTGGTGCTAAATGTTCAGTAGACATTAAAGTTTCTTAATATGAGAATGTGTTCATAAATTATTATGCCACTGTTACTAATATATTACTTTAAAAATGGTGTAAAACCAATATTATCGTTTATTTCAATCATTTCTGGGACAATTTATCATCCAGCAAAATTCATTATCATGACAGGCTACAGGGGGCGCCAAAACGATGGTGGAGTAACTATTTCTAATCGTCATTTTCTGTATTTGACAGATGTTTGTGCATCGAAAACCCCCGTTTATGATCTGACTGCATAAACCTAAGAAAGTATTTAGCTGCCTGGAGGCGCTACTTATTTTTCTTTTTGCCATGGAGTCGGTCTGAGTGAAACTTTCATCCTTCAGTAAGTCGCATCCAGTGAACATATTAGACTACGTGGTTTAATAAACAGCTCAATAGAGAATAAAGTGGAGCCGTTTATTACTCAGTAATCAGAGATAATTAAAAATAGACTTTAATTTAGTTCATTTAAAATAGATACAGCTTTATTATTCAGGTGGAACAGCAGCATCGGGTATAAAAAAGATCTTAGTGTTAGAAATAATACATTAAAAAAGAAAATTAACATCAAAAAGGCTTAATTTAGTTTATTTAAAACATATTCACTAGTCAATGATATATATGATATATGATATATATTTATAAAACTATTTGAAAAGAAGGTAGGCAAAACTATACATTTATTTATAAACTTTTGTCTTAGTTTAGAGTTAGCATAACTTAAACTCAATGTTTTGACCACTTTTGCATAAATTTCCACCGTGGGGGAACTGTGACAAACGGAGGGATTGACTGATGTAATTTGGCAACTGGAGTCTAGAGGGCCGCATAAAAAGCTTTGGTGGGCCGGATTTGGCCCCCGGGCCTCCAGTTTGACATGCGCGGTTTTAAAAAATACCTAATTATTACATTTAGTTATTTCCTTAAGGAAATGATTAAATAACTTGGGCTCAAAGCGCCACTCTAGCAAGAACCGCCAACGTCGACCCACACGGCTTTCCAGTGTCAAACTCGAGGTCCAAGGGCCAAATTCAGCCCGCCATAGCAAGTTATGTGGTCACAGAAATAGAACTTCAAGATAACAGTTGTATACTTAATTATTATTTTATCAGAATATTGAACATAAGTAATTATAGCCTGATAGCTACACATTAAGTTTAAGGAGTTAAAAGATGCCTCAGAGAAACTAATTAACCGAACTGTCAGGTTTTTGGACTGTTTGTAGGAGGAAGCTGGAGAACCCAGAGAGAACCCACATGTGCACAGGAGAACATGCAGGGAAAAAACAGGCTGGGATTCAAACCCAAAACTTTCTTAGCGCAAAGAAATGGTGCTAAAACTGCTCCAATGTGCAAAATCAAACAATTAAATCCAATGTTTTGCATCATTACCAATATATTTGGTGTTTATCTGCTATATTTCCACAACCAAATGGTTTGGATGCCTTAGAAAAAAAAATCCACCAATAATAAACTGAATATTAATCCATGACTCCTAATTGATACATTTTCACCTCAAATTTTCTAGAGAACATTACAATTTAAGGTGAGTGTTTTGGTAAGCTGTCTATGATCGTAACTTTATTAAAGGAATATGTTGGGACTTTGCTAAAATAAATAAATAAAAGTCTGTCCCAGTTGGGCCACTGGGAGTCTTGGGATGGCACACCAAAACCAAAACCAATAAAATAACTTCTACTTTTCTTTAAATATGCTGCAACAGTTAAATATAAAATTTAGATCAAAATTAAAGAAAAAATATGATTTTAAATTCACATTTCCAAATGTCAAGAATCAGTTGATATATATTGAAATAAAAACCGTAGCTGTTAATTTTTGACCTATAATACTTGAGCTACGTATCTTTTGAGGATAGCAACGTAAATAAATAACTAAATAGATAAATAACTAATTAACGTTTCTTGAATTTATGCAGAAAATATTTTGTGGTTATTATAAAAGTTCCAGAAAATGTATAGGATTTATAGGGGTGGGTGATGGGCCCCAGGTCCCCCCCACTTGGAGACACCACTGAACTTTGGTCAAATTGTTATTAATAAATTCTTATAATTAACACTTAAACACTGACAGTAGTTAGTTTTAAACACTTTGAACATCTCAGGTTGTTCTTTTCTTTCTCTTCTTCACTTCATCACATCTCAAATCTGTCTGAATGATTTATTCCTGCATTATTTCTGCTAAATAAAACGATTTTTAAATTTTTTTCCACAAAAAGCTTAATATATCACTAGAAACTTGAACCTGGGTGTTTTGTCTTCCTTTCTGTGAATCTGCTGGTGAAGCAGATCTCTGCATCTCTTTTTCCAACAGCCGCTCAGATGATTCGTTTTAAGATCATTTCTTATAACTTAACTTATAACTTGTGTAGAATTGTTTTTTCCCTGCTTTATTCTTCCTGCCTCATTTTTTCCTCCCCAGAAGAAAGGAAGAACCTCACCGGGGTTTCCTCCTTTTCCTCGTTTCATCAAGTCTTTTCTTCATTTCGGCGCTCAGTCAGCAGCTCAGCGCTGCCGCCTAGCGGACATTAAGCTCACTGCAGTCACTCTGAAGAGTTATTTTTATCTTATGGAGAGATTATTTAAAGTTTTCCATCAGCTTTATAATTTATTCTCATTCGTCTCTTTCAGCCTTCAAACAGCTTCTTCTGCATTTTGGTATCTTAATGAGATAAAATTCTCTTATTTCTGACGTCTGGTTTAAATAAATGAATGAAAGTAGGTCATAGACTCTGCTTTTATTGTGACAAGACACAACAAAGAGGAAGTACAACTTATGTCAGGGATCACAGAAATGTCTGGTATTGTGCAAAAGTCCAGGTTCTTCCTTTATTTACGTTTAATTTCCACCCAGACGCCATTATGTTTTAAATATATCGTTATCAGTAATTCCCTTTCTGTGGTTTTCTATTATATTTTATATAATACACACATTATGATACGTGATATAAAAGTATATATGATATATTTGTAAAACTGTGTCTATTAAAAGTATTCACCTCCTTGAATGTTTATCGCTTTTAAAAAGCCATAATGATCAACAAAATGTGGCTTTTTTGACAAGAAAACAATAAAAAGAAACATTTTAAAGTCAAAGTGAAAACTGATTTCTACAAAATAATGACAAATAAAACTCTGTCACCTAGACAATTACATAAATATTCATCCCTTTGATCAGGATATGGTAAATGTTTCTGAGTAAACTGTTATATTTCTGTCAGGATCAGGTGTGAACAGCCATTTTCTAGTCCTGCCAAGAGTTCACCATCAGATTAAGGTTTGGGCTTTGACTGGGCCACTCCAGAACTGTCTACAAATGCTGCAAAAACACAAAATCTTAACTTTTCCTCAAGATATGGAACTTGTTTAAGCCAATAATGCCTTAATATTGATTATAGCGAATCAATATTAAGGACTTATTGACTTAAAACAAGCTCCAATTGTTCACAGTGTCAGATTTTCTCAAAGTTTCCACAGCAGGGGTCCAAACTTTTTGCCCTTGAGGCCAAACTGGCAAATTTAAACTACTAATGGGCTACAAAATTAATTAAATTAGAAATGCAAAAATTAATTTATTGTAATTTTCTTGTACATTTTCATGAAATCCGTCTGTTATTAAAAATCTAAAACATAAAAATGGCTTTGTATTGTTGCATTAATTCAAGAAAAACAAATAATTTCTTATTTTTTGGGCTCATGAATTGTTTTCTATTTTGTGGGCAAATTATTTTTCTCTCTCTTGAACCAGGGGCCAAACAAAATCATTTCAAGGGCCACAAATGGCCCGCGGGCCACACTTTCACCACCCCAGATCTACTGTATTTGTAAAAATCAATGCACTAAATACGTTGTTTGCTTGTTTTAGTTTTATGAGTCTTTAAAACTCCATATTTGCCTTTTTTGAGTTAAATTTTATCTAAAGACACAAAGGACGTTCAGAGAAAGTTTAGGAAAAGAACCAAATCTTTTTAGCCATTTCTGTAAACGAGGTCAGACTTTCTTCTGGATTCTTGAGATTTTCCAAATACATTTAAAAAATAATTTTCTGCTTTCCTGCTCATCTTCCACCCATTTAACTATTAAAAGTAACGTGTTTATGTTTGTCAGACTTAAACTAATACTGATTCACATAAACAAAAGAATCTTAAAAACTCAAACATTAAACCAGAAGTTTGTAAACATCCTGGACAAGACGGCCAAGATCCAGTTTCAGATCTTTAGATATGGCTTGTCCTAATTTATTTTATTGACTCTAGAAAAATACGAAACACATCGGATGGACTGGAAATATGATTCCAACTCTTCTTTCGTCGACTTTACTTCTTTTTTAGTTTAATGTATAAAGAAATAAAGTGAAAAAGCAGGCAAAGTCCAAAGAAAACTGCAAACGACCATGAAAGCTTTTCACCAAGATCACAAAAAGATTAGGTTTAATGAGACAGTTAGCATTTTAAACGTGTTGACCTGATGAGTCGAACAGGTCAGCTGTTTTTAAATCCAGTTTACTTCATACAGATTTCTGTATGAAGTAAACTGGATTTAAAAAGTATTTATGATTCATAAATACTTATATTATGTCAACTGGAATCAATGCTATGACCAACGACACGCCTAGAAATCTGAGTCTCATCTGTTTTAACATCTGACTCAACATCTGTCATCTTTCTACAGAAGTTTAGCTCAAGTTTAAGTTTCAGTATTTAGTCACACCCGACATATTTAGTACGTTTTAAACCGACCAGGGTTTGTTTTTTTGGACTTCATGAGCCACCGTTGCTATGCTATTGCTAATATTGCATTTATTGATTGTAAGAAATCATCAGTTTTCTCTTTTCTTTTCTCTCTACTAATGAATAAAAACAACTTTAGCAAAAATAAATAAATATTGGATTTCAATAATTTAGCTTTCCTAGTTACAAAATAAATATATTTAAGGGATTCAACCCAAGAAAAAATACATGCAAACTTTGTGTTTTTAGTAAGTTTACATATGATGTACTGGGGCTGGACAATAACTCAATAAGATTATATGTCCTGATAGACACGTGATCAATATCTATAGATAATGTGTCTCATAGAATATTCAATATTCAGTATGAAGAATATTTACTGAACCCAGACCCAGAACCGCACAGCATTCTGGGAGATGTAGGCAGAGGAATGACTTTAGCAACTCAACCTCTCACAGATAGCTAAGCTGGGTTGGTGGAATCAACTCACTCACTAATTCTGCGGTTACCTAGCAACTCACTAATTCTGCGGTTACCTAGCAACAACCTGTTGAGTAATTGGCACAGCAGCAGTTTCAGGTTTCACCTCATAACTGCTAATGAATAAAAAACAACAGCGGATTGAAAACTGTGGATAAAACAGGAAAGGCCACGCCACCAGTTTTATAATATTTCAGATATTTAAATTAAAAAACTAATCAATAATTATTGATACCAACTGATATGAAATGTTTATATTGTGACATGTTTTTCAGCCATCTTGTCCAGTAATATGCTGCACCATCGAAAGTCACTCATTACAACACTGACGTAATTTAAAAACTAAAAATGCTTCAATAGGCTTCAATAAAAAGAAACTCCATCGCTCACTTTTTCCAGAATGTGTAAATATTTTAAGGTCTACAGTACTGTGTCAGTGTTTAAAAGAAATGAATATTAAAAATATATTTTACCTCCAGTTTGGTAGATCTGTCTTGAAAACAGAGTATAAGCATGTTTATTTGTTTGATCCACAATGT
Organism: Xiphophorus couchianus; assembly: GCF_001444195.1. Classification (NCBI taxonomy): domain Eukaryota; kingdom Metazoa; phylum Chordata; class Actinopteri; order Cyprinodontiformes; family Poeciliidae; genus Xiphophorus; species Xiphophorus couchianus. Next base: position 20,104,013 of record NC_040241.1, on the reverse strand, counting down.
GGGGTTCCTCAAGGCGATGTTTTTGGGATGCTTCTTTTGTTGCTGTATAAAAGTGTACACCAATGGAAAGATCATTAATAAACTTCACTTTTATGCAGATGACATTCACCTGTACTGGTGCGATGTTATTTTTTTAAACAACGTGGTGGGGACATTTCTTTTCATACAACGCCTGAGTCTAAGGGAATAAACTGAAGAATTATGAGGAGTCAAACGCAGCTCTGATTCAAAGCTGATTCACGGCCTGCTGCCGGTTTGAGGATGAGATAATGGCAGCTGGTGCCAAACATCTGATTTAAACAGTTCCTGTAAAATCACACGACCAAACAAACCCTGCTCCTGCTCAGAGGTCGTGACCTGTAGCAGCCTGTTAACACGGTTATATGTGTAACTTAGATAATTACTGCTTTGTGTCGACATGTAAGCTACAGGCTTATCTTTACATTCCACATCTATGTCCATCTAAGCTTTTAACACCTGCAGCGCATTCGCTCCACTTGGTGGACTGACTGGAGGAGGTGTGCATGTGAAAGATGATGTGGCGCTGCTGCTGCTGCTGCTGAACACATTTTCAATTTCCTCTGACCCGGGAGCAACCTTTCACAGCCAGGGTGTTTAGTTTGGGCTTTAGAGGGCTTAGGGGGACACAGGAAGTGAACAGGGGGCACATCAACAGCGAGGAGGAAGTCGAATGAGGTACAACCCGGTTCGTTTCATCGCTTCAACATGATTCATTTAAATTTTTAGCATTTTTCATAAATATTTTTACATAAAGGGACAGTGAATGTATCTTTAATTATTTAATTTATTGTTTATTTAATATAATTTACATTTATTAACATTTTATTTAGCTTCATTCATTTTAATTTATTGAAGCCTTTGTGTTAAAATACCTTAGAGAAGGACTAACTATTATTTTATTATTATTAAATCTTTATTCATTTCATTCAATACAAATAAAAAAAAAAAATTTAATACAAAGAAAAAAATAAAATAATTTAAAAATGAAATGAAAGGTAGCAGAAAGAAGAAAATAATCTTATAATATCTGCCCCTTTTTCTCAACTATGGATCAAAACAACAAAAAACAAACAAAAAAAAAACTAAAATTTTTTTGATTTGTCTTATGTGACAAAAAAAAGAAAACAAAGGAAGAACAAAGAAACAAGGTCAATCATCAATCTCAACTGAACAATACTATACTTTGACTTTATACTATTTCATACTTCTTCAAAAAAACAATCTTTGACATTCTTTTAAACATGTGTAATGATTTAACATTTTTAACATCGTTTTGCAGGTCGTTCCACAGTTTGACTCCTTGTATCGAAGTACATCGTTCTTTCAAACAAGTTCTGAATTTAGGTTTCTTAAAAATCTGTGTCCCCTTAAGGTTATAACCACTCTCTCTCTTTTCAAAATTTTTTTGGATGTTTAAGGGTAATGTTTTTAGGTGTGCCTTATACATAACCAACAAAATATTATAATCAACTAAATCATTGAATTTCAAAAACCTCAAATTACAAAATAATGTATTTGCTGGATATTTACCATGTTTTCGAGCAATAACTCTTATTGCCCTTTTTTGCAAAACAAAAACGGATTTTGTACTAGTATAACATGCCTTTCCCCATACCTCAACACAATAAACCAAGTGTGGAACAATTAGTGCATTATACAACATAAATAGTGCATGATCATTCAGAAAATCCCGTACTTTATAAAGCACTGCAATTGATTTTGCTAGTTTTGTTCTTAAATAATTCAAATGGGATTTCCATGATAATTTCTCGTCAATTATCACACCCAAAAATTTCACCTCACTAACTCTACAAATCTCTACACCATCAACTTTAAATGGAGTGTTTACAGTTCTTTGTCTCCTTGTAAATAACATATAATTTGTTTTGTCCAAATTTAAAGATAATTTATTAAGTTTGAACCATTTATGTATTTGCATAAATTCTATTTTCATTTCTTTTAACATCCCTTTTATATCATTGCCCTGACAAAAAAAAGTGGTATCATCCGCGAATAGAATACATTTGAAAAACCCTGATACATTTACCAAATCATTTACATATAAGATGAACAACTTTGGTCCAAGTACTGAGCCCTGTGGAACTCCACATGTAATTTCACAAAATTCGGATCTAGTATCATGTACTTGTACAAACTGTTTTCTATTCTCCAGGTAGCTCGAAATCCACTGTAATGCCGGCCCTCTAATCCCATATTTAATAAGTTTTTTGAGTAAAATGCTATGGTCAATCGTGTCGAATGCTTTCTTTAGATCGACATAAATGTTGGCACTATATTGTTTTTGATCAATAGCATTTGTTATATGTTCTGTCAGTTCCATAAGGGCCATTGATGTCGAATTTTTGGCTCTAAATCCATATTGACTACTACTTAATATATTATTTTTATCTATAAATGTATCTAATCTATTTACAAATAGTTTCTCCAAAATTTTTGAGAACTGTGGCAACAACGATATCGGTCTGTAATTACTAAACATACATTTCTCACCATTTTTGTAAATGGGAATTACCTTTGCTATTTTCATGGCGTCTGGAAATTTTCCTGATGAGAATGACAAATTACAGATATAGGTGAATGGTTTAATTACATAAGACATAATTTCCTTTACAAATTTCATATCCATATTTACCCAATCCTTTGATTTTTTATTCGCCATTTTGTTTACGATACTTTCTTTCTCATCCGTTTCTCCAAGAAAGATGCTGTTTGGACAACTCCCAATTTTTTGGGTAACGTCGCTATCATCTTTTGGTATCTGAGCAGCAAGTCTTGGACCAACATTTACGTAATAATGATTGAATTCGTTTGCTATTTCATTCCGATCATAAATTTCAGTATTTTCTTTTAAAAAGTGTGTTGCAATACCAGATTTTATTGTATGCTTTGTAGAAACACTATGTATAACTGTCCATATTGCTTTTGTGTCACCGTTACTTTTTGTTAATAGGTCGGTATAATATTCTTTTTTATGTTTTCTTATAATCCATGTCAATTTATTTTTATATTTCTTATATCTATCCTCTGCTTCTTTCGTTTTTAACATCAAAAAGGATGAATACAAATTATTCTTTTTTTTACAAGCATTTCTCAACCCTTTTGTCATCCATGGCTTGTCAACAGCATCTTTCTTAACAAAATTAGTTGTCATACAATGTCTTTTATACAGAACTCCCAAAATATTCATAAACTCATCATATGCTCTGTGTACATCATCCACATATACATTAGTCCAATTTTGTTGACACAAATCATTTTTCAATTTATCCAAATTTTTTTTTGACATATTGAACACTTTTTTCAATACTAACTACTAGTTCAAATTCAATTAAAAAATACTTTACTGATCCCAGAGGGAAATTAAATGTTGTAACTCATTAATTTAAAGTTTTAAAAGATTAATAAAGTGACATCTGAGGGCAAATAATTTATTCTGATACTTTTCAGATTTTTGCTCATAGTAAAAAAAAAAGTGAAGTTTATGCAGGTTTTGGTTAGGGCTGGATGATATAAGCGTTTCACATCAGTCGATAATTATTAGTTAGATTTTTGTTTTAAATATCTGAAATATTGCCAAACCGGTGGCGTGACCTCTTCTGTTTCATTCACAGTTTTCAGTCCACTGCATTGTTTTTTATTCATTAGCAGTTTAGAGCCAAAACCTGAAACTGCTGCTGCGCCAGTTACTCAACAGGTTGTTCCCAGGTGACCAAAGAGTGAGAGAGTCAGTTGACCTAGAGTTTTGTTTTTTTGGTTGTTTTTATTTTTTAACTTTTCAAACTTCAGTTTTTACCATGACAACACCGGCTTTGTTTTGTTTTGAAAATAAATAAAGTCTTAAACAAACAACAACAAAAACATAAAGGATATAATTCAGTCTGATCTCCAAGATCTACATATTTTCTGAATGTTGAAAAGATATACCACACATGCAGTTTTACATAAAAATTTTACTCAAATGTTGCAGCAATGATTCCACGATATTTACTCTCCTGTTATGCTATGCAGACTCTCTGTTTGCACTGATGAAAATTTACTCACCTTTGAAAGCTCTAACATATGGCAGCCTAACGTCAAAAACTTTCAAATTTAAATTCAAATTTAATTTGAATTTTAAATTCAAATTTCAATCAAAAATACTTGATTGATCCCAAAGGAAAAATTAAACACTCCTTTCCAACTCCTCAGGAATTTGGCTTCAGTTGTGGTATTATTTCAGCTTTCCCAATGTTAATCAGCTGTTCCCTGTTGTAAACTACCCCGTTGCTATGGTTACGCACTATAACAAAGTATGAAAAAATCACGGTATCCAAAACAAGAAGGAACGGTTGTCCAAAAAGAAAAAAATATCCATGAAAAACAGAGATAAATAAACATTCTTTAGTTGTGCAAAAACTTAAAACAAGATTGTGATGTCATAGAAAACAATTCACTTTCCCCAAATAAAGAAAATTTGCTTTCGTTCCTCACATTTAGACTTTTACAACACATTTTTGAGCTGCCAAAATACATGGGGGAGATAAGAAAAACCACAAAGTTAGTGTTTTAAACAGTTGGATTTAATAGCTAAACTATTAAGTTCTGACTGAGTAAAATATAGATAATAAAAATGTAATGTAACCTCTATTAACAAAATTGTAGCTGCATGGCCCAGCAGGGCGGCTGGGTAAACTGTCAGGATGGAGAAGAGCAGCAAGAAAACAACAGGAAAGCCACCGTGACGAGGAAACAGCTGTTACAGATGTGGCTGATGGCTCATTTTTAACTGCAAGACGAAGGTTTTCAAAGTTGTTTTGGATCTTTTATGATTTCATCTGGTTACGATCTGCGTCCTGCGTTGTTCTCAACAACAGAAAAGTTTTAAAAAGCAGAATATCGAGCGCTGGTGGGTTCAGCTAACCAAAACGTTCACACGAGGTCAAGCAGCAGTCTGGTTTTTATTGTCACCATTAATTAAATTGATCTCTAAATTGATGTAATTTATGAAGTCCTTTTCATCTGTGGAAGGTGGAGGCCGAACTCGGGACACATTTCGGGGTTAAATTTGGTGAGAAGAGGAAAACAGTGTGTGGTGTGTGTCGTGTCCTCAGGGCTGCGGGTCAGTGACTAAATGTGGTTAAACAGCTCAAGATTTCATGCAGATTCCTTGAACTAATTAAGAACAAAGCTGCCCAGCTCTCTGCCAAATTTTCTGGATAGGGACTTGTGGGAAGACTTCCGAATGAAACAAGGATGTGGGTTTTTTATCTAATTCCTGAAGGTTACTGTGTGACAATTTAGCTGGTCCTCATCAGACTTTGTATGGTTTTATTTATGGAAGAGTCAGCATTACTTACATCTAAAACAGTTTGCTAGTGTAACTCTTTATTTTTACTATGAGCTGCATAATCTTCAACAGCTGCTCTGCTTCCTCGGTGTTTGTGGTTCAAACTGTAATCCTCATAACTTTGAGGTAAAATGATACTTTCACAGGATATTCGGCTAAACAACAGAAAAATGTAGAAACTGATCAAACTGCTTTTATTTCAAAACAAAATCAACAATCATCTATTCTGTCTAAAGACTCTGACCGTATGTTTCATAGTGCCATCTAAACAACATTGAAATTTATCTACAGAGTAACGCTAACGTTTAGACTAGCCATCACCTCCCTACAGAATCCTGCTTGATTCTCATCGGCCTCTCTTCTCCGGCTGGGATTTCTCCCATTGAGCTTGATTTCTAAAGAACGATAGCTTCGATTTTCTGCTGTTTTAGGTGGTGGAGGAAGTGAACAAAGATATTGCTGTTCAGTTTTAAGCAATAAAATGTTTATTTTCTTATTTTAAAAAATGTTATTAAATTATTTGTTTATTTGCATTTTTTCTGTATTTTTAATATTGTGTAAAATTTAACCATTTAAATAGTTAAATAAAAATCTGACAATTTTTCAAATCTGATTAATCGTCAGAATAATTGATTACTAAAATAAATGTTCGTTTCAGCTACAACAGAATTTTAGGGCCAGGCTAAAAAAATTATTTAAAAATACAATCCTGAGAATAAAGACTTTCAAGAATAAAATGGAAATTATATGTGAAAAATGTAGTATTTATGAGAATAAAGTCATAATATTACAACCTAATCTGGTGAAATTACAACTTTATTCTTGTGAAATTGACTTTGTTCTTGTAATAATATGACTTTCGTTTCATACTATTTTGACTTTAATCTCATACAACTTTATTCTTGTAATCTTATTTATTTATTTGTTCATATTAATCATATTAATAATTGTTCTCATTGTGTAATCTAAGGGTTTTTTAAATATCAGGGTAAGAAAGTGATTTAATTGCATTCAAACAACATCAATTAATCCTGTTCTATTCACTAATCAGAATAAATAAAGGGAAATGTGTATTTTTGAGAAGGTTGTGAAACCTTAAACCTTAACAGCTTATGTAAACTGTTTTAATATTACAGCTAAAAAACACCTGTTACTTCAATTTTAAATAATTTTCCCATTAATCATAAAACAACACGCCAATGAAACTAGAACTTCAATCAAACTGAGAGACCAATAAAGAAAACTTTATTTTCAAATTAATTTGTTTTTGCAGAGTTTTGAGCCAACTCATTCATATCAGTGCAGCAAATGTTTTCGGAAAACTTTTATTTTTTTGATTTAAGATAGGGACAACTTGATGCAGCCCAAAGCTAAATACTCATTATTTATGAGCAACCACTGGCTCCATCTGATTTCTGACTCATTTAACTATTTTCCCCTCATTTTGGACGGCGTGTGTCACTAAAAACTTCACAGCGAAGCATCATGTTACTGCTGGAACGAAGGATGGTTCAGATTAGGAAAACATCTTTTTGGTAGACGGACTTAATCCCGACTGTCACACGTCTGATGACGCAGCAAAACAGAGGGATTAAAGCAGCGCCTGACAAATAAGGCCTCACACGGAAAAGGAGCCGAGGGAGAAGGGAAGTAAAGGAGACAAAGAGCGAATCAATTTTTCACTGACAAAATAAATGATGGGCGACAAAAACGAATGTGGAGGAAACTGTGACGCCATGGACGAGACAGAAACACACCAGGCGTCTTTAACGTTAATCATATGAAAAACAAGACAAAAATGAGGCTAAATAAGTAAAAGTTTTGTCTGTTTTCCTTTAAAAGCATAATTTTTTCCACTTAAACGTTATATTTTCTGTATTTTTTCACTTTTGTGCCACTTTTATTTAAAAACCCAAAAATGTTACTCAAGTCTAATCAGGTACTGAGAAACTGATCAAATTAATCATTTAATATTTAAAAATGACATCACAAGATGAACCAAAATATTAAGTTAAATGGAAATTTTTGATAAAGATCAAAATGATAATAATTCATATGAGAAACAAAACATAACAAAATAGGGCAAAAGAAAATGTTTCCAAATCAGTTTATTTCAATAAAAAACTTAAGAAACTTTAAACAAAAACTGCAGGTGTGTTTCTGTGTCTGGTGAGTTTTTGGTTAAAACATGTTTGCTTTTAATTCAGTGGGTAGAAAATCTAGAAATTTTACTCAAGTAAAAGTAGAAATACTTTATAATAAAATTATTCAAGTAAAAGTAAAAAGTACAGCATAGTAAAAATACTTCTAAAAGTCAATTTTCCCCAAACAATTTACTCAAGTAAATGTAATTGAGTAAATGTAACTAGTTACTTTCCAACTCTGCTTCCGTGGTGTTTTATTTTATTCATTAATTATACCTAAATATTTATAATATTTCATATCATTGATAATTTGTCCTTATCAATCCAAACAAAAATCCCCAAAGTTTAAGACTTTGAATGAAAGACAATATTTTTAAGAGTAAAAAACAAAACATCATATAAAACATCTGGATAACATTTTAAAACTTTATACATTTAAAATGTTTTGCTTTAAACTCAACACCGTTTTGCTGACAGCCACAATAATTAAAACTAACAACAGAGTAAGGCATTGAAATGCTTTTTTTTTCTTTTTCTTACTGAAATAAAAACTATATTTTTGTAAAATAAACAAACACATTATTTTATTAGGTTATATGTCTGGGAACATTTTTTGCATCCCAGCTGACAGAAACTGACTCAATAAAAATTATTTACAGCCACAGAGAGAAGACTCCGACTAGCTAACAGTTAGCTGCTAACATTAGCAACATCTACAGCTTCCTATTCTCAGTAAACAAAACAGAAAACATACTTTTTGAAGTTTTTCAAAATTCTGAACTACATTTCTAGCTAAAATATTATAAATATAAATTATGTTTGGGGGCATTTTTTGCTTCCTAGATGTCAGAGACTGAAGAAACTGAGCCACTGAGCGAATAGTGCGATTAGCTAACAGTTAGCCGCTAACAATGCTAACGTTCGCATCCAGTTGGAGCTTCCTGTCTCCACAAAAATAAATGACCTTGTGTATTTAAGAATGCTGGACTGCGTTTGATCCTCTCTAGTTCAAATATGATCATATATATTCTACCTATATGCTGAACAAATAACTAAACAAAACAACTTTGGATGCATGAAACATTTTTTGTAATATTATTAAACATACAGTGCTGTCCCAGTGTCAAAAATTCTTAAAGAAACATCTGTTGTACAAGAGGTGTAGAAAAGACAGTTTTTAGTTCAGCATGTTCGTTTTTGTCTATATTTACTTTTGGTCTTATTTTGTGACTTTGCGGATTTTGGGGGCTTGTTTTAAATTACAAACAACTGCAGGAGCTCTACTTGATCATCGTCCCAATCAGGTGGCAAACCTGCTGCTAATCAGTGACATATCGTTTAAAAAATCCCAGTTTTCGAGGCGTCCGCTCTCCCGCTGACGTTCACACAGCCCGGTGCCGACGAGACGAAACGCACATCACAAAGCTATTAGTCTGCGCTGCAGGAGAGAGACAGGAGGGGGGCTGCAGCGTAAGTGTGTCTGTTTGTCAAACAACGCGTTTCTCACAACCATCATGAGTTACACATGTACTGCGCTCCTCTGCACAGAGACACACTGTTGTTAATCAGGGCTTTATAGCTAACACATGTAGCACCAGTTGGCCATGATGACATACAGCCTCTGGCTTAAAAACGTGGTTCATTAGGTCAGGGTGTGTGTGTGTGTGTGTGTGTGTGTGTTCACACCGTTCATGCTAAAGTGTTTGTGTTTATCTGAATGAATCATTTGTGAGCACTGAGGATATAATAGTGTTTGTATGTAACTTTACCATGATTACCTTTGTAAGTAGAGAAACGAACCGGGTTACTAATCTGCGTGAGCGTTTGTTTTTCCCCGCATGTTGTAAGTCATCACCACGTCCGTCTCTTTTTTTATCGTTTATTTCCTGAGTCTCGTCATCAGTGGTGGGAAAAGTTCAAGTTCAGAGCTTTAGAGCTGTTGTTCTGACTAAGACAAGATGCTATTCTAGTATAAACTGGGATTAATCTGACTTGTTTTTTTTTTAAAGCGATGTTTACAGCAAAAATTCAAATCAGTTTTATTGTGAAAATCCAACCTCCACGGAGCCGTAGATCAGAAATTGTCTGAATGGTTTTGGTTTGCAGCCAGATGAGACGTTTGAGGTGGAGAATGGGAATAAATCTGTCTGGGGTTTTACTCTAGCATAGATCTGAAGCTACCATGACAACAAGCAGTTGTTATGCTGTCCAAAGTGCGGCGCGGGGGCCGTTTGTGGCACCTGAACTGATTTTCCTTTTGTGGCCCCTACAACAGAAATCAAATAGGGTTCATATCATTGTTTTAATGGAAAATGTTACAAAGTATTTATCCTTTAATAACAGTATATATTTTTTGCTTTTTTTAAATGTTGGTTCTACATTAATTTACAGATTATTTTGCCACAGAATAATTATTTAATTTACCTAAAATGTTACATGTGTTTATTGTTTATCAGGTTAAAAAAAATGCACACAGTATTTCAGACTTTTTTATTTTACAAAAATACTAGTGACTCATATTTTTATGATTTTATTCTCATAATATTGTGATTTTATTGTGTTTTGACATTATTCTCATATTATTTGGACCTTTTCTTTTTATTTTCTAACTTTATTTTGTACAATTTCAAATATATCCCAGTATTATTTCTACTTCATTCTGATGTTATTTTGAATTCATTCTCATAATTAAATGTTTTGATTTTCTTAGCGCGGCCCTGGTTGAAATTTTTAACTTTATGAAAACAAAAAGCAAGAGAAAATAATTAAAATCACCTTTAAAACAACTGGAAAATAAAAATACCTGCAAGTTTTATCCTTTACATTCTGCACAAGTCAAAGACTTTGAACTTTTAAAATGTCCCATTAAATCCTAATGCCGGGAACTTTTAAAGTTACAAGACAATAACTGCAGAGGAATTCACCCACTGAGACATAATGGGTTTTACATTCAACGCTCCGCTGAGATATTTCTAAACACAGCTGCTCTACGAACAGAAACGAGCATCGGCGCCGGTTCACCGCTAAAACAACCAGCAAAATAACGACAGAAAAAGAAAAGAAATTCATTGTGTACACCATCGCTGCTCATTTCCCAGAAGTCATAGCAGTGATCTGTTAGTCAGTTTCCCTGCTGGACGTCTCGTACGTACACACACATTCACAAAAAAAAATTCCCAGAGGTCTGCGTTGAATCAGATCAGAAAACGGGAATTACAGCAACGCCAGCCGACACTTTAATGTTTTTTCTGCTCACCGTGGAGAACTGTGACATAACGCATTCCTCAACCTTAATCCTAAACCAAATCCCGACCGCACAGTCCAGCCAAAACGGTCCAAAAAAATGTCCTCAAAGACGGACTAACGAGCAAAACGTCGCTAAAACGCGGAGAGATCGGACTCAAACGTGGTCCAAATAAAGAAAAAAAGGAACGAACAGCTGGCAGAGCTTCACACAGAAATAAACGCACAGTAGTCGTCTTTGCTTTACGAATAAAAAAAGCAACAAATTTCTGGTCAGGCCGCAGATCTTTTGGGGGGAGTATTAGTAAAACACATTTTGGATGAAAAGTGAAAGAGATGAACAGAAAAGTCCAGATGATTGGAACCACAGGCATCCAGAGGGGAACAGACGGATAAATTATCCAGTCAAACATGATACGCATGGGACGCGTCCAGCTTTAGATCAACTTATTTAATAAATATTTTCTGGTGGGTTTGTTTACTGGTTAGCCACAATCCAAGTTGGAGAGAAAAGCGCCTCTCAGTAGCTCAGGATGTAATCTTAATTTACTGTAAACTGCTGGAATAAGTGCTGACCCAGATCATGTCCATTAGGTCAACATATCCAGAATGGTGATTTTGAAGACATGTTTTTATTTTGTTTATTTTGGAGACATGTTCTTAAGAAAAGTTGTGCTAATTTGTTTGAGTTTTAAGTGGAGTTCTTCTTTGTGTTGGTTTATAACAAAAAGGCTTCAGAAAAAGTACAGGGAAGGAAACTCAAGCAAAGAGGTGAGTTTGTGTTTATTTAACCTTTGACCCCCTGAGGCTCATCAGTAACCAGGAGACTGGGAAAGTGTGTGTGCTGTCTCATCTGTCTTCATTAGACTACTGTGTGTGTTATTAAGCGTTTTGTTCTGGAACCCACCTTTCTACCAAAGGTTCACCAAGTCGGGTCTCCTCCTCTGGTGCTGCTGGTCGCACCGAAAGAACATGGCCGCCCTTAAAGAAACAAACACAAAACATTTATTTACTTTAATTAATCTGCGCAACAATCTCAGGCAAAATAATCTGCCTGAGATTATTTTGCCTGGATTTGAACTGGCCCGGTTCAAATCCAGCTGCATTTGCTTCAGTCCCAGTCAGGCTCATGTCCCGTCCCAGGAGATCACTGGGATCCAAACTTCAGAAACTATTAGACTTTATAAACAGTTTAGAAATCAACCAGAATCCAAACGGAGATCAACTGGAAACAAACTGGTAACCAGTCAGACACCAACTGGAAACCAACTGGTAACCCACTGGTAACCAGTCAGACACCAACTGGAAACCAACTGGAAACCCACTGGTAACCAGTCAGACACCAACTGGAAACCAACTGGAAACCCACTGGTAACCAGTCAGACACCAACTGGTAACCCACTGGTAACCAATAAAACACCAACTGGTAACCCACTGGTAACCAATAAAACACCAACTGGTAACCCACTGGTAACCAGTCAGAAACCATCCAGTTTGACTGCTGATCCAAATATATTCAGTTTATTGCTGATTTCATCTGAAACATCAGCAACATCCTTAGAAACAAGACAATTTTCATCCATCCATCAGTTTTTGCCTCAAACCTCCTGAGATCAACCTGATCTAGTTGTTGTACATCTATCCACCTGCTCCTCTCTGTTTGAATGAAGCAAAGATAACAGCCTGATATCTGATTGTTTCAGCCTCTCAGCCCGACGGTATGCAAAGGAGAATCAAACCAGGAAATGATGGAGATGCTTTGAGTTTTGTTGACATGAACTGGTGCAGGATGAGCTGGATGCAGAACAAAGCTTATCTTCTGTTTTGGTACAAAGCTTTGATGTGAAACACCTGAAGTAAAACAGCAGCAAACACCAGGTAACAAACGCTCAGGTCACAGGACACCAAGATTAAACTTCATCAACAACTTTCAAAACACAATATGGAGCCAAACACCTCTACAAATCACCTGTTCAGAAACCAACTGAACTCTAATCAGGAAACTACCGGAATCCAACCGGAATCCAACCAGAAACCAACCAGAATCCAACCGGAATCCAACCAGAAACCAACCAGAATCCAACCGGAATCCAACCAGAAACCAACCAGAATCCAACCGGAATCCAACCAGAAACCAACCGGAATCCAACCGGAAACCAACCAGAATCCAACCGGAATCCAACCGGAAACCAACCAGAATCCAACCAGAATCCAACCAGAATCCAACCGGAAACCAACCAGAATCCAACCGGAAACCAACCAGAATCCAACCGGAAACCAACCGGAATCCAACCGGAATCCAACCGGAATCCAACCGGAAACCAACCGGAATCCAACCGGAATCCAACCGGAAACCAACCGGAAACCAACCAGAATCCAACCGGAATCCAACCGGAATCCAACCGGAAACCAACCAGAATCCAACCGGAAACCAACCAGAATCCAACCGGAAACCAACCAGAATCCAACCGGAATCCAACCAGAATCCAACCGGAAACCAACCAGAATCCAACCGGAATCCAACCAGAATCCAACCGGAATCCAACCGGAATCCAACCAGAAACCAACCAGAATCCAACTGAAAACCAACCAGAATCCAACCGGAATCCAACCAGAATCCAACCGGAAACCAACCAGAATCCAACCGAAAACCAACCGGAATCCAACTGAAAACCAACCGAAAACCAACCAGAATCCAACCGGAAACCAACCAGAATCCAACCGGAAACCAACCAGAATCCAACTGAAAACCAACCAGAATCCAACTGAAAACCAACCAGAATCCAACCAGAATCCAACCGGAAACCAACCGGAATCCAACTGAAAATCAACCAGAATCCAATGCTGAAACCTACTAAACCACATGATTTAGTTGATGGAACCTGGCGGTGGCAGCATCATCCACAGGATGACAGGTAAACAGAACCAGGGACAATTAGCTCAAAGCATTGTGTATTAAAATGGCCTAGTCAAAGTCTAAACCCAAATCCAATAGAAAGTCTTGAGAACAGACTGAGCTTGAGGTAGAAAGTTGTGCAAAACATTCAGTCTAAACTCAGATGGTATATTTAATGTACTTCATGATTTTATTCCACTTCACCATCATAGACGACTTCATGTTGGTCTGGCACATAAAATCCCAATAAAACCAGTTAAATTTGTGGTTTAAATGTATAAACTGGATAAGCAGGTCAATGGGTGCAAATACTTCTGCAGGACACAAGAGTTTTTTGGTTTTTTTTGTGGTTGTGTACCGACTTCTTCCCCTTTTGGCCACAGGATCCAGGTTCACTAGTTCGTGCAGGAAGTCGTCGTCGTTTATCGCGCATCTCTTCCCGTTTCTATATTTAGCTTTCATATCTTCCTGTTTGAATGGCCAATCGAATCGGAGTGCCACATGAAAACAAAGAGATCCGATTAGACAAATCCATAAAGATGAACAGATATGAGTGAGAGAAACACAAGAAGGGTCTGAACTGACTGACCCGGAAGATCAGCATGCATCGGTAAAAGATAACAAAATGGTTCAGCAAGTAAAAATAGACAGAAGATAAAATGTTTTCATCTTTATTCTTAATCTTATCTAGGTTTATTATATATGTTGAAGTGAAACTATCCCTTTAAAAGCTACCAATCCTTCACAGCCTGGTCTTGGTTCTGCTCGGTTCTGAAGGCTCTAACTGAGCAGCAGATGAAACATGAAGATGGCTTTGACATTTGATGGATCTGCTTCAGCCCACATTACTGAGACCCCCGGGTTGTCAGCGCATAAATAACGAGATAACTCACACATGTTGCGGCGCCGTCGTTCTGTTGGACACCTTGGAAAATATGCAGAGGGAAGGTTCACATCAGAGGAGAGCAGGAAAACGCTGTAGGACTGGAGTTGGACACGCTGGATTTACCTGCTTTTATTTCTCTAGACGCCGTCCTTCCTTGGTTTGAGCAAGTGAAACTTACGGAAGCACTTAACTGCCAAATCTTTTAAAAACAAGAAAACTCGTTTTATTGAGATTTAAAAACCTTGCAAAACGAGACACTTGTCCTATTTTCAAAACATAAAAATTTTCTTAAAACAAGAAAACTTTGTTTTAACAAAATGTATATTTCCTAAAAATCAAAATATCTTTCAAATAATAATGTCATAAAGCTAAAACTAGGATTTTTAAATGTGGTTTAGAAAAAATGGGGTGAGAAGAAGGAAACTCAGGATAGTGTATTTTTAAATCTCGTTATAATGTGAAAAAACTAACTTGCAATGTGAACGTAACGAACATATATATATTTTCCTGTCAATCTCTACAAAGTAATTTTGATCCAGTTTCTACTGCAAATATCTTAGTACACTTGGAATAAGACAAAACTAACTTACAAGCATGTTTTCAAATTTTAGCTAGTTTTCAATCAATAATTATTGTGTATTGATTTTTTTTCACCTATATTTTTCATGTTATAAGTGAAATAATCTGGCTGTGGAACAAGTCCTTTAAAACTGTGAACTGTTGATGCTAACATGTTTAGCAATGAAATGCTAGTTAGCAAATATGCTAACTCCTTTTAGCACAACAATAGTCTTTTCCAACGTCCAATCAGGTCGTATTTGAAGCAACAATTGACCTAAAAGCCAAGAGAAGAGGCTTTGATGTTTGTCGATGTTTGCGGATGTCACTTGTGCGTCAGATTTATGGGTGTACCAGAAATGTGCGAATACAAAGGTTCCAGTCCCTGAAAAGTCAGGAGCACCGAAAAGTTTGACCTTTTGGTGCCTCTTGTGATTTTTTATTTTATTTTTTAGAGCACGTCAACAAAGCTTTGGAGAAGGAACTAAAAGAAGGAACTAAAATCTGAAGAGTCAGCAGGTTTTCAGAGTGATCATAATGTGACAACGGGCCGACTCACCCTTCTAGAAATCTTTAGCACATGAATGTTTTAAGAAAACTGAACAAAGGTGGTTCAACAAAAGGCCAGTTTATTGGAAACATCTTGGAGCTTTTGTTTGTTTTGGATTCAGATAAATTCCTAGAAGAAATTCACTTTGTCTCATCACTACTGTCATTTCCTTCAGGTGGTGAATCGTAAAACTGTTCCTAGGAGCCAAAAACAAAGATATTTATGTCTTCAACGCGTTTCCATGTAGGTTTCTTCAGTGAAATTAAGCGCCTCATTTTAAGGGATCTGTATTGAAAATTACATGCCTGAAATCATTTTTGTAATTTATCACTTTTTCAGTTAGAAAATTCAACATTTTTCCCAGTAAATGTTATTATACGAAACATTTTGGTTGTGAAGTTAAGCGGTCTGCCACTGGACATTTTGCATCAAAGTTTTTCCGACAATAAAACTTTGACCATTTGCTTTTACGTACTTTACTTCAATTTTGTTTGAAATTGAGCCAGAAATTAGATTAAATTTCAAAAATATCGTCATATAAACAAATCTTGAAGAAAATATTCAACAGTTTGCACTTTTCTTCCATTTTTAATCTGTTGGCATATCTCATTTATTAGTATTTCATTAATTAGTGGTTCACTACATCAGAGTGTACAGTGTTTTTAATGTCAACAGTTTTTGCTCCGCACAAACAAACAAAGTAACAACATCTGCAGACAGAAGACTGGAAAAACCAATAGAAAAAGGACCAAATATTTTTTTAACGCAAAAAATATCCAAAAACCCTCCAAGATGCACTAATGCTGTTAGTCAGAAACAAGTGAAACCAGTTATAAGCTTTACATGTGGGAAAATGTTTTTTTTAAATGTAAAACATCAGTAAGCTGTCCAAACATGCAGTATTGCTGCTTCATTGACTGAACAACAACGTACAGCAAAGGCACATTCAACACCCCGTTCCCTTTTGGAAAAGTAAAAAAACAAACCAAAAAGAAGACAAAATATAACTAAACCTCTCGTAGAAATCCACAAAATGAGCCGCCGCTCAGCAAAATCAGACAGAAAGCAGAACAAAATGTTCTTCATGAAACAGAAAAACTTACATTTAGGTCTGAATCCCTTTAAAAAGCACACACTGTTCGTTAATTCATTAAACGCGCTGCTGCATTTTCCAATAATATTGCACCAAAGTTCAACAACAACAACAAAATTGAAACAAAGAAAAAAAAGATTCTTATTAGTTTGAGAAACAATCTAGTGTGAAACTAAGTAGATGTTGTGCTTTAATTAGTGATTTTGGCGTTATGGAAGACAGGACTGAGTGTGCTTGGCATTAGTTTAATGGTTCTACACAAACAATGTAAAGCGGTTGCCAGATTGGAGCATTAATAAGACCCAGTCATTTATAATCATTTATAAACAAACCCCCTTTCTGTTCTGATCAAGTTTCACTGAAAGGATTGGGAGGAAAAAAGTTGCCATGTTTGGACAACATCCCCCATTTTCTTTAGTTTTACATCTCTCACTCTCTGTGTGGAGGTGTAAAGTTCTGGCACCGGTTCAAGTATTTGCAGGCTGTATGTTAGACGGTTTTCTGTTAAGTGGGGTTGTTTGAGAGCCTTTTTTTAAAATAAATATCATCAGTCAAAGCAACCAAACTCTACAAAATCCACCAAATTTAGCAGCAATAAACAGAAACATCTGTGTTTACAGAGAAAGTATTTCTTCATAGAGAGCAAAACATTTATATTTTGTTGTTTCACTGCTTCTCTGTAAAAAGGTAAGTTATCTAAAAGTAGTTTTGAACATTTTTTCAGCTTGAGATAAATTTTTTCAGTCCTCCCCGCAAAAAAAAGGAAGAAGAAATTTTTTGGCTCTAATTGTGTTCCGTAGTTTTGCAGATGGTTTCCCAAATCTATGCTTCCTTCCTGTTGTTCTAAAAAAAAACAAAAAACTTTTGCAATTGACATTTTTTAAAACTGAATCTAAATAATAGTTTTGAACTTTTTTCAGCTTTATGTCATTTTTAGTTACAAAGATTTTTATAACTAAAATTATTTTTTTAGCTCCATAAATTTGGTTTCCCATATCCATAAACCAACTCCAGTATGTATACTGAAAACCTAACAAGATAATGAGCTAATCTTCAATTTTAGCTTTTTTTTTTTTTTTTTTTTACCTTTAGCTGATATGTAAATGACCTGTTAATGCTAAAGTGACAACAGTGTAAAGATTTTTAATTTTTATTTTAAAATGGTCGAATTCTACTTTGGTATGATACTGACAGCTCCTGACTGCTCCACAGAACCCCACTTTTGAATAAATCGCCAATATCTCCAAAATAGGATTGTTCTTCAGTCAAGATGAGATGTTGACTGCTTATAACTGCTCCACAGGATCCACACATTTACTAATATTCCATAAGCTAGAAACTGTTTACCAAACAAGGATAACTGAGACTGAAGCCTGGTAAGATTGTGACTGCTCATATTTAGTCCACAGTACCCAAATATTCCTTAAATTTAGATTTTTTTTCTTTAAACTAATGTTTCTAGGCTTTTCATTCAACCCCACTTTGCAGAATCCAAACTACAGTCATGTTAAAAAGAAAACACACCCAAAGGTGTACTTAGTTTCACAAAACGTTTCCATTTTGGTTCCATTTGTGTGTTTTTTTTAAACTGATGTTTGTATTTGAATGTTAGACTATTTGTACATTTTGATCCAACAACCAGTGGGTGTCTATCTTTTTAATATGACTGTATCCCTTTAAGAAAATATTGCAGTAACATTCTGTATTTACTTAGTTTTTTTTTTAGACTTTATTTCAGTGCTTTTCTAAGTTCTCAGCAACCTAACATGACATCACAAACGGCAGAATAATCTCTCAGACGTACATTCAGCGTGCTTCATCGTTGTGCTACAAGAAACGAAGACGAGCGAAGTGGAAGACGATAAAAGTCGCTTCTTAAACCAACCTGTTTGGTTGGAAAAAATGGAAGAGTCTCAGGCTAAATTTGGTGTTCATGGATTCCTTATAAACTGTTTCCATGGAAACGTTTTACATCTCAGCGAGCTTATATGGAAGTCCTGAAAGGCCAAATGAGAATTGTTTTTTAAAAAGTTTGACCAAATCTTTCACAACTTTTAAGGTCAATAAAAATCAAAGTACAACCAACCATCTAGAATGAAATATTGTCAATTAAAACAACAACTTATCCTCCAATTTCACAAAAAAAAATCCATGATGAAAAAAAAAATCTTTGTTTTACTTTTCTCTTGACTTCCGAAGTTGAGAGAAGTCAAAAATTTGGTCAGACTTTGAAAATGTTTTACTTTCTCATTTGGCCTTTCAGGACTTCCGTACTTCTGGCACCATATAGAGGAATAAGTCAAACCTGACACCATGGATGAAGTTCAGGAGCAGCACCTTTAGACTCGGCTCATAAATCTGCTGCTTCTCGACCAAAATAAAGGCTCTGTAGCTTCTATGAGGATTTGCTAACTGACGGAAGCTTGGTTAGCAACTAAAGAGCAGGAGATTGGATGGAAACGAAAACCAAAACACGGTGCTAGTTCTGATTTTTGGCTGAAGGAAGGCGCTCCTGACCAATCAGAAGGCTCCATTTAGGCGTGATGCTGCGCGATGAGGTTGCGTAGCTGCTTGATGACGGCGTCAATGAGCTTCTGTCGGTCTCTGTCTGCCTTCTTGAACTGGGCGAGGACGACATTCTTCCTGCTCGTCTCCTTCATCCTGGAGGCAGAAAAACGAGGACAGGAGATGGTTTGGGGGTGAAAGGTCAAAACTGGGTTAGAGGAGTGTTAGAAATTGCAACTGTAACAACTGTTCAACAGTCCTGTAAAAAACTATTTACATTTTGGGTTCCTAAACACTTTTTTTGTTCAAATTATGGGAACATGATCACGGACAAATTAATATCTTCTCGCAATAGAACCAGGTTTTATGGTTTCTCCTGCAAGGTTTGCATCTTTCCTGTGACTTTACCTCAAAAGCAGCAGCATCCAAATCTGCTTGTGATTAATTTACTAAAATAAAATAAATACAAAAATTTAAAAAAGGAGTGACTTAAACTGTGTTTTTATTGCTGAGAATAGATTAAATCGAGCCTAAATTAAATTTGTAAAGTGTTTAAATAAAGGAGCAATTTAGACATTTTGGAACTTCAATTTAAATCAAAATTTAAATTTTGATTTACAAACAAAATTTAAATGGCTATTTTATTTGTTTAATTGAAATATTTAATGCTTAGTTCATTGCAGAGGTGGTAAAAAAATCTTAATAAAATGTTGTTGTGATTTTAGTCTTAAAAAAAAAAAAGAAGCATTTTACCAGTGTGTACTCTGGAGTCCTATTATGCAAAATTCACTTTTTGCATAAATGTTATTCTTCCATTTGGGTTTCTGCTGCTTCTAGAAGCAGCCCAACCGTTTAAAAGACACCCAGAAACCTTTTTGGCAATAAATTAATATTTTAGGTGTCTAGAAACTGAGCTTTTTCAAAGATCTATCAAATGTAATGTTACATTTGAAAGGGATTCCACCATTACCTAGCAACCTCAGCCATGCCCAGCCCTGTTACCTAGCAACCCTGGCTGAGTTCCAGCACGTTTGGTCAGCTGTTTTTTCTGTTGCATTCGCTGTACTTTGGCTGCTGAAAAAAACAAGTGTTTTGTTGTTGACTTACCATCCAGAAACCACTTGCTGCATTCTTATTATGTTTTGCAGGAGGCTCCACTTCTGCTTTTCAATGATGTATGATTGTATAATTGCAAATTTAAGAATGATTTTGTGCAAAAGAATGTAATTAACATGTTTTGTATCGCCCATAGAGGTGTCCTAATCTGTTCAAGGAAGCATAATGGGTCACCTTTAAATTGATACAAAAGGTTTTGACACCCCTGGCGAAGGGGAAATACTTTTTGACAGTACTGTAAACAAATTAAAAACATACACAGATATGCAGTTGCATACTGGATCTCCAGGAGGTTTAGTCATTCCTCGTCTCTTTTTGGGGTTTGTTCATTATGTATTCACGTTCTTGAGCACATTATTGGTGTAAAAACTTTCACAAACCATTAATCCACAAACTGATTAAAACGGTTTGTTTTCATGCAGGCTGAGTGTGAGAGAGGATGTGATTCAGATCGGTGTTACCACACAAGCTCAGATCTCTGCCTCGCCAGCGATGGTTCAGATACAGACCGATGTGGGCGGCGTTTTTGGAGAGATAAACCTCAGTATCATCAACACATCGGCTGATTTTCCATTAACACAGAGAGTCCCTCAGGTGAGATTTCACACTCACGCTATTAAAACTGGTTAGGAGAGGTTCAAAGCCACATGCCTGCACTCAACATGACACACACAACCGTACAGATGATACTCACGGCTTAAACAACCTGTCCGAACAGGAGGAGAACGAACGACAGGAAACAGGAGTTCAGATGAAGATGATAAGCTGGGAATCATTTCCACATCATTTTGTTGTTGTTTTTTTTTCTACATATACGTGGGACAGATCTCACATTCCACCCTAAAACCACATTTTCTGATTCTGGCCTGATTTCTGAATCTGAATCAACAGCATTTAATACATTTGTTTTCTTTGGATTTCAGCCAATTGATTATTGGGATCAGAGGTGATGTCACACTGTGTGTGAAAGACAAACTGCTGTAAAGCAGGGTTGAATGTGGAGTTAAATTATTTTTAAGGTTTTATAGATTAATATGGTTATAGACGTTATAGATAACATCTACAAATGTTTTAGATGTTATCTTTGACGTCTAACGTTTTAGGGTCCGGGTGGGCTAATTCTAAAAAGCTAATCATAAACATCAGCTCTGGTATTGCTAAAGCGCTAAATTCAATCACAGTACATTGCCTTCAACAGGCTCACATCTGTCATTACACTTCTACCTGTATGGTTTGCGCTTCAGGAAGTGATTCTTTGGACCCGACCTTTCACTTGTGATTTCAGTTTTGAAGTTGTTGAGAATTGCCGCAGCAGCTATGCTAATCCTCTGCAGTAAACACAAACAGTCTGTGAAACCCAGAGTGACACTAAAACCATTACTCACTTCTCCAGCAGGGCCAGCGCAGTGTGTGGGTTGACTCTCAGGTATTTGCAGGTGGATTTCCCATAGTCGGCCAGGTAAGTGGACCAGTCCCACTGGGTGAAAAGGTCCAGTAACTGAACCAAAACATTGAGAAAGAGGAAGAGAGATTTAGAGAGAATGACTCACAGATTCAAAGATCAGCTGAAGCCTGAGAACGTTAACACCAACATCAACAACGTCCGCATGCGAAGGGCGATATGCTAACCAGCTTCAGGAGCAGGGAGTTATCTCACTGCAGCTTTGACTAAGTTCAAAGCTGCAAAAATATAACCAGAAATATGGAAAGATTTATGGAGATTATTGAAATTAAGAGTTGTTGGGGTTTTTTTTATGAGAAGCTTTTTAGGCTCAAAGGAAATTCAGATTTTTAAAAATAATTCCTTAAACTTTAAAAAACAAAATTTAATCTTTGCTAGTTTTTCACTCCAAGTAAGCAATAAAAAAGATAATTTATTAGTACATTTCCATGAAGGCATGACAGAAAACTAATTCTGTGTGTTCTTTATAGCATCATTTAGAAACAAAAGCTTGGATCCAAACCTAATCCAACTGCTTGTTTAAAACGTCTGAGTAAGGAAGAGACGGTGTGGTCTCTGACTGACCTTCCTGTTATGAGTTAACTGTGCTGCGTTTTCTCAGTGCTAAATGAGCAAAGCGCAAACAAAGCAGTCATAATCTTCCTAAGAACTTAGAGGGGACTACACAAACTGAATTAGCATTGGATTTACAAACACTGGAGCTGGATGGTTTCTTTTTCTCCAACATGACAAATACCTGACCTCCATTAAAAGCTCTGTTTGTATGACATCTCAGAGCTAAATGTCACTTAAAAAAAACTAAAGACAGAGAAAATAAAGAGGCTATGAGTAACAGTGTCATCTTCGTCTAACTGACCCACTATTCAAAGTGTTGCATAACCAGCTGCTGCCCTGCTGAACCCGGCGTAAAACACACATGCAGAAACAGGCAGGCTAACCCGTAAGCCACCTCCGTCTGTGTGTGAGCAGGGAGCCCCAGTGAACTCCATGTAACACCAAACACACACAGATCCAGAGAGAGAAACCATATGTGAGCGAGGGATGAGAGAGGAGGAGGTGGAGCAGAGAGATGGAGAGCAAAACCACATGTGGGGAAGATGGAGGGCACAAACGAAAGAGCAGAGATGGAAACAGACACCGAACAGCGAACGCGACAAATGGGAGGAGAGGCAGGGTGAGGAGAAAAGAGTGGAATGACAGGCTGCCATGGAAAGGAAGTGCTCATATTCAGCCTTTTTGAATGACACCAATTTCTTTTGAACTATTTTAAAAAGGGGATCATGTGGGAAAACTATAAGCATTCAGTATCCTATCTGCAATAGACAGATTTCTGTGTGATTTCAGTTTGAGAAATCATAGAAATGTTCGAATTAACGGCTTCTCAGAGTTAAGATAACAGCTTTTCAAAGTTGAACTAACAGGAACTCAATCTCAAGCTAAAGCTTCACAGAGTCCAGCTAACGACTTCTCAGAATTAAGATATTAAAGTCAAGCTAACAGGCACTCAAACTCAAGCTAATGTCTTCTAAGAGAAGAGCTGAAAGCTTTTCATTTGCTAAAAGGCACTCAGCTTCAAGAAAACTTCAGGCTAACAGCTTCTCAGTGTTGAGAAAATGGCTCTTCACAGTGGAACTAGCAGGCACACAAACTCAAGATAACAGCTTCTTGGATTCAAGCTAAGAGCTTTTCAGAGTCAATCTAATGGCTTGACATAGTTGCGCTAACAGGCAATCAAATTCAAGCTAGCGGCTTCTAAGAGTCCAGAATAATGGCTGTTGACAGTCTAACAGAGCTAACAGGCACTCAAACTCAAGTTAAAGGTTTCTCTGAGTCAAGCTAACAGGTACTCAAACTCAAGATAATGGCTTCCAAAGGTCAAGCTAACAGGTACTTATAACTGAGCTAGCAGCTTCTAAAAGAAGAGTCAACTGCTTTTGAGAGCTGAGCTAACACTGTAGTTCAAGCTAATGGCTTTTCAGAGTCAAGCTAACAGCTACTAGCCAAACATGGCTAGTAGCTGTGGTGGTGGTGGTAGGGGGATGATCAGGATCAGAATGACATTAGTGATGGAACCATGAATTCTGCTCCCTAACACAACATTCTGAAAGAAAATGTTGATTCAAAACATGCTAGCAAATTAGAGTCTGAAACAAAGCAAAACTAAAACACTAAACATATTGCTGAAATAAATCAATGTTGCAAAGAAAAGTGGGCGAATGTCTCATGAGTGATGTAAGAGTTAGTAGCACTGATCACCAGTTGATGATGATGCAGGGTGCAATAAGTTTTTCACATTGGCCCATAGGTTAGTTTTGACAGCTTTTCTTAGCTAATAAATGACATTACAATTTGTTTACTCGGGTTATTGTCCGGTATCACTTGAGTTAAGAGTTTTCTTAAAGGTAAACTTGAATCATTTCCTCCATTTTTATGACCGCTGTAAATCTAAGTGAGGAGGTCAAGGCTGCTACCCGAGTTATTCCCTAAAACAGGAAGTTTTCTGAATATTTGCTCTGTTCGGTTCAATCAGCCATCACAGGGAAGACGAATGCCTCTTTGTACTTCCTCCCCTTTCTCCTCGTTTTCCTCCCACCTTCGTCCAACTCCCACTATCTGCTATCTGTTTTCTTCTCCTTCCCCGGTCCTCCCACTGCCGTGTTCCCCTCTCCTTGTCCTCAAGTTCACCCCGTTGTGGCCGAGGTTTGACCCGCTAATCCTCTCGTATAAACAAGTACAAACAGGCGTGCTGCGTGTGCACTCAGGAACAGGTACATGGCAGAAGACAAAAAAAGAAAAAAGATCGGTGTTAATCAGATACAGGAAGCTGAGCAGGACTTTTATGGCTGTGTGGATGCAGCTTCACAACAAAAAAAGGATACATTTGTATTTATTTATTTCTAATTCATATCAATCATCCAACTGCTGCTGAATATAAAGAACAAACTGTCAGTTCATCTTATTTTAATGGTGTTTCAGGCATCTTTTACTGAGAAATGTCTCCTCAACAACATTTCACGACTGGCAACCTTCCCAACTGAGGCTGTTTGTCCAACCAGATTTTGGAGGACATTGGCCGGTTCCCAACAGTCCAACTTTTCCCTCTTCACTCCAATGCTTGGTTTTTACTGTTGCCAATGTTGTCACTGTAAACCTTTTTAAATGTTTCCATTCTGTTAATTTGACTTTAGTCTGTGCAATATAGTAAAATTTTATGGCATTAAATTAATACAGAAAGAAATTATTTATTCTGCCGGATGAACTTGTGGATCATTTGGTAAATTTGATTGGATTCGGGACCAAATTTGCAATATTTGTTACATTTTGTGGTCCTCTTTCACACTGCACTGAGACCAACAAACCAAACTCTTTTAAAAACCTGTTCCCCTCCTCGCCTGCGGTGGCGCTGCACCAAGAACCATTGAAGGAAACGACACAAAAACCTCTGAAGGAAACAGTGAGCGCAACTTCCTTATCCACAGAATGCCACTGATCCAGTTTACTCCAATATTAATACAAAACTTTCTTTGTGATGAAAACCAAATCATTAAACACTTTAAATAAATAGTTTGAGATTTTGCTTTTGGGGTCATCCAGTGATTCCCAGTTTGTCTCAAAAACTACTAGTAACCATTGAAGCTTTTTTTTTATACCAGTGTGACACTACTGATGATTTAATTTAGTAATAAATCTTTGTTGCAGTTTACAGTGTGGTAAATCAACTCTCTTCAGATTCGTTGTATTTTAAACTAACTGTGCCATTTAATACGTAGCTAACTGAATAAGTCAGCTTATCCTGACAATTACAGATGGTTTTTGGGATTTACACAAGCTGAAGGGAGGACAGATAAAAGGCATCCTGCAGTTGTTGCTTTACGGGAAGCAACCCTGAAATGTCGTGTTAACACTCACCAGGAAAGAAGACCAACACCAAACCGCAGACTGATAAGCTGGCAGCACAGTTATAATATTTACATTTTATCTTAACATGGACTGCTGCCTAAACTCTGGGACACCAAATCGGTTCATCTCTTTTTTTAAAACATGTGGCATGTTTGAGCTGTTAGCGTGCTGAGCTCAAGCTAACAGGTTACAAATGGCTCATAAAACATGCAAAAGAAACAGGAAACTTAATACGTGTCTGCAGGAGAAAGAAAACACACAGCAAAGACAGAGAAAATTAATAATTTACAGGCAGTTAAAAGTGTAACATGGTGTAGCATTCATCACTATTAAACTATACTAGTTCACAGTAAAATGCTAGCACTTTGCAACCATTTCCAAGGAAAGTTTTCAAACTTTTCCAGCACCATACTTTGGAGATAGAAACACAAATTAAGACAATTACAGTTCACTATTAAATGTGGGGCTGGAAAATAAATCAATAACAACACATATTTCAACAGACACATGATTAATATCAATAGAATATTCAACATTCAACATAGACAATATTCACTGAGCTCCGATCCACAGGAAAGACTTTAGCCGCTCAAACTTTCATGGAAGGTTGGAGGAATTTACTAACTCACTCTTTGGTTACCTAGCAACTCGCTCATTCTGTGGTTACCTAGCAACGGCCTGCTGAGTAACTGGCACAGCAGCAGTTTAAGGTTTTAACATTCTATACCAGGAACAAGGTAAATTAAAATATAACAAAATGATATGTTTTGAATAGACTCTGTTCCAAAAAAAAAAAAAGTGAGGCACACACAATCCAGCAGGTCCAAATTAATCATGTAAAATAAGACTAAAACTAACTTAGAAGTAACTTTTTAGCAACATATAGGAGCTTGTTTTAAATTAATACTTTCTTAATATAAAAAAGTAAAAGTTCCACTGGCAGATTATTTCACGTAAACCATAGGAAAAATTGTCTTGTAAGTAAAATATTTTGCCAGTGGAACAAGAAATTATTTTTTTATTTTAATCACAGTAAAAAATATTGTATTGAAATAAGAAAACTAACTTAGAAGTAAATTTTCAGCAAGAAATAGGAACTTGTTTTCAGTTAATACTTCTCCAATATTGATTAAAAAAGTACTAGTCATTACTTCACTTATAACGACATTTTTCCCTTGTTATAAATGAACTCATACTTTCTTTAAAGTCAATATTAAGGAGTTATTGACTTAAAACAAATTCCTATCTCTTGTCAAAAATTTGCTTGTAAGTTAGTTTTAGGTATAAAACTGGTACAAATGTTTACTTCATTTGAAATAAGACAAAACTAACTTACAAGTAACTTTTCAGCAAGAAATAGCAGCTTGTTTTTCATCAGTAAATTCTTAATATTAATAAAAAAAGATGTATTGTTTCCACTGGCAGATTATTTCACTTATGGAAAAAATATATTGTTAAAAGTGAAATAATCTGCTAGTGGAAACAATAAGTTTGTTTAATCAATATTAAAGAAGCACTGACTTGAAGAAAGCTCCTATATCTTGCTGAAAAGTTATTTTAAAGTAATTTTTTGGGTAAAAAATGAATGAAGGGAAAAATGTAGGATGAGACGACGCAGACAGGACTCCTGAAAATGAAAAACAGAGAAGAAGAAAAAACACAAAAAACTGCGTGGGCTTTTCCGAAGATAAAAAAAAAAAAAAAACGAGGCACACGCGATCCAGCAGGTCCTGCTGGCGAACCCGCTCCCACACACACACACCTGACCCTGGATTCACCCGCAGCACACACACTCGGAGAAACCGGCAGGTCCCTTTCTTCACCTCTAGCTGAACTTTTCTCTCCGTCTCGCTCCCCCTCTCTCACCTCGCCGTGACCTCCCCCCTGCACTATTGCTCCACACACACACACACACACACACACACACACACACACACACACACACACACACACACACACACACACACACACACACACACACACACACATTATTGCTTCCTCTTATTCTTCCAGGAGGGACGAGCACAAAAACAAAGTGATGTGTTACCCTCACTTTTCTTGTTTTCTCCCCCTCCATCTCTCGTTTCACTCCTATTATTACTCTCCATCACCATATTCTCCTCCTCAGCCTCATCTATCGTCCTCCTTCCACCTTTATTTACCTTCCTCTCTCTCTCCAGCAGCTTTTTCCTTCCTCTCCTTTCACTTTTCAGAGATGTTGATGCTAACTCCGGCTGTTTATTTTCCTTGTTTACACTCTGCAAATCCAAACTCTTCCACCTCTATGAAAACTCAATAAATGCTGGAAACTTCTCCATTTTTCCCCTCTCCAAGCTGTCAGTCTCCCTGAACGTTTGACATGCAGAGAGGTCAGAGGTCACTAAAAGCAGTGAAAGTGGATGGGACTTTTATCAAACACAGCAGCCATTTTGGCAGCCGTCCATCTCAGCCGTCTGGCTCCAGACTGCAGCTGTCCTCCATCAATCATCCATCAAGTCTCACGGCTCTCTTCATCCATAAAACTCCTCGAAAAACGGCAAAAGGAAATTATGACAGCCAGACTGAGAGGTTGCTTTTTTTAAATTACGGGAATAAAGTCATAAAGACGTAGTGTTACCAGAAGAAAGCTGTAAAACTACCAGAAAAAAGTTGTTTTATTGAGCAAAGTGACTCGTCAAGTTTGTGATTCTTGTTTGTTTAAATCGTTTCAAAGTCATGAAACGGATAATAATGTGAAGCTGATGTGTTAACAGATGAGTCCTTATTTATGCAACGAATACCAAACTATAACTTCACAAGACACACAAATTCACTCATTTATTTTTTGTTATTTTTAGTGAAGGAGTGATTCTAAAATTATTGCCTCGTTCTCCAAAAATTATGACTCTATTCTGGTAATGAGTTTATTCTGGGATGATATTGACTTTATTGTCACGTGACTTTTGGTCAAACAATTTTATTCTCGTTATACAACTTGTTTTTATTATTACAACTATTCTTGTAATATTATGAGTTTATTCTCATTATTACGACAAACTTTTTTCTCATAACTCCATTTTCAAAATATGACTGTCATACGACTATTCTTGTATTTTTATTGCAATATTCCACGTTAGTCGTAATATGACGTAATTCTGGTACAACCTTTTCTCACGTTACAATTTTCCTTGCATTGTTAAAACTTTATTCTCATAAGAAATTAATTCTCGTACGACTTTATTCTCATATTGTTCCGATGTAATGTACGACAAAATTGGCAACATAGAGATTATGCAATATGCTAAATATTGCATCCAAAATTAACAATTTTACCAACTTATTTGATTTAAGGCGTGATATAAAAGATAAATATATTTGATTTTCAATAGTACCAATTTAATGATTACCATGTTCTATTTCCTATCTTATTTTATAAATTAATTTAAATTTTTTCCAGGTTTTTTCTCTCATTTTTCTTATGTGTTTAATTAATACATTGTTTTTATTTAACTCTATATTGTAAATTTTGGCAGGAAAGGCCCTCCATATTTATGGAGCAACTACTTTTAAAGGCAAAATGAAGCTGCTGCCAACATTTGAGGCCATCAACTACAGGTAAGGAAATGTATTTATTATTATTTACAGACTGGGTTCCTTCTTATTTAGGGGTGTCAGAGTAAAGGGGGGGAGGTATCCCAAAAACAAAAATCCGTTTAGGATAAGCTGAAGTCGTTGGACATAACGCCTCACGTCGAGCAGAGTTCAAAGTTCACCGAAAGCAGTGAAAGTGGTTCCAACCGTCTCCAGTCCTGAACGCCCGTCTGTCATCAGCCGTCTCTTCAACCTTTCCTCAACTTTATCTTTCAAACTTTGGAGGGCAGAGGTCACCATCAGCACACACGCCGACACCCGTCATCTGAGATTAAAAAGCTGAGGAGACGTCCAGGCTGGACGAGGAGATTTTTGGCGCTTGTCCATCACACGGATGGTTTGCGTCCTGCCGGTCCTTCATCCAGGAATTCAACTCAACTCAAAGGAAAAGTGCTTTTCAACTTTATCAGGAAGACAACAGCCGCCATCGTCCATCTTTAAGCTCATCTATAAGACGTGGAGAAGCAGATCTTTTGGTTCTCTTTGGTCTTTTTCCCCTTTACTATGTTTAAGATAAAGTCCTAGCACTAAACAGAGGCTTGTTTGCTGTGTCAACTCACCGTTTATTACCATTTTCTAAACTGATTATTGATTTATTGGTCTGTCGTGGTGAACAGAGAGCTGAGCCAAAAAGCGAAGCTCTCGATTTACCGGTCGATCTACGTTCCCACCCTCATCTATGGTCATGAGCTTTGGGTCATGACCGAAAGAACGAGATAGCGGATACAAGCAGCCGAAATGGGTTTTCTCCGTAGGGTGTCTGGGCTCTCCCTTAGAGATAGGGTGAGAAGCTCAGTCATCCGGGAGTCACTCAGAGTAGAGCCGCTGCTCCTTCACATCGAGAGGAGTCAGTTGAGGCTCGGGCATCTGGTCAGGATGCCTCCTGGACGCCTCCCTGGTGAGGTGTTCCGGGCACGTCCCACCGGGAGGAGGCCCTGGGGAAGATCCAGGACACGCTGGAGGGACTATGTCTCTCGGCTGGCCTGGGAACGCCTCGGGATTCCCCCGGAGGAGCTAGAAGAAGTGGCCGGGGAGAGGGAAGTCTGGGCCTCCCTTCTGAAGCTGCTACCTCCGCGACCCGACCTCGGATAAGCGGAAGAAAATGGATGTACTGAAATTTGTGTATTTCACAAAGCCGCTACGGAAACCCTTTAGTCTCATCACACGAGTCACATGAACAACAACCGGATGTTACTACTGGCGGAGACAACAAAGAAGACCACAGGAAGTGGTTGGAGGATGATGGTGCTGCATGTTTTTTTAATGACTTACTGTTTGAACAAACTTATTCATGTGGGATTTTAACTGCGTTTCTAATTTAAACACCAAAATTGTGCTTTTCTTACATTGGCGGAATATTGACAAATTTGTAATATTTGTCAATATATTACAAATCAGTTTACCCAACTGATGTTGGGTAAAATAAAAATTGTCTGATGAATATAAATTGAGTCCAAACTAAAATTCCTTGTGATTTCTAAAAACGTAGCATCCAAACTTTCATCTTTTTTTTCCTTTTCAATCACATCAACTTGAGTTTATTTTCAGGTAAAATCTCAGAGGTTTGATCATTTTGGAGCCACTAATCCTAAACGTTCCCTCCACTGTGAAGCATCCCAGCATTGACTGACACGCCGCAGGAAGAGACTTCACACTTAACCCCAGAGCTGGGAGGTCAACGGTCACACTGGGAGGTTATCAGGGGACACTGGGGCAGCTACTGGTTCTCTGTCTCTGAGAGGATCCTTCTCCAGTTTAAACAAACACGCCCAGCTGTCCTAGTTTCCCCAACCAGGCTGAATTTCAGGAAGATGGCTTTTGAAATTTCCCCTGTTGCAGATGAAAGAGTCTTTACAAGCCTGCAGCTCGGGCCGTATCGCTCCATCATGAGCTATTACTGGAATGAGGTAAGCTTGGATGTTTATCGCTCTGCAGCAGGGAACTAATTTTACATTCTCACAGCAAGGCCAAGAGCTAAATTAAAACCAAAAGCGTGTATCTTTGTACATCTGCCACCACCGCAGAGCAGCGCGCCGCTGCCAGCGACCACAACACAGCGAAGCTTCAGCGCTCAAGTTGAACTCGACGGCTCGTCATGTACGAGCCGAACGCGGGGAAGCTAACCTCTGTTCTCGTTCACAGAGAAGCCAGAGGTCAGCTGCGGATCACAAACGTTTCAGAGGCTCAGACCTCATGAATGCATCGTAGAGAAGGTAAATGACTCCAAGTAGTTGAGTTTTTGGATTGGAGACCATTTTCTCATTGACTGAACGAAGAAAGAGAAGCAATGTCTAAACATGGAAACGGATTTCTACCCTGACAGACGCACGTTTCATCGTTAAATATTTTCAGTTTCAGCTCCTTAAAAGCAACTGAAAGGCGTCAAACTCATCAGATCATCAGCAAAAAGATTTAAAGGGGAGTACTATATAAAATCAACTTTTTATAGCTTTACATCACATAATGGTATTCCCTGGAGTGTTGACTTGACTCTTTTATGCATGTTTGATAAATCCTTTAATCGCCATGGCAACCATTCAGCTGTGTAAAACGCCTGTTTGGACCAAGTCCTACCCACAAAATGCAGCTCCTCCTCTGACTTGCCAAACTCCTGCATCACAGAACAGCCCTGCATCACGATTCCCCAATCAGCTCCTTCACACTAGCCAGCAGCAATAAGCAAACACCTGTTTAAAGTTTTAATATATTAAAGGGTCATTTTGTTTACAAAGATGTCAATCCATTTTATTTTAGATCTTGGTTGTGTTTGTTTTTTATCTCCGTTTTATTTATTGTTTTTGTTTTATTTTGGATAATATGCAACAGTTCCAGTGTTCTTTACAAAATTAAGTTTATTAAAGAGTGAACTTGCTTTATTATGTCATTATCAACATATTATTTGAAAATGGTTTCAAAACAACAAATTTATCGCAATAATTGAGTAGTAGTAATAGTTTTGGGTTTTCCATTATAGTTGGGTTTTATTTTGTTGTGACTTTTTGTCTAATTCAGTTAGTTTGAATTAGTTTTTGAGTGTGTTTACTAACTTTTATTAGTTAAGCATTTAGTTTAAATTTTTTATAACATAGTTACTCTTAGATATAGTTTTACCCCATTAATTAGCATTTTTGTTTATTTCAGCCAATCAGAGCCAGGAGTGTTGTCAATCAACCACCCCCCGTCTTGCTGTCTGCTACGCTGCAGCTAGCATAGTCTGTCATGAATGCCTATGCTAGTTAGCATAGCTACCAATGATGGCAGATAAATGGTTTTCCTGTTACGCTACGTCGTTTCTCCACCATTAGCACATTTAGAAGCGAGTACATGAGGTTGACTGACAGCACTACGACCCTCCTCTTGGCTCTGATTGGTTGTTTTTGGTTACATTTCTTCAGACGGCAATAATAGCTAAGGGAAGAGGTTGAGGAGATTTATCTTTTCACAGATGAGCCTCATAACTATTTAAAAAAAACATTTTTCTAAAAGTTACATACTGCTTCTTTAAGCAAACTTTTAAAATGTTGCTAAAAGAAAAATCTGCCATATTTTTCCATCTACTGGTTGGGAGCAAATCAAAGTAGAATAAAATTCATGTTTTATTCAACTTTTCATTTCAAGTTTCCCCAAAGTGGAAAATTTAGAAAACTACGAGTTGATGAAATTAAGAGTCCGGCTGACTCGTTTCCAGTGAAGTGAGTGAAAGTTAAACCGGAGCTGAACTTCTGGACGGGATCTAACCTCCGCCAAAGGAGCCGGGCTGACGTTCAGAGTCTAAATGGAGCTAAAAGCTGCTGTTTTCCAGCCTGTTTGTTTTGGACTATTCCGTCTTTATTTGCTTTATCAGCGCACCGTGCAGCTCCCAGCGGTCCGCCCTCGTTTATCGTCTCGCTCCCTTCTTCCTCCTCCGTAACGTCGAGTTACCCTCCGCCTGACCTCCTTTTCTCCTGCACTTTCTCCAATATTTCCACAATCACTCTTTTTTTGAGGCTTCGCTCGTCCTTCTCTTCTCTCCGTCTCTGTCCGTCTCCGCCTGCGCAGTGTCTAACTGACAAGGGAGACCCCTGGTTGAACCACCCGAGCTCTGGGACTTTTTCCCCCTCATGCACTCCATCGTTTTTTTTTTTTAGTTCGTCACTTTGTAAGCAGGTACCAGAATTCATCCGTCGCTGCTGATAACGAACGTACAGGACAGGAGATGTTTAATATTTAGTATTTAATATAAAGACAATAACATTTGAAGCAAGAATAACAAATCTTGCTGGATGAGAAATTGTCCTGGTAATTGTCAACGCTATTATAGTTAACTAAAACTAACAAAATAACAAAAACTAAAACCGGGAAAACATTTTCATTCGCGAAAATAAATAGAAACGGTAATTAACAGGGGAAAAAAACTAACCTTTTTTAAACAAAAAAATAATGAAAGTATGAAAAAACAAACCAGTACTATAATAAAAACAAACCCAAACAATATTTCATAAAAATAATCAATAAAATCGAGCAAACACACTAAATACTAATTGAAACTAACTCAGTTAGACAAAAACAATCACAATACAAAAAACTGAAACTAAATATTTAAGTAATATTGGATTAGGCCCTGCGACAGACTGGCGACCTGTCCAGGGCGTACCCCGCCTCTCGCCCGGAACGTAGCTGGAGATAGGCACCAGCAACCCTCCCGACCCCATTAGGGACAAGGGTGAACAGAAAATGGATGGATGGATGGATGGATATTGGATTAGTTAATTATATTTAATATTAAGTATAATATTTAATACTTAACTAAAAACTAGCAAACACAAACTAAACAAAAAGTCAAACAAATAAAATTAATTGAAACTAAATAAATTTTAACAATTAAGAAAAACTAATCTAAAACTAAACAATATTTAGCTAGTAATGAAAAAAATAGCAAAAATACACTAAAATAAATTAAAACTAACTGAATTACACAAAATGTTAAAACTAATAACAAAACTAAACTGAAATTAAACAATATCCAATTAAATATAACTAATAAAAACAAGCAAACACCCTAAATAGTTTCTTTTGAACCATAATAAATGGAACATTGACTAAAATATTTGATGAGTATTGATTATTTTAAAGGCAGCACTTGATAAACTGTTTTATTGGTTTCACAGTTGTTGATTGTTTGATGTCTTTATGTTTTTATGTTGCCTTGCTGCTGAAATGGTGCTACAAATAAACTTGATTGATTATTTTTTGGTAAAGTTCCTTTAGACGACATTAGTTGTAAATTGGCGCTTTATGACTAAAGAAGACGCCAAGATAAATTCCCACGTGTAAAACATTAGTGACACTTCAAACGCCCGTGTTGCTCCAGGCAAACGCTGTGAAGGATCTAATTTGCTCATCAGCACCCGGGCAGCTCCGACACCCTCATCCCAAACAGGAAGCAGATTAAAAGGTGAGAGGGCTTTGAAGGCTTTGACCATGAGATGACCGCTGACAGGAAGGGGCGTGGACGCAGGGAGACTGACGGTGGGGTCGGCGCTGATAAGGCGGAACAATGACCCGGCCCGGTCACTCAGGTACTCTGGTGTTTGTTTATCCTCCATGACCCAAACGCTTTCTTATTCATCTTGTTTATTTATATCCTATTGTGAAAGCGGCTCGTTCCTGAAACAGCTGACCTAATTCCTGACCGCTGCTTGACCAGCGGTCGGAAGCGGAGACCCGGATCGGGTCGCAGCGCCATGACCACGGCCTGACCCGCTGTCACACCGATAAGGCCGGCCACAGACGGGACAGGAAGTTGAGAGCGAGGACACAAAAACACGCTCAGCTCTCCCACACTGGCCTGCAGCCATAAATCCAGATACTGATGAACATTTCTGAACACCGGCTGTTATCTGTTCGTCCCATTGTGTCAGTTTGAGACCAAAGAAGAAGAAAAACGTTAGTATTTAAAGAGACGACAACATGGACAAATATCAGATAAAAGCAGTTTGAAGAGCTACAGGGAGAGTGCTTCACAAAATAACTGCTTTAATGTTTATTTTTCAGTATTTTATAGCAATTCTAGGTGACGAATAATTGCTCTTAAAAATCTTTGGATAAAAATAATAAAGAATGAACAAAAATTATAATTCCTTCCATTTTTATTGCATTTCCAAACCACTATGAGACTACAAATATACCAGTTGTGATTTTAGATCCACTATTCTTATAAGATTGGAAAGTTGGAAAGTATTGATTAGTTTAATCAATTATCCTGACGCTTAATCAGATTTTTTAAAAAGTAATTGAACCACTTAAGTCTGTTTTGTACAATATTAGAAATACATGCAAGACGAAACTGATTCGTTGTTCAATTACTAAATTAGTTGACAATTGTTTGAATAATGGATAAATAACAACTAACCGTTTAATTGTTTCAACTCTAAAAGGAAGGAAGGATTGATGGACGGATAAAAGGAAAGATGGATGAAAGGATGGATGGACGGATAAAAGGAAAGATGGATGAAAGGATGGATGGACGGGTAAAAGGAAAGATGGACAGGTGAACTTTGTGATCAGACGTTTAGGCGGTGTGAATATTTTGTGTTTAAAGTTTTCCAGCGTTGCTGCGTTTCCCATCCTTCCTCCCCAATAGATCGGCAGGCGAGCATTTAGATGTCCGTCTGCTGCTCACCGTCCCTCCGCCGCCTTTCTTCTGGCTCTTTTCACCTCCTCTCCACTCCTCCATTCATCCCCCCCTCCTGTGACCGGTCACATGGATGAAGGGAAGTGTCAGCCTCCCGAGGAGACGGCGGGGGAGCGGGACGGACCACCCTGTACGTCCGCTTTTTTCCCCCTCTTCGGCTCTCCGTATCACTTTCACCTGACTGCACTCTTTCACGCGCCATCCCTCACTTTTCTTGCTCCGCTACGTCAACGCTTTCACACATTCTGGTCTCGTTCGGGTTCTGGCTGCGGTTTTCTTTCAGTCTCCTACTGTCATCTTCTGTTGGATTCATTCATCCGTCGCCTTTTTCTGTTTCCATCATGTCGGCCTCCCTCTGTTTATCTGGCTTCCTGAACTTTGCTGCTGATGCGCCTCTCGTTCGGTAACGTCTCTGCTCCCAGCGTGAAAACGCCACTCAGATATGCGACAGGAGCAGAGTTTTCCTTCCTGTCCTCTGCATCACTTCTAATCCTTCAAGGTTGCTCCACTTTAGGTCGGAAAGGTCTGCATCTTTTAGAAGGACTTCTGCTATTTTTAAATTATTTTAGGAGTTTTTTAATGAGGTCTCTGTTGATCTGACAAGCATCAGTAGAAGTCCTGATCTTCCTTTTATCTGAGTTTCCTCAACCTGATTAAAATTTCCAGATTTCTATTTTAATTATAAATTCAGAAGTTCAGTATGAATTTATGGCAATTATTTCTACAATGGATGGATAAATGGATGGATGGATGGATGGATGGATAAACTGATGGATGGATGGATGATGGATGGATAAACTGATGGATAGAAGGACTTATACACAAGAAAGGGAAAGATGAACAAACCAAAGGATGGATAAGTGGCTGAACCAATGTATGTTAAAATGGTAAAAACTCTGGGTGGTGAAGTGATGCACCTGTCATAATAATAATAATATTCAGATCTTTGTCCGGTCTGTCTGTTATCCGTTTCTGTAGAACCTAAAGACTTGGTGGTCTGTGGTCCGAATAAGTCTGGATTTCACACACCGACAGCGTCAAACCTTCCTTAAATCAGATCAACAGCTTCATCTGACCGGGCCGCATGCTGGCCTAATTAAAACCTGTTAAAACATGAGGTAGGGTACGACCGCTCCTGCCTGGCCAGCTGAAACCAAAGCTGATTTCCAGTCTAGACAAAGTGAAACGGGTTGAAGCAAACAGCAGTAAGGTTTTAATGAACATGTCATGCATACGGTGCTCCATCACTCATCAGTCCAGCCTTGAAACCCCTTATTTTGTTTTACTCTGGACTAATTATGACTCTACCTCGCAAGTGTTTCAGGTCGTCTCGGCCAAAAAACAAACGCTGAACAGGAATTCCAGGAAATAAATCTTCTCCGCTGTTATTTCAGGGCTGAAACGAAAACTTTGGCAGGTATTTAATACTCAGGAGAAGCTGCTCAAGAATGAGACGCAGGCGTAAAACAAAGCTGTTGAGACAAGCTGATTTTGAGGGATTATTTCCTGCAGGAGAGGATCGCGTTTTTTTCTAACTGCAGCCGAAAGGAAGAGAGGAACGTTTAGCACTCAAGTGGGGAACAATGAAAGGACAAAAAAGCGATGTTGGAACCAGGTGGGGTCTTCCTCTTACAGTGAAGTTTGACCTCCTTCTGCTCAAGTTGTTTGTCTCTCTGAAATGTCAAGGACCTAAAAATGATGACCAGTTTATCCTGGAAAACAAAACAAATCTGTTGAAGAAACATCTTCATTTCCTTAAGA
This sequence comes from Xiphophorus couchianus, assembly GCF_001444195.1. Classification (NCBI taxonomy): domain Eukaryota; kingdom Metazoa; phylum Chordata; class Actinopteri; order Cyprinodontiformes; family Poeciliidae; genus Xiphophorus; species Xiphophorus couchianus. The sequence goes on along the minus strand of NC_040241.1, from coordinate 20,066,228 downwards.
AGTCAAAGGATTTGGAAACCAGCTGACAGTTGCTGGTTTTGATGCTAAAAGATATGCTCTGTGTGAATAAAGCTAATTATGCTACTTGTGCACAAAAATAGCAAGTAGCCATGAAAATAATCAAAGATGCATTACCGATATTTAAAAAAACAAATATTACTTTAATTTTAAATGGCAAAAAGAATCTAAATGAAGTAAAAAATAATCAAATGAGAAAAAAGTACAAAAAATTAGAAAATATAAAACGCAAACTAAACTATAAAACAAATCACAAAAAATTATTATTATCATCTCTAATTTACATTGTGAGTTAAGTGCATATTTATATGAATATCTTAAAGGACATATTTGTGTAAAGAGTGAATAAAACGAAGAAAAAGGCTGCAGGCTGAGGCCAAAGTCAACAGATCAGAATTTAAACAAAACTTCTGATGAGGAGTCCAGATGAGTCAATCTCCAAGAATCAGGATTTTCAGGAAAACTCAGTCAGTTGAATGGCTTTTAAGCCTAAATATGTGTAAACATTAAAGAGTAAAGTTATTACTGACATTCTTTGAGGCCAACAGAGACACAAAGAGCCGCTGACTGGAGGGGCCCCTGGAGCTTCTCGTATACAAGTCAATCAAACATCTACAGCGTGCCCCAAAGGCCGCAACTATATATATGCAAATCAGAGATAAAGAACTGCAAATAGGAGGCAAAAAGTGACCAAAGAGACAAAGACAGCAAAAATACCTCAAAGATGCAAAAAAAGAGAAGCGCTGAATGCCAGAAGACTGCAAAGAGACACAAACTACGACTTAAAAACTCGAATCAAACCAATAAAGACTCACAATTACAACAAACATTTCCATCATCGGAGAAACAAAATGAAAGAGGCCAAAAGAGATTCCACTATTGTCAAAAAGAAACAAAAAATTTTTTTGCAATTGCAGCGTTGCCATTAAGAAAGAAATGCAATTAAAATCATACATAATCCCATCACCGATTCCAGTCATCATCTCCGACTTTTTTTGCACTCGAACGATGCAAAAAAAAGTATTTCCATTGCAGTTTTATGCAACTCACAAATTTTAATATTTGTGAAAAACCACCTCATCCTATCGCACAAACTTTATTGAAAATCATGTTTTCTCCCCTATACTTTAGGGAGTATAGGGGAATTCATTTTCATAATTACAATTTGCGTAAATATGTGGTCAATGGAAACACGGCTACTTACTCTTTGGTTACCTAGCAACAATGTGTTGCGTAACGTGGTTGCCTAGCAACTGGTAGCAGTTTAAGGTTTCTACATCATGCTTAAACCATATTAATACAAACGGTTCGTACACCCACAGTAAAATCCCAGCACTCTGCAAGAATTTCTAAGGTAAGTTTTCAAACTTTTCAGATAAAAATACATAAAACAAACAATTGTAAGCCTGGACAGTAAATCAACAACAATATATAATCGCGACAGACACGTGATCAATATCATTAAATAATGTCTGATACGTCTAGAATATTTACTAATTTCACTGAACTCCAGTCCAGAACCACATAGCATTCTGGGGGATGTAGGCAGAGGAAAGGCTCTAGCCGCTAAACCTCTCACTGCTAGCAATGCAGGTTGGTGGAATCAACTAACTCACAATCTCCTTGGTTACCTAGCAACTCATTCTCCTTGGTTACCTAGCAACAACCTGCTGAGTAACTGGTGCAGCAACTGTTTAATGTTTCGCCTCATACCTGCTTAAAAATAAAAAATAGTGTGAAGAGAAAACTTTGGAAAAAACAGGAAACATCATGCCACCAGTTAGGCTGTGTTTTATATACTTAGAACAAAAACCTAATCAATAATTATCAATTTTTACTGACATAAAACTCTTGTATTGTGGTATGTTTTTCAGTCATATTGTCCAACACCAGGCATAAGTTCAAGTTTTCTTAACCCCCCCTCAAAAAAAAAAACTGCATAAAGTTTTGATGTGATTAGCTGCAGTTTTCCATATATTCCCCTTCCTTCTCATCTTTCATCCCTCTCTTCTCTCCCTCTTTCTGCCCCTGGTTAGTCTGGGTTACGAGGAGGTGAGGTTTCTTCTCCCACTGGGCCTCGTCTCATCCCTTAGCCTGTCTATTACCTCTGTACACACACACAGACAGGCAGAGCGTTGTGTGTGAGATGCTGTCGCGGGATAATCGCTACTGGCTATGCTGTTCACGCACACAGGCACACACAGAGCCGGGATCAGCAGTTGTCATGCTGTGACATGTTGCTTTTGGAGCTGTGGAGGGAAGCCTCGTGAGGTAATGGCTGGGATGCGCTCTGAAAAACCGAGAGCTCGCATTACACCCTCAGTGAGAGCGGCTGGAAGGAAAAAAATAAATAAAAAAACTGACCGTTGACCGCTGAAGCCCCAAAGGTGAATAGAAAGGGCACAAAGAAAGGTAACGGTAATGAAAAGATAGTAATACAAAAACAGGAAAAAACTAATGTAAAGTATGCAGAGAAGAAAAGGGGAGAAATGGAGAGAAACAGTAAAAGTGAAAAGAGAAAGTAAGTAAACTCTCTAAAATGCTGCGTGTATAAGAGAACAGAAAGTATACCCAGTTCGATGCTTTTGTGTTTAGCAGTGTCTCTTTCATGAATGAAGCCATTGAGGAAGCAATGCCACCAATGACTATACATTCATACTTTGTTTATTATTTTAGTGTTTGAAAGTTCCCCTGGCTCAGTGCTTCTACCTTTAGTTGTGTCTGTTTTGGCCATTTATTGAAATATTTCCATCATTAATTAGATTTACTCATTTTCTTTCCCATAGAAAGTACACCTGGTCCACTGCTTCCAAGTTTAGCTATTTTTTTTGAGAGAACTACTACTGCCATTACTTTTATATAGATATATATTACTCTCTTATAGAAAGTACACCTAGTCAACACAGCTTCATCCATCTGTTTTCATAACCCAGATGGATGTGGAAGTTGCATAAAAGTCTTTAGTTTTCAAGTAGTTTACCTTTAGATGAAGTTAAACCAAGTATTTCTAAAACTAAACGGAAACAGTTACATTCAGTTTAGTCAAAACTGAGTGTAATTTATTTAAAATGCATAAAACTGAGTGTAGAAAGGGAAAAGAACAGCAGCAGAGACAGAATGGAGGTCAGGAGAAAAAGTAGCCTTTCTAAGGAGTCCATTTGATCCACATCAGTTCTTGGAGAAGAAAAGAGATGAACAGATGGAATCAAACCGTCTGTGGTCAACCAGAGGAACGAAAACAGGATCGATCATCACAACAATGGCTGAAGGTGGAACAATGCCTGCTTGGCAGATGAAGGGTTGGAGGAAAGGATGAGTGAAAGTCTACTGTAGCGAGCGTTTGCTTGGAGCGACGCCACGCCACACGAGGGCCAGCCAAAGGTCTGGAATAACCACAGACTTCTGGATGTTCTAAATTTAGGAAGATTGATAAGATCTGTGGAAAAAAAGGCGGCAGCCAGAGGCCTGAAGCAAACACAAACGGCCTCTTATGCTCAGCTAAATATTTAGAGATTTCAGAGAACAGGAGAGCGCTGCCTTGTTCTGGAGGCAGAGGAGCGAGTCTGCTTTGAGAGTTCTGGCTTGAGTGAAGCAGCCAGAAACATTTTTATTGATTATGAATCAAGACTTTTTAAAGGTCAGAAAAAAAATAGATAGAGGATTTGACTAGACTTATCCAGAAAGAAAATGTGACTGAAAAGTTTTAGAGTGTTAAATATTTTTAAGACCAAACAGCAGATAGTAAAAATGTTAATTCACACCAAGAGTGCATTCACACCAGCCATGTTTAGTCCGCTTGAATCCAAATCTAATTTGTTTGACTAGGAAGTCCAGTTCATGTTGTGAGGTGTGAACGTGCTATTGAACTCTAAAGTGGACCAGAAAAGCAAACTTTGGTCTGGCTAAAACCTCGGACTCAGTTCGGATGAAGTGAACTCTGGTGTGGTTTGAATGCACATGTGAATGCCAAACAGAATGGCCAAAAGCAGGAAGTGGACTAAAGCGCAGGGCATTCTGGGTAAATACAACCAAAGCAAATGAAAGAGTCTAGAACTAGTGGAAAAATGGTTTATAGTCTTTTTATGAGAAACCCTGCAACCGCTAAAATTTGACGCTACACCATTATGTTTACATTTAGTGAAGTTGCACTGGTCCTCTTTGAAAGCGTGTCATTTCCTTCAGTAGTTCTTGGTGCAGCGCCCCCACAGGGGAATGGGGGGACAGGTTTTTCTGATTAGTTTGGATTGTTTGACACAGAGCAGCGTGAATGCAAACTGCAGCAGCTAAAAATTTTACAAATGTTTACACTTTGGTAAAATCGAACCGAGTCTGTTGGACTATTAGGTTTTATTCTGATTCTTGTCCCAATTTCCCCTTCCCAACAATCTCGCGGGACTCAGAATAATTTGATGGATGCTGTGACAGCTTCAAACTCAAATTAGGACTATTCAGGGATATTCTGTTAAGTGTGACGTGTAGCCAATCAGAAAGCGGGGTGACGCAAACATGGAGAGTAATTCAAAATACAGAACATAAACTTGCTGCCAGGACACACCAGAAAGTCCAGTGGATGTCAGAGACGTCTTTTAGTTGTGTTTTTATCAGTTAAAAATAGTCCACAAATTATAGCCATTGCTTCCTCTTTGTCAGCCATGTTTGTTTACTCTGAACTCATGTTTGATTTTGCAAGATTTCCTCTCTGATATCCGTACGCCTGCGGCGTACACTGTAAATTTTACTTTTAAAAAGTACTAATTAGGGATTAAACTCAGGTCCATCTCTTTATAAGAGCATCAAGATTTGGGGTCATATTATTTTTGATACATAAATGAGCTGTTCAAACTGCTAATTGAGCCACGGGTCTTGCTTGTTTGTAAGAGCTGCTCCATTAATCTCGTTGTGCTGCTAAAAATGCTGTGCAATGACATTGAATCCAATCTAATTTCTTATTATGATAAGAATTCAGATTTATTGTTGTCATGATAAATTCCTATTAATGATGTTTAAAACTCCCTACGCTGTCCGTATTGTTGCGATTGTTAGTTTTACCTTTTTCTCCACTGTTTCGTCAATGACAGCATCAATCAGCTTTAAATTATGATTAAATGCAGTTCCTGTGTGCAGTTTAGTGACATAAATCACACTTCTTTACAAATGGGAATGTTTCTGAAGAGCAGTATTTGTGTTTCTGTGCCACGGAGTCACAGTCATAAATTTTTTTAACAATGGTATCACAAAAAATTGTGATAAAGCATTAAGTCCATATCGTCAGCCCCTAATCTAGAGTAGTGTGACAAATTTACCTGGCTGATAAATTGTCCCAGAAGTCATTGCGATAAATAATGATGTTTTTTTGAGACTATTTTCAGTTAAGATAATAATAACGGCATAATAATATCAGAACGCAATAAAAAATGAACTAACTTTAAATTCTGATGAACATTTAACACTGGAACTGTAAGACATTTTAAATATCCAAAATAAATAAACAAAACAACAGAAACAAGGAATAAAATAAACAAAACCGTCCTTCAAAAAAAGGAGATGGCTGAGACCAAAACACCAGACTTTAGTTAAGACTTTTATCATGCAGTTTTTGGTAGAAAGAGAGAAAAGAGAAAAACGATAAATGATACAAATGGAAATTATTGAGCTTATTTTAATTTATCGTGATTAACTGAGAGAGGCCTAACCTAGAGGTTAAATTATTTCTAAATCAACTGAAAACATTTTAAAACCTCCACAATAAGACTTTAGACTTGAATTTCTGGGTTGTCTCTAAAGTTAACCTGTATGGTGTCTGAGTGCTGTAGGGAAAACCTTTTAGCCTCGGCCCGGTCCCAGGACCCCAGAACCTCCCAAAAAAACCGGGAACCGGGCGACCAACAAAACGGGCCCGTCAGCTTGATTTATCGACCATTCACCAACATCAACACATCGTCACAGAGACTCCTGGCCGCGCAAACGTGAAAAACCTCCTCGGAACAAAGCGGCTCGTATCGCAAAGATGCGCTCCGGCAGATGTGCGTGCGCCGCGGTTAGGTGTGAAAGCACGAATTGGGGGGTCGCAGGAATGTGCATCTTTTGATATGACAAGAATAGGCATGGAAAAAAACAATGGAGGAGAAAGAAATAAAAGAGCCAAGGAGCTGAATAACTCCGATCAGCAAAAGGAAGATGCTGGAGGAAAGAGCGGCAGGCGGGGGTTTGAAGTAAACATCGATGCCAGATGAATGCAATTTTTCCTTTTCTTCTTCTCCCCATCTTTGCCCCTTCCTTCTCCTCCTCCAAGCGAGAGAACAAGAGGCACTGCATCATCCCGACAGGCGGAGAAAGAGAAGAGAAGGAGAGAGAAAGAGGGATTGTGACGGAGGGATAAAGGGCTATCCGTCTCTGTCTGTCACCTCATTCATCGTCCCCTGCTCCGTCCTGCCGGCCCATCCGTCATTCGCTGTCACAAAAAAAAAAAAAAAAAAAAAAAAAAGACACTCTCCTCCGACTTTCACACACTCGGCAACAACAAACACACACATCAAAGCCGAGCACACACACACACACACACACTGACAGCTCCCGGTTTTTAAAAACGGAGTAAACATTTCGGAAGCTCCGAGTCGGGACTCTCCGCCCCGGTTCACACATTCAGCGGCGACGGCGCAAAAAACCTCTTCATGCACGTATGCACTTCCTTCACAAAATTGAAATTTAACATGAAAATGAGACGCAAACAAAAACCTCCGCCCAACAGCGGAGGGCTGTCCAGTTCTGGCCTGGCGCTGGCTGGTTTCGGACGAGTTCTTTCCCAGGAAACAAACAAAACCGACGGGACACAAGCCGAGCCGCTTCCTGCATTGGGAAGTTTCTGCAAATCTGGCCTTAAGGCCGTCAAGACCCCAAAGAAAAACTGGAAACAACGGAGGTAGAACACAGGAAGTCATCTGATTCACTGGAGTTAAAGTTCATGGTGTTATAAAATGTCTTCACCACATTACAGAGGACAGATTTTCATCTTTTTGTCTTTGTCTAAAACCAGGAAGACAGCAAACATCTCCCCAGTTCTACAGTCCTTACACTTGCTCAAAAATTAAAGTTTGTTGCTTCTTTTACAACTGGCGACTGTATGAAGTTAATGGCGTAAATGACTTTTAACTGCCTTGTTGCTGAAATGTTCAAAACAAACTCGACTTCCTTATCATAAAACAAACCTTAATTTTATGGAAAGTAGAAACTAAATTGGTTCTCAAACAATAATTTAATCTACTTTTTATTTTGTTTTTATACTGTTTCTGTCTTTTGGCAAGTCATTTTTGTGTAAATGTTTTGTTTTGCTTCTTTTAATTGAACTGTGTGTGCTGTGTTGTGTTTTTGTGCTTATTTGTCTTAGAACAAAGGGTGAAATTTAGCTTTTGGGCTATTTACACCGATAGGAATTGTAGTAATGCTGATTGATGTGCACTAACCTAATCAAATAAATTAAATTTGATTACATAAAAAAAAAATTACCAAAACCATTCTAAAGATTAAACACTCTTACTTATCACATCATGAATAAACTGTAATTTTTGTGCACAAAATAATTCTTAGATAATGAAAATTAAATCTGCTCAGTTCTGCCTTCCTTTTTTAAAAAAAGCAAAATAAACATTTTACTCCTAAAATGCAACTACTTTTTACAGCTTGATAATTTTTATCAAAGGATGCATCTGCAGCTAAAAAATATTTATTACAACAACATGAAAAACAGAAGTTTCTGCTCGACTTTTCAATACAGTGCAGGGGTGATATGTTGATTATTTTTTCAATTAACATTTGGATAAAAAAATGTGCTAATTAAGGAATTTTGTATACATCATTTGAAGCAGGTGAAGCTAAAACTATTCCAGTTGAAGGGTCTGTAAATCAAACAGATAATCAACTTCTAAATTAGTTGAAGATTATTTCAATCACAATTAATTGTTTTAGTAATAAACTGAATAACGAGGTACTGTACCTCTAAAAATTGTGTGCAATTTTCTTACCTTTTTATCCGTTTCTTATTAAACAGCCATTTTTACAGTAAAACAAATGATATCAGGAAAATGGTAGAAAGGAACAACACAGAATTATATAATCAGGAAATATTAAGGCAGATTTATGCATTAAGGGATGAATGAAACATGAAGACAACATGATGAAGAAAGAAGATGAAGACTTGGAGAGAGGGAGGGAACAATGAGGAAGAGGAGGCAGAAGAAAGACAGTGAGGAGAAGAAGAAGGAGAACAAAAAGAAGAAGAAACGAAGGAGTGAGGACCACGCAGGAGACAAAGACCTACTTGTCTCAAGTCACTGAAGGCCAGAAGCAACGTGTCACCCTGGAAGCCTGCGACCGGGCCGGCTCTGGCAAAACCTGTGGGAAAATACAAACCCACCCCCCCACCAGTCCATCCCCGGAGAGAGGGAAGAGAGGAGGAGGAGGAAGAGAAAGAAAAAAAAAAACAGGGTGAAAAAACGGGAATAATAAAAGACCTGGTCGGATTCGCTATGCATCGGGACAGATTGGCAGACGAATGACAGCGTTGGGGGGGTAGAGGGGGAAACGGGTGGGGGTGGGGGTGCTAGAGTCATGTCGCTGGCTGAAAGACAGAACGAGTGTGTGAGAAAGTGTGTGGATGTAAACAAAACGGTGGTAGTAACACTGGCAGATTTCACCTGAGTGTGTTTGCTCTGTTTACGCAGCACTTTGTTAGCATGTCTGCGATCAGCTGGGGAAAGTTTGGGTCTGTAATGGCCGCCGGGGCCACGGTAACGCCAAAGAGTAGGACTGGACAATATGGCTAAAAAATGTATCAGGATATTTACATGATACAAAAACTAATTCAAGTCTTTATTTTGATATTTATCAAATATAGTTAAAATTAATGTTGGTTTTTTTAACAGATTAATGTTACAGCCATGTTATGACCGATATGGCTGAAAAATGCATCACGACATAAGCATTTCATATCAGTTGATATCCATTATTATGATTAGTTTTGTTTTATTTATCTGAAATACGTCCAAACTGGTGGTGTGACCTTTCCTGTTTTATCCAGTTATCACACCACTCCGTTTCTTTTTTTTTTTAAAGCATTTATGAGGGAAAGTGCCAGAACTTTAAACTGCTAATGCGCCAGTTATTAAACAGGTCGTTGCTAGGTAACCACAGAATATGGGAGTTGCTAGGCAACCAAAGAGAGAGAGTTAGTTGATTCCACCAACCTTATTTAGCTAGAAGCCCTGAGAGGTTGAGCAGTTAAAGCCTTCCCTCTGCCTACAACTCCCAGAATGCTGTGCAGTTCCAGGTCCGAGTTCAGTGAATATTCCAAATATTGAATTTTGAACATTCTATGTTTTGATTTTAATTACGTTTCTATTGTCATATATGTTACTGGTTTATTGTCCAACCCTAATAATGCAAGAATATTTTCTCAAAGATCAATGGAACATTTAACACTGAAAGACAATTTGAATATCTAAAACAAATAAATAAAACAACAGAAACAGCAAATAAAATGGATGCAGAAGTTTCTGTAAATAAGATTGTTCTTCAAAAAAGGGGAAAATTGAGACCAATGCCATTATGAAAATGGAAATTATTGAGCTTGATTTATGCAATTAACTGATTTATTGGCTTAAGCTTAATATCTTGATTATTCTCATAATTCATTTTCTTTGAAAGACAATTTTGTTTACAGAGACTTCATTATCCATTGTATGTATGGTTTCTGTAGTGTAGTTTTTATTTTTGTTTTATTTATTGTTTTTGGTATGGTAAAATTAAGAGGTTGAATAATTTTATTGGTGTTCAACATAACGGCTGTTAAACAGAACAGCTTACCCACATTTTTTTTCTGTGTTTTTTTCCCTTTTTTTGTCATATTTTCTCTCAAATTCAGTTAAATTTATTTTATTTTTTCCCGTTCTTCTTCTTCCAGCCATGCCTCCATTTCTTCCCGCCCGCCACAATCCGGAGATTCTCTCATTAATTTAATCTTTAATCCCTTTTTTGAACTTCTCATTTCCTTCCCTTTGTGAACATACATTTAATTTCCATTCTCAGTCATCTATTTAGCTTTTTCTCCAACCCCTCTTTCTTTATGTTTCATTAAAGTCACACCTCCCTCATTTAATCCCATTTTCCTTTGTCCAAAACTCTTTCATCCAAATCTACACCAGACATTCTTTTAAGCCCTTAAAGCTTTTAGGTCTTTAATTTTCTTCTTTTTCTTTTTTAAATAACGGCGGTAATATCTTAACATTTCGCTCCATATTTTCGCTTTTTTGCTCTTTTTTTAATTTTTGCTTCTCGTTTTGACCCTCTACTGTACCGTCAGCCCAACTTCCTCCAGTTTGCTTCAGAAAAACAAATCTGCAGCTCTGCACGCATGTCACTTTACATCAGGTCACAAACGCGCAGTGTGACCCGCTCTGTGACTCTAAGAACCTTGATCATGTACAAACCGAGCCAACGACGCCTCACGTTCTTTCAACTCTCCAAATCCTTTATTTGCAAAAAACCCGTCTGGGTCCTAAAAGTCTCACAAATCAGAGAGACGGGAGGAGGAGGAAGATGATGAACTCTTCTAAACATTTATTTTGTTGTTCCACAGCGCTCCCTGGGCTCTCAAACGCAAACAAACAATATTTAATAAAATTTCTTTTAACTTTAGGAATAGATGTGGGTAATTAGTTGGTGTAGTTTGTGAAGAAAGAAGAGGAAAGAAAAGGAAAATGGAGGCAAAGGGGAGCTAAAATATATGCACAATACATCTGGAAACAGCAACATTTCAACAGATTAAGATTCATTTTAATGTTGGTTTTGTCCATTTTCCAAATTACAAAAATAAATTTTGACTAAAAATACAACAAATATCTATAGAAAAAATATTTAGAAAAAAATATTTATGTTGAAATAAAACCTTAATAAATTCAGTAAACAGACCCCTACTTTGAGAACCCCTGGTTTAAGAAAACCAAGGCAACAGCTTTAATTGGATGTGTGTTGACTTAAACTTAAATTCTTGCCTGATGCTTTACTAATTGTGTATTTATTTTGTCCAAGGGGTGCATTTGGTCTTAGATAGTAGAATTATTTCCAAAAATTAATTTTTATATGCTCAAATGACTCAAGAATAATAATAAAACAAAATCTCCTGGTATTGTCGGGTTACAGCAACAACATTAAATATCCAGAAATTTGAGGAAAAACATTGCTTGTGCAACAACAAAGCTGGAAAAAAAAGATGAACTCACTCTCACACTCCTTGAGGTCGACGTTGAGCTGGTGCAGAGCACCGATGGAGATCTGCCGGACCTCTGGGTCGAGCAGCAGCTGCATCAGGGAGGTGGAGATGTGCTTGCAGGCCGACATGCAGGCCGTCTGGGCGACTTTCCCCTGGAACACACAGAGAGGCAAAGGGAGGAGGAACGTTACTGGCTGTTAAAGCTGATCTTTTGTTCGTCTCTTGGCTGCAAACACAAACCTGCGATAAGTTGGTCGTTTTCTGTCTGAAATGGACAAAATCTCACCTACAACTGAATGTTAATGCACCTAAATAATCAAAAATGGTGCTTATTAAAACAAATAAATGGCTTTTCTAAATGTAAAGAGTCTCCACCAGTGTCCCCTAATGAACCAGGGGCTCAGGTGCAGTCAGGATGACAAAGCAGCATAACAAGAACCACAGCAGCGGATGAGGAAGAACGTGACAACACATTAATTCAAAATAACCAAAACATGTGTTGGTGTCTGAGCAGACAGACGCTTGTGTAATCTCAGCGATTAGCTGTGGCCTCCGTCCCGACCTCCAGGTCTGCATTCCAGCCCGATGAAGCAAGCGGATCAAAGATGGACGGACGGACGGACGGGGGTTGGATCTAAAACCGCCAGTGAAGGTCAAGAGTCAAGCGGAGGAAATCTGCAATGAAACGTGTTTTACTTTCTCTTAATCATTAAAAGACGATTTTCATTAGACTTCATTTCCTCTTCCTTTAATCCATTAACACAGATTTGATGAGATGTTGCGTCGTGAGCAAAAAATTAACCTTCCCGCCATCATGAATTGCAGAGGGGAAGTGCGTGTTTGTACAGAACAGGCTCATTACACAAATGAGTCCTGATGAGACTTTGATGTGTCTGGATTACACAAACGGACACAAAGCAACATGCATCCAGGTGATTAATAACAAACGTCAGGCCTCTCATTCATGGCCTGTGTTTAATTACCTTCATTAATCATGCTAGAAACAGCCAATCAGATGAACGCATCAGCTGTTTTAACCGTGCATCAACCTGAAGAGACACTGGGTCACTTTGTCATTTTTTTCAGCTGGACTGGATCATCAGCAGACAAATGTTTTAGCATTCATTTGCTCTTACGAAAAATCTTTATGTAACACATAGGAGACTTCAGCTCTTCTTGATTTTGTGAATGTGAGGTTTGTTTTTGGACAAAATAAATCTCTGATCCTTTAATAAAAGGAAAGTAAGAAAATTGCTTTTAAGCAAAAAAATCTGTTTTTGATGAGGGAATAACATCGTAATGAAAAAGTCCATTTTACAAAATAATGCCTCTTTAAATAGCCCTACTCAGTTGCACATTTCTTTGGACCTGAATGTACCATTTTTAAAAACTGTACAGTATTCCAGCTTGTAGATTCTTTAAATCCATTTCGTCTTGTATAACTCTGATTGTGTTGTTCATGAACTGAGACACTGGGAAAGTGTCTGGACTCGGTTCAGTCCAGAAGCAGCTTCCACCTCAGACCCAACACACGGCGAACACGTGCGCCGCACATATGTTTGGGAAGCACAGACGTACGACCGGCCGGATATCCTCCAATCCGACGGTGGCCTCTGAACTCCCAACACACACTCCACACACACTCCGCTCGGTCCCAGAGGTCAGTTATCGCAGGGGGAGATGGAGCGTGAAATGAGCTAATTCTGTTTACACGGCCTGGACCTGGACTTGGACGGGCCGAGGCGCAGAAACCCAAAAACACAGAAACACGTCTGTCTGACACAAACAGTGTTGCCTCAGAAACAATGACTGGCAACTATTAGAGAGCAGAGGAAGAGAGGAGAGTGGAAAATAAGGTTAGAAAAGGAAGAAAGAAAGGAAAGGAGAAATAAGAAAGGAGGGAAGAGAAAAGAAATAAATGGAGAAGAGAGAAAGAAGAGAAAAGAAAAGCAATCTGAGGCCATCACTGGAAACTAGGCATGATAAGAGTGTTTTCACACCTGGTAGTCCAGTAGACCCGGTTCGATTTGGGACCAAAACTGCAACATTTGTTACATTTTCAGTTGGTGCTGTTCCCCAGTTTCCTGTGGTGGCACAGCACCAATAACCACTGAAGGAAACTTTCAAACAAGAGACTGAGCACAAATTGTAAAGAAAAAATGGAAAGGTGTCAGATGTTAACGGTTTGTCTTTGGTAAAAGATAACCAGCCATTTTTGCTGCCAGAGCTAGATTAGCGAGTTTTGTTTTGGTGGTATTTACCCAGAATTCCTCCTGTTCACTTAGCGTTCACATATGCTTTGGCGTTCACTTCAACCAAACCGAGACCGAGGTTTAATCTAAAATTGCTGACTAATATATAAAAACTGGCAATTGTTACTCTTCCTGAACATAGTGATGAAAAGCAACATTTTACTGGTGGAGTATCTCAGGTTACTGCTGGTCACTAAGCATGAGTCGGTGTGAGATTCTCATGGTATGACCACTTCTATTAAAACTAGCAGTTTCACTACTTCAGTCTGTCTAGGTAGACTTTCAAAACAAAGGCTCAGCATATAAATAGTCCTACAGCAGAAAAAAGCCGAATATAGAACAATAACTCAATTAAGAGTGAACAACCAAACTGACTTACAGTTTTTCTTTTTATAAAGCAACTCAAGTCTTTCAAGATGTAGACTTTCAAGTTGGAGTCTCAAAATTAAATTAGTCACAAAAATAATTGCCTTCATACTTGACTTTTGATTGTGCCCAAAAACCTTGACTTGAGTCTTTGTAGCATTTTTAATCTCATGCAATGAAGAGTGACAGAAGGTCGGTATTTGAGCTACAGACCGCTCGCTCTGCACGTTTTACTGCGACAAGATGCGATTGAGTATTAACCAACACATTATGTTAATGACTGATCAATTTCAAATATCATAAATCATAATGCACTTGATCTGAAATGTTGCCAGAATTTTAGTGTTTTAATTAACATGTTTTATAAATATAAATAATTAAAATGTTTATAAACACATGATTACGGTGAATTACAGGAAGACTGAGAGCTTAAAAGTTTTTCCATAGGGTGCCGGTTTCCTAAGTCTTAAAGCTTCAGGTCTCAGGCAGTATTTCTTCCAACTATCTCCTCAAAACATCATATAAATTTTCACTTTATGAACTCAAGTTTGTTTTGGATGATTTACTGTCACTGCATTAACTCTGGGTGGCCGTTGTCTTCTGCACTGATGTCTGAGTTTATCATGCTTAATATAAAACTTACACTCTTCTGTAAACATTCGGGCCGTGTTCTTGGCTGTTTTGTGCTTTTTTGTCAAGCAGTTTCACATTATTCTACATGTAGGATATCAAAATAAATATAAATATCATGCAGATAAAACAGAAAGTTGTAAAAATTATAAATTCCCCTAAAGACTTTATGCCTGATGAAAATAAACATGTAACATATGCAGAATCATGCTTGATTTGAATTCAACCTAATGTTGATTTGTTTAGTTATATGCTTTAAAATATTAGATTTTTTTTTTTTTAAATATGTTTTTATCCTTTTATAATTGGTTATTTTGGGTGTTGCTGCTAAATGTGGCACATTCAGAAGTACTTTAACTGGGCAGCTGTTACAGTTTCCAAGATATTTCAGTAAAACCCACGAAAAATAAGTTGTACTTTTTTTAGTTTTCTAGAAATTTCCCCCATTAAGGCGGAGATAAGCAGGAAACACTCACAGCCCACTTTAGCTCTGTATGCAGTTTAACGTTGATGGGAGTATTTTCTTTCCTTAACGCCTAAATCTACACCGAGTTTCAGAATCGCCTTTGAAAAGATAAACCAACTAAATGCAGAAAGCAAATTAACGCTGAAAATACTGAGAAATCAGGGTTTACTAGGGAAGCAAACAATTAATACAAAAACATCTCTGTTTAAGGAACCTCTGTAGTATTGTCTCACATTTTATTCTTTTCATCTTTTATTTTGTATTCAGCAACCTAAGAGGTTCCTATTTTTAAGTCTGCAAGTTTAATAGTGTGAGAAAACCATATTGTTTTGTTTATTTTGTCTGTATTCAATACAATCGACACAAAAATTGTTAAAATATGATAATATGCTTCTTTTTTAAATTCACAATATGAAAAATGTTTCATGTTATGGAAAGACAGTCGTTTTAATACAAGAGAAAACTCAGGTTTGAAAGAAAATGGACGCCTAATCATTTGTAGTCAATTTTAGATCAACTCATTAATCGATAATTTTATGCAACAGTGTCAAAAGATTTACAAGAACAAGTAGAAATCAGGCCAGTAAAAATGTGTAGTCTGATGAAACAATCTGGTTTAATCTGAAAGACTAAAAGCAAATAAAAGGAGACTTTATTCTCCTTTAATCTTTTCTGTACGTTTGATTTGCACCAGATTAAATCAATAACCTTGAAGTAAAAAGATCCCAATGATAAATCAGAAAGAACAACCTGAACCTCGTGTGTAATTTATTATAATATAATCCAATGTCACTCAGCTTTAAGTGAATTTCCCATCTTAGAGAAGCAGACTTGCATTCCAGCCTTTTTAATAACAGAAACAGGTCGGGCTAGAGGACCAGCTTCCAAGATGGGATTCGACATGGTGCGTAACTCAAGGCCAGGCAGGACAGCCAGAAGTCAAGAGACAGCATGATACTGGAGTTTTAGACCCGATCTGGATGAAAACTAACAGCTACAGGAGCGTAACGTGTTTTATGACTCTAATGCAGACTGACCGATGAGTATGACAGTAAAAGGATTAAATGTTGCAAAGCCATAGATGATTTTTGCATTAAAGTCACGCAATATCCAGTAAAATATACTGCTCAAAAAAAATAAAGGGAACACTTTAAGTGTTAAACACCTGTTTAAGTGTTTCCTTTATTTTTTTGAGCAGTGTATTTGCTCTAGACACGCAGACAAAACGTGAGCAAGCATTTTCACTTCACCACCAGGGGTGGGAATGTCTTCACATGAATAGTTTTATTTCAGTTTTTCTGACTTAATTTAATCCAGAAATTAGAATTAAAATATTACTAAAAAGCTTATTTTTCAGTCACTCAATTGAAAAGGTTGAAATTATTACAAAAAGTCAATAATTCCACAAAGTATGCTAAATTTTAAGAGTTTATTTTGATGTTTACGTCTTAAAGCCAAATAAAACCCAAAAGTAAAAATAAAAAAAACTGCTAAAAATGAATGTTTTTCTTAAATTAAATTGCCATGTTATGATCAGAATGACTGAAAACCTATTGTGATAAACGCATTTCATATCATATAATTGTTCGACAGATAATTGTTGACTAGTTTTTTGTTTTGAATATCTGAAATATTGACCACTGGTGGTGTGAACTTTCCTGTTTTATATCCAGTTTTCACTCCAGACCACTGTTTTTTATTTTTAAAATCAGAAATAAACGCTCAGATATCATCACTCTGCGTTAGAAGTCTGTTGAATTATGGAATTCAATTAATTTTTCAATTATTTCTAATAAACTGATACATGTGTACATGGAATTGAAGCAAATGCGTTAAGCAGTTAATTAAACTGACTTAAACACACAACATGAGCAAGTGAGCAGTTATTTTTTTTCTTTCTGCAGCAGAGAAAAACATTTAACCACATCAAATTCAAACATGCATTGCTGCGTTCTTCTCTCTCATGCCTGCTATTGAACTAGACTGCAGGGTTAAGCAGGTCAGTAAGGTAAACGCCACTGCACTTCTCACGCCAATACTCACCGGTAAAGTGGCGTGCTCTACAGGCATTCCCTACAGTCAGAAACATATACAGACATTACCTGCACTGGAAAACATCCAAATCCCATTGCTTCATTGAGAAAATGAAAAGTTAGAGCAGTTAAAGTATCGCACAATTGACCTCAGTCACTCTGACGTGATGAATAATCGCCACAAAAAATAAAAACAGCAATCAGATCACAATAGAAAACAGATCAAGTAGCTTTTGGATCCTGAAACTTGGAAGCTTGCGAGTCCAAAATTCCCTCCTGACTCTTACATGATCACTTTCACCCCCTGAGGCCTTTTCCCGTCATCCTCATTCCATCCCGATAATTTGAGCCTGGCTAAATTATGAGCGCTATCCTGCGGAGTCCAACTCTGAGTGAAGCCATTAGCTCCTGGATAACGTCTGCAGAGACACGGAGGCGGCGAAGACGCACGTGTTTACAGCGTCCAAAGCTGATGAAGACACCTGATGCTGCTGAGGTTTATCACAGTACAGAGCCGCTTCCAGCAGGATGTCCACAAACATGCAAACACCAAATAGAAACTGGCCCCAAGAACTTCTGTCCTCCAAACCGATTGTAACGTATCTACGGTGTTTTATTAGTTAGTCATTTTGGTGAGGTAGGAACAGAAATATTTTAAAATAAATCACTAATTTGTACGTTTTAACATATAGTCATGTCCGTCAACAAGGTGGGTAATAAACTAACGCCAGTGAAAAACGCCCGGCATCAAGCAGCTTTGTTTTGTAGGAAATGCAGAAGGGATTCAAATAATGTTAGAGTGGATTCACAGCAGCCATGTTTAATGCACTTTAATTGAACTCTTTGTTTGTATAGAAAGTTCGGTTCATTAGCGGAGGTGTGAATGTTCAATCAATCTCTAATGCGCACCAAGAAATGCAAACTCTGGACCATCTGAAAACCTCAGTCTTGGTTTGGTTGAACTGAACTCTGGTGCAGTTTGAAAGCATATGAGAACAAGCACTCCAAAAACAGGAAGTGGACTACAGTACAAGGCATTTTGGGTAACTACAACCAAAAGTGTTTATTGCTTGTTTCGTAATTAGTTACTGCATTACGTTTTTAAAGGTGTAAAGCTCTACATCCTCTGATCCAAACATGGAGAACCAGCATTCAGCTTCTATGCACCACAAATCTGAAACAACCTACTAGAAAACTGTAAAACAGCTGAAACACTGAGTTCTTTAAATGAAGGCTAAAAACCCAGCTGATTCACCCAGCTGGAACCCAGACAGATATCGTATTAATCCCTTTCAGATTTTCCCTCAGCAAAATTGTAATTTGATCAAAAATCAATAAAATTATGAACCAAAAATTTGGAACAAACTTTTTTTAAAAAAAAAACAACAGAAAAACAGCTGAAACGTTGAGTTTTTTAAATGAAGATGAAAAACCCGCCTGTTTGGAGCTTCTTTTGAACTTTGTTGCCGAAATGTACTAAAGAAATAAAATGTAATGTTTGTTTCTGGTTTCTCAATAGTCGACTGTAGTTTTTATTAATTTTGTTGATGCAAGTCACTCTGAAGTGCCTTGTTGCTGAAATGTTCTATAGAAATAAAATTGACTAAAATGCACCATGTGATTGGTTGGTTTGTAACTCGTGAGCTAGCAATAGCTCACAAATTACTGACATTTATTGATGGCACTTTATTGCACCTAATAAAGTGTCAGGTGAGTGTGAATTAGCCTCAAAACAATTCAGAATATTAAAATAATTTATTTCTGTAGCTCTTATGATGGGAGCTGAATCTGGTTCAATCCCTCATAACTTGCCTGCTTCACACCACCAGCCTTTATCTGAGCGGGGTCATACCACCCAGCGTTTAGATCCATAGCGTCTGATCTACTTAAGAGGCCTCACGCCGCGTTTGAGTTCGCGTTGAAGCATGTGTGATGGGGTCGTGTCCGGGTCTGTGGGAGGGTGTGAAGGAAAAGCTGATTAGATGTGCTGCGAAACACTTAGCAGTGTGTGTGGCCTGTGTGTGGCCTTGTGACCCGGCTGGTCCAAATCTGGGCGCCTAATCACCTTAAAAGCTGATCTCGCTGTGTTTGCATCATATGAATCTGTTCATGACCTTTGATCAAAACAGACTGTGTGGAGAAATGGTCTGTGGGTGTCTGACTCTGTTCTTCAAAGGAATTAATTCTCTAACTTTTATATGATCAACCTGCAGGAATGCAGAAAAAAGAAAATTTGTAGGTTTTTGAAACCATATAATTTGGAATGCACTAATATGAAAGTTTGGGTTGATATTGATTTCTGATATTAATATTGGTGTTTGACTGGCAACCTGTCCATACAATGGATGGATGTTGCTGCAGGTTTCAGCAGGTCAAACTGGTAAAACTTTATTGGAACATGAAGGAATCTTCATGAATGTCTATGACCGCCTGTTAGCTTATGAATCGTGGAGTACTTAGCAACCCAGAACAAGAATCAAACATGGAGAACCAATATTTAGCTTTTTTTGTTGTTACCCTTATATTTTTGTCTTTCTTTTGGTTTTGTTGTTTTGTTTGTATTTTCTTCTAATTCATGTAAAGCACTTTGAACTGTCTTGCTGCTGAAAATGTGCTGTATAAATAAAATGACCTACCTACCTTTTAATGGACTTTTAATGCAAGTTTTAATGTAACTTTGCAATAAAAGTGTCTTTACTTACCAAATTATGCAAATGTCTTTATTACCAAATGATGCAAAGTTGACATTTTTAAGGCAACTTCTGGTGCAACTTGGCATTAAAAGTGTCATTATTTACCAAATGAAACTTCATGTCAAAGTCAAACATTCATGAAGACTCCTTCATGTTCATGACAGGTGTTGTCCTGTTTATGACAGTGTCATGTCAGTCTTATGGACACTCCTTCAAATTCTTTTTTGATTCCACTTTGAATGAAATGTAAAACTAAAAAAACCATAAATATGCAAGATGCTTGGAAGGTTCTGCTATATTACAATAGCAAGAAAATAGCAAAAAATTTTATACTTTCTTTCTAGTGGCAAGCTTAAGTTTTTTGCACCTCGCCTCACTTCTGTTTCATGGATTAGAAACAGAAGTGAGCCTGTGGAAAAAACTGGTGGTTAACCACCCATCATTATGGGTGGTTAAGTAATTTTCACTTAACCACCCATGAGGGACATGGGTGGTTACATATTTTTATATATATATATATATATATATATATATATATATATATATATATATATATATATATATATATAGTAGTAATGGCATAATAATGAAAGAACACATTTTCAAAGATCAATAAACTTTAAATTCTAATGAATTTAAAGATTAACAAAAAGATTGGAAGACACTTTAACTGTCCAACATAAATAAATACGACAAATACAATGAATTATGTAAGCAAAAATGTTCTTCAAAAAAAAGGGTTAGTTGAGACCAAAGCACCGGACTGAAGACTTTTGTCATCCAATTCTTGTCAGAAAGAGAAAGGGAAAAGAGAAAAACGATAATAGTAATAATAATATTGCCCCATCACAAACATACCCACTCAGCTCCTTCAGACTAGCCAGAAGCAATTAGCAAACACCTGGTGGAACTGAGCTCATTGTAGCAGCTACATCTCAGCTCAGCGCTGGTAAAAACATTGTAAAAGGGTGAATGGAGAAATATGAAGGCAGCTGGTTGGATAGAACAGACATTTCTTAAAGAGACAGAGGCCCAATTTCAAGGTGTTAAATTTCTTTTAAGTCGTGTCATTTATGTAGCTTTTTATTACATCTGAAAGTAACTTCATTGTGCTACAAAGTAGCACTTTTTGACTGGAAAATACATAGAAAATAAAACATCAGCCAATACTGATGTTAATGCAGATACATCATGAATCCCTACATTTAATTAAAAGTGTAAATAACTGTAAAAACTAATCAACTGTGTTGGAGTCACAAGCAGCTCATAAAGATCTTTAAAATAACACATTTACAGCAATGTTTTTTTATTTAAAGGCATTGTTGCATTTGGATACCTTAATAAACTTTTAGGCATACTGAATTAATAGGATTTAGCGATTTTCTGGCTGCCCTGTGAAACACGCTCTGCAAGCTGTAAATGTTGCACTGTGGCATCCTGACTGAGCATAAGGCAATTCCCGCTGGGGCTTTAGTGTCAATGGCCTGAGCCTGTGGATAATCCTGGGCTGCTGACCCGACCCGCTCACCCTTTAACGATCTTAGCAAAGCCCACGTTAACGATCTAATCTGCAACAAGCCCACACTAACGAACTAAAGCAGATTGTGCAGCCCTCTGACACGATGAGGCGCTTTCAAACCAAACAGCAGAAATCCTCAATGGATACAGGAAATCCTTCAAAAATGTTAAATTGCTGGAGAAATGTATCTTTTTTTCAATATTATATTACTGAAATTTAGATGAACTCCAACTGCCTGTAAAGCTCAAACCAGATGTATATCTCTAGCGGTACACTGCAAAAACACAAAATCTTATCAAATATTTTGGTCTAGTTTCAAGTTTATCTTCATGCACTTAAAATAAGACGAAACTGACTTACAAGTAACTTTTTAGTAAGTTATAGGAGCTTGTTTTAAGTAAGTAATCCCTTAAAATTGCAGAAATAGTACTAGTTCCATTGGCAGGTTATTTCACCTAGAGTGGAAATAATCTGCCAATGGAACCAGTACTTTTTCATCAATATTAATGAGTTATTGACTTAAAACAAGCTCCTATATTTTGTTGAAACGTTATTTGTCAATTAGTTCTGTCTTATGTCAAGTGTACTAAAATATTTGCACTAGAAACTGGACCGAAATTACTTGGTAAGAGTTTGTGTTTTTGCAGAGATGCCAAACCTCAGTGGTCAGGACATTTTGGAAAGATTAAGAAAGAAAAAATATGAGTTACTGGAATCAATATTGTCATCACAGTTTTCAGCATCACAATTAGATTAGGGCTGTTGTAAAAGAATATTTTAGAATATTCTCTCTCTCTAACCGTGACGATGCGGTTCCGACGGCAGAAAAGCTGTCGCACTCCAAACGTCGCGCCGCAAACTTCAACAATACATATTTGTCCCCAAGCCCTGACAAAGCGCCGCACAATTCAACACCATGCTGCTAGCACTTCACAACAACTCATAGGCGGAAGTAAGAGCGCCGTCCACCACAGATAATGATCCGACCGGAACACGGCGCTACATAATAAAACATAATTTATCGTAACTTAAAGGCAGATAAATTTTCCTTGAGGAATTTTAATAATCAAGATACTTGAATCATTCGAGGAATTGTTTCAGTCTTAAATTAAATACTTCCATAATTTTGCGCAGTGTGACACTGAAGGCTCCAAACTGTACTATTTTAAATGATTTTTTAAATAAATGTTCTGTTTATTTCAGAAACATGGATACTGCAGCTCAGAGGAGGAACTTTGTCCTTGTGGGCGGGGCTATGGCCACCCAGGCGTTTTGCACAGCTGAATGGTTGCCATGGAGATAAAAGGATTTCTCAAACACACATGAAAGAATCAAAGCAACACTCCAGTTGATGAGAATAACATTATTAAAGATTTTTTTTTAAATGTGTTTATGTAAAACTGATTCTTTAAATGTCCTACAACAAAAGTAATATGATACAAATAGAAAATAAAGCAAAGAAAATGTTTATATTTTATATTTGTATCTTATTATGGTGCTCGTAGGACTAAAATTGTATTGTAACAGTTTTGTCTATTCCCCCTCGCCCTCAATTCTGTCTATTAATGTTGAAAAATTTAAAACAATACGTAGAATTCAATCAAAAAAATTTGAATTTAAAATACTGTAAATGTACTGCAAGGGTGTGTGTGCGTGTGTGTGCGTGTGTGTGCGTGTGCTAACCGGCAGGTTGGTGAAGACGCTGAACGTGCTCCTCAGAAACGTGATGAGGTCGACCAGGTAGTCGCTGGTCGTCAGACCGCCGCTGCTCTGCGCCGCAGACATCCAGTCGTAATCCGCCAGCTGCAGAAACTGGTCGATCTTGGCATTCAGGCTGGTGTAGATTTCCGCCTCAGCTGCATGGCGGGCGTCCTGTTCCAGCACAGCCGTGATTGTTTTAAGTCACAAATAAGCCAAATTAAAGACCATTTAGAATGCAAACAGGAAAATAGTAAGAGGAAGATTATATCTAATACATATGCACATTTAGAGATACATTTCTCTGACAATTTTGTAAAACCCCTGCATGTTTTCGTTTATATTCAGAAATTTTGTGCCTGCATGTATTATATGAGTAAGTCAGTATATACTGTACGTAAGTGTATCTACAGCTCTGGAAAAAATAAGAGCCCACTGCACTGAACCCCATTGAAAACCTCCTGGTTTTTCCACCAAATATTGGTTTCTGAACTCTTTCTGAGTTAAAACGTCAGTATTGTTGTTTCTAAATGAATATGAACTTGTTTTCTTTGCATTATTTGAAGTCTGAATGCACTGCATCATTTTCGTTATTTTGACCATTTCTCATTTTCTGCTAATAAATACAAAATATTTGCTTGGAATTTTAGAGACATGTTGTCAGTAGTTCATAGAATAAAAGAACAATGTTCATCTTACTCAAACATATAAATACTAAAATTAGAGAAACTGATCATTTTAAGTGGCATCTTCAATTTTTCCAGAGTTGTATCAAAATAAGTGTATTATGTTGGGTTTATGAATATGAATATTTTTAAATTAAACAACAAAGATACACCAAAAAAAAAACAATGCAACAAAAACAAAACTAAAACCATGTCAGACTACTGGAGGCAAACAAGCAGCCGATTTGTTTGTAGAAATGAAGGCAGGAAGACAAACGGACCTTAAACGTTGCGGTCCCGTACAGCTTGGTGGCGTTCGCCGTTTCAGGCGGGACGTTTGTTATGTTGGTTATGAACTCCTCCAGGAAGTGGCAACTCTGCTCCAGGTGGGTGGTGTTGATGATCACCTGCACCAACTACATAAACAAACAACACCATCGGGCACTTTAAATGATCCATCTGTAATCGCATACATCCGACTTTGAGGAAAATGATAGCAAAGCACCACACTTGGGCTAAAGGTGGCTCAATCTTAAGGCGGAATCAGGAACATTTTCTTAACTTACAGGAAGAAACTTTAAATTTTAAGCCATTTTAACACTGAAACATAGAGTTTATTTAAATCAAGGCTAGAAACCCACCTGTTGAATAGTTGCTTTTGAACCATAATAAATGGAACATTGACCAACATATTTGAGGGTATTTATGATTTTGATGATGGCACTCTTCAAAATGTAATGTCTTTTTCTGATTTCTCAACTGTTGCCTGTATGGTGTTTTTAATAACTTTGTATTTTTAAGATGTAAAGCACTTTGAACTGACCGATGATTGATTGCTTGACTGATCTAAGGATTAAAATTAAATAAAATAAAATGCACCAGCCTTCTTTTCATGAAACTTAAGTATTTATATTGGATTCAAAAGAGGCGTGACGCTAGATATTGAAAATTTGGTATACAGATAGAACAAAAAAGTCTTTTGGATCTAAAACCGACAGGAAGTCGGCCATTTTGGGTCATTTTTCAGGGATTTTTCCATTTAAAAAAGTCAAACTTTGACAAACTCCTCCTCTCCAGTTATCTGCTTCAATTTTGGTCAATAATAATCATCATGATAACTACTATGATCCTCTTTACCTCTGCCAGGCCCACATTCTTCTTCTTGATGGCGTATTGAAGGCAGTTACTGAGGGTTCTGGTCAACAGCAGATTCGTCGACTTGCGGATCATGTCGTCGATCTCGGTAGAACTGAAGACAAAGAAACACATGAGCTCACAGAGTCTCACACCCCTTTCACTGTTTCCAAATCTGTCACAAACTTCACTGAATTCTGTTCAGATTTTAATGCCATACACCAAAAACAGAGTAATGTTGTGAAGTGGAAAGAAAATGATTCATAGTTTCTGAATATGTTAAAAAGTAAAACCTAATAAGTGTGGCTGCCAGGTAACAGCGCAGTGTCCATTGAATATGACTCAATATTCGGGAAGTTTTTGAAACGGCCTGTTTACCATTCACCAAAACACATCAATTTGTTGCCAAATAATGTCAGGGTGGGTTTTTTTTAAAGTGCTTGCACTGTTTTCAGAAGCAGCAGAAACCCAAATGGAAGAATAAAAATGAGCAAAAGATAAATTCTGCATAATACGTCTCCTTTAAGCATTTAGAGACTAACATTTTTTGCACTCTTAGCAAAACTGTTTTGCGACATTTTAAAAGTTTGCTCAACAACTGGATGGAAACATAACTACACAAGCAGATTGCTCTGTTTAGGGGACTTTATTTCAGGGTGTCAGAGTAAAGGGGGCTGAATAGAACTGTATACTTGTCACACAAATCTTAAAAATGTTTTTGTGGAATTTCGTTCCAATTACAAAACAGTTATATACCGTTTTGTGGTGGTCTATGAGGTAAAACCTAATAAATCAAATTAAAACCTGTGGTGGTTCTGGGACAAAAAAGTGAAAAACTTTAACATGAGCAGAGAGACGAGCAACACACTTAACTCTGTGTCTTAATGCCAGCAAAAACAGTTAAGAGTGAATTTCTCCATTTGGAAAAAAAAAAGTCTAAATGTCAGCCAACCTTAACAACGTCTTTACCATGTTTTAATCTGTCAGACTCGTTAAAAAGTTCTTCTTAAATCTCCTGATAAGATCATAAAGTCTAAATAAGCTGATCTCTGTTAAAAGTAAAATGATAAAAAGCCGGTCATCCTTTTTGAAAAAGTTTTCTTACATGATTTTAATGGTCGGTAAATTACCAACTCTGCACGCCAACCAGGCAAAACCTTGAGAGGAGCTCAAGTTACCTAATAAAGAAAGTTCATGTCAGCCACACAGAGCACCTTAGCAGAATGACTGACATGCTATCCATTTTGTTTTGCTTGAAATGAGGCTGATGTTTGGTGAGGAAACTCAGACAAATTTCTGCACAGTGTTACCAGCGAGTCCTGTAACGTTTTGCATGGCAGCGAATTCCCCTGGAAGGGAGTTTAATATCAGGTTCCTGGAAGAATCAAACTGCGCGACAAAATGCAGAGTCAGAGGGATCCATGTAAAGGTCTGAAGAGGTGAAACACACACAGATAATCAGCAGAAAAGAGCAGGATCAGTTTCTCCCACTGAGAAATGATGAATAATCAGTGTTATTTTATTTTATTTTTTCTGTCCTCCGTCTCTGACTCCAGAACCCTGCGGATAACACACACAGACTCATTCCAACCAAATCAGTAAATTGCGCTTGGAATTCAACCTAAACACACACAGACGCATGCAGCTCCGCCTGAGGGAGAGCGAACGCTGGAACCCTAAACCTGGTCCGCTTCCAGAGAAGCTCAAGAATCCAAAAAACGTTCCGACGACTCAGGGGGGCCTGAAAATAAAATCTAAAAGAAAAAAAAAAAAATTCCTGGAGCAGCAGAAGTGCAGAGTGGACAGAAATTATGTGTGCAGAGAGTAGCAAAAAGTCAATGCATTGTAGTGAACTCTGTGGGTGTACAAATATAGCCGCGCCGCAGGGCTCAGATTGAATTTCATTGTATTTATGCTGCCATCAGTCACAATAAACAGCCGGCAGTCGGCTCTGTCAAAGAGAGGCCAGACGACTTCAACGCAGACATGTTAACAACACGCTGAGGGATGGATGGAGGGATACCGGCTGAGGGCCATCCAACACATACAACAAGGCTGATGCTGCTATCAGCATCGCTAACTGACTGATGGAAATATCTCACACACATTTAAACAAGTGGTGGGACTTGATTAAAGTCATTAGTTGAGTTAATTGCAGGGCCTGTAATTCATTAATAGTGGCTTTATCAAAAACAAATAGACAAAATAAGCAACATTATCAATTCAAAAACTGCTAAATTACTGAATAATTACACAAACGAGCTCAACAGCAAATATTTATTGTTTTTAATCTGTTTTTAATCCATCAGATTGGTGCAAAGTGCCAAGTTCCAGTGAAGATTATTTGTCAGATTAAAAGTTTTAATCTGGGGGCGTGCTGCGGTGGCGTAGGGGATAGCGCAACCCACGTTTGGAGGCCTTGAGTCCTCGACGCGGCCGTCGCGGGTTTGATTCCCGGACCCGGTGACATTATCCACATGTCTACCCCCCTCTCCTTTCCACTTTCCTGTCAGCCTACTTTCATATAAGGGACACTAGAGCCCACAAAAGCCCCCCTGAAGGGGAAAAAAAAAAGTTTTAATCTGACAACCTTTAAGCAGGTATTTATTAACCCCTTAACTGTCACCTTCAAAATGCTTACATGTAAGTCAATAGTTAAGGGTTTTATTCTGTATTAAAATGTTTTTTTTTATTGGACTGATGTAATATCCATAACAGAAAATGGATGGATGGTACAGACATCCTCTTATTTTTGAAGTAGTTGCTTCAATTGTGTGACTTCCTGTTATTTGCTGGTTAAACTGGAGTTGCAGAGCTATTCTAAATAACTAGAGTGCATCTATATTTACAGTAGAAATATCGATAGATGCATCTAAAGAGTTGACATGTCTTGAATCCATCTTTTCCCTTTTAATTTTATTATATAAATATTAATTTCTAGATGAAATGTTTTTTCAGTCGTCTGCCACCGGGCATCTGAGCAGCACCTTTCATTTTCACTTTCTTCAATCTTTCCACAATTTATTCAGGGGATTACACAAGGAAACCCCTGTCAAAATGTTCCTCTTATTTCCGACTAAGTTACGAGTCGCTTTCTTTCCCACGGATGTTCATGTCTTCACCACCTCATCACCGTTTTTCTTCCAGGAACAATCACAGAGCTCTATCTGCAAAGCGCCAGCCAAGCTAGCATCCAGGTCTCTGTCAAGTCGCAAAGTGATGTTTTTACCAACCAGCTGTGGTTAAAAGCAGGAGGAGGGAGAGAAGTCCTCAAAATCAGAGATTTCAGTCAAATATATAAACCACGGATGCATTAAACAAAGCAAACTCAGGGATGTAAGAATAAAATTAAGTAAGAACATGTTTACATTTTGTAAGTCAAAGTACATTGGCGATAATTGGCGAATATTTTGAGGAAGACCCGCCCTAAAAAGAGCAAAATATACGACAAACTACATGTGCTTTACTGAGCATAAGTTTTCTCTCTTCAAAGAATTTGGTGGTAAATGACTTGATTTGTGATAATCGGATTGATTTGTCTTATCTGACAGAAACCAGAAAATCGAGAGCTCTTAAAGATCTAGTTCTAAGATCTAGATCTTTTGTTTGTTTTCCATAAATACATTACAGTATTTACTCTCTTAAATACTGATAATGTCATAATAGTGATGAATTCTAACATTCATATTGAGTCTTTGAAATGGATAGCCTAAATGAAGCATGTTTTGCACTTAACTTTTTAAAGGTAATCAGACTTTTGAGGAAATTTTGACTCAAATTCATGTTTCCCTGGGGTATAAATACCAATGTGACACGGGAGTCCATTTCTCTCAGGCTTTCTAAAATTAGGAAAGACAAGAGAACATGCTATTCAAGCAAAGCAGAAGGGTTTCATCTACAAGGCAACAAACATCTCTTCATTTTCCAAAATCGACAGTCAGGCAAACAATTAAACAACTTAAAACAACCAAATCTGCGAAAAGGCTGGATGAGAACCCAGGTTTTACAGCTAAGAAGTTAAAAGCGAGGTGTGGCATCACAAGTTCCTTTAAGGCCATTGTCCTCGTCTCTACGGAGGGCGCTGCAGTTGCCGAAGTGCGTTGGTCGCTTCTTTCCGCCTAATTACAAACGTGAGCAGAGGTTGAGCCCAGAGGTCAGGGATATCGATGACTATAATCCGGCTCCATCATCCCGTCTGCTTCCGTCTCTGCGAGCCAGCGCATGTTTGAAGTCGACAGGAAGGCGTGTCGCCGTGGCAACCGGATAGCAGGGCGTGCGTGACGGTAGAAATCAAGGGAGCTCAAAGAGTTGGGAGTCATTACTCTGATTGAGGGCAGCAATTTGTCCTGTCTGGTCAGAGAGAGACTAGAAGGAGGTTTTCACTTGGAGATCCACTTCGTTCTGTTCAGGTTGGTTTGTGGGCTTTATACGAGGACAGAACTGGTTTATATTCACAATATGTCAAACATTGCAAAGCAAAACGTCAAGGGCCCTGAGATATTCATCTTCTAACAAGCAGCAGTTCCTTCCTTTCAGTCTTAAGCCAAAGAGTAATCACTCATTCTCCTGTTTCTGCTCCAATCACAAATCAGTGCTTCCACCCTCTCCAATTTATTTTCTATCCATTGATTTGATTGCTTTCTTCAAGCATCGTGATTCAGGGCGAGTTGGTTTCTGTCTGCTTTCCTGCATGTGTGTGCATGTTGTTCAACGTGTGACTGGCTGAGTCCCAGCTTTGTTCAATTCTTCCGGACAGGAAGGAAGCCGCTTCTGGATCGCTTGTCTACTTAAAAGAAAAGTAGCTGCATAGTTTAATTGAACACTTTAATCCACCATGAACAGAAACATTTGGAGGTAACATTGATGTGTATTGGTGATTTTGATGATCATCAAAAATCTATCGTTTGTTACTCGTTTTTGTAACTGTTGACTGTATGTCGTTTTTTATCATTTTGTAGTTATGCGTTTTTATAATGTAAAACACTTTGAACTGCCTTGCTGCTGAAATGTGCTATGTAAAAAAACCTGATTGATTGGTTGATTGATTGGCAACTGTTTAAGTTTTACGGAAGCTAAACTTGGGTATATACAGGTTAATAGCGTTCAATTTCACAGAAGGCCTCAAGGATTTTCCCATAAAACTCATATTATTAAAAACAGAATATTTATGTATATTTTTTAAAACATTATCATTGTCAAGATAAAATAATATTCTGCAAAGTAATTAGTCAACTGTCTGCAAGCCATGACCTGTGTTACACATGAAAATGTGTGAACTTAGGCTCATACTGTACAATTATTACCCACTAAATTGAATAAAAGTGTCCCAAAAACGCAGCCCTGAGGAGCCCCACGTGACAATTGTTGGTATGTAATATAACATACCAACAAATTTTTACAATTTGGTGGTATTTTAATTTTTACCCATTACATTGAATAAAAGTGGACCGACAAAGCCCTGAGGAACCCCACACGTGACGTACCAACAAACCATTATATACCAACCAATTTTTATAATTTGTTATAAAATTATGTAATTTTTGCCCATTAAAATTATATAATTTTATAACAAACAAAAATTTGTTTTATATAATTTCTACCACTGTATGATACAATTTTTACCTACTAACTTGAGTAAAAGTGGCCCAAAAACACAAGATAATAAACAAATTTTTACAATTTATTGGTATTTTATACAATTTTGACACATTAAATTAAAAAAAGTAGACCGAGACAGCAGCCTTGAGGAACCCCACCTGTCACGTTTGTTGGTATGTGATAACAACCAATGTTGCATACCAATAACAAGTTATGTACCAACAAAGTTTTACAATTTGTTGGTGTATTATGTAATTTCTATCCATATGATAAAATTTTTGCCCATTAATTTGAACAAAAGTGGCTCGAGCACACAGCCCTGAGGAACCCCACATGTGACGTCTGCTGGTGTTTATTTCTATCTAAAAGTAGTGATATGTTTTCTGTTTTCACCTGTTTTATTTATATGCTGCAGGATATTTTCTTATGACGTTGGTTGAGTGGACTCAAGCACTTGAGTTCCCTAAAATATTGTAATTTTTCACGAGGAATTGGACGAACACCAAGAAGCTCACCTGAGATGAAGATCCTCAGAGTATTTTAGGCAAGCATAGATGAACTCTTTCAGCTGGCAGTAGGCTTTTGGCACAAACTCAGAGAAAGGAAGCTTCTTGGGGAAGGAAAGCTAAAAGACAAATTGAGTTTAATTTAGCTTTAGGTTCTTCTGCTGTGCGTTTTCGGCCTAGCTCAAGGCCGCAGCTCTCTACCTTTTCCAGTTCCGGATCTTGGAGGGGAAATTGAGAAGTGTATTGTCTGTATTCTTGCTCTGTAGAAACCGGGATTGGACTGAAGTTGTCCTGGTCCAGAATCTGCCTGCAGAAAACAAACAGAAATGTCAGGTAAATATTTTCCAATCTCCTGCTTAGATGCTATAAAACAAGAGAGAAAGACACCATGAGTCTCTGTTTTTCCTTCTCAGAAACAACCAACACGTCCCGCTGGGGGTCATTCTGATGCTTGAGGTTTTCTTACCACCCTCCCTTCAGTCAACACCCCCACTTCTTCTTGGCGCTCTGGAGTTCGGACGTTCCAGCGTTCCATGGAGAGTCCGTGAACCGGAGAGGGCTCTCTCCCCAACAATGCAACACAACATTCCTGTGGCTTCCCAAGTGCTTGTGTGTGAACAAGAAAGAGAGAGGAAGGAGAGAGGGAATGTGTGTGTTTGTTTGTCCGTTCTCACTGCTCCGAGTCCCAGTGGTGTCACGGGACAAAAGGGATGCTGGAACAATGGCATGTTGGGCCCGAACACACACTGGCCAAACCCGACTCCTCAATGGTACTACCCATTCTCTTCCGGACGCAATTTAAAGCACTTCCTCTCTCTGGCTGCTTGTAAAACTTCAAACCCCGCCTGGGCCGGTTTGAGAAAGGTCTCAGCTTCCTCGTGACCTTCTGATAACCGCAGCACACAACCTGATCCCTACCTGAAGGTGATGTTCCATCTCTTCAGCAGGATTTCTCCATACTGCTCCCTCATTTCCAGTAGCATGTCAAACAGCTGGGACACGGGGAAGCCATAACCCTGCACATGAGGACGGGAAAAAACAACGTCAAAAACATGCAAGCATGGCACTGATGACTAACAATAACAAAAACAGGAGAGTTTCAGCCACATTTGAGTTCATATTCACTGGAAATGTGTTTGTTTTGGTTTTCCAGGCATTTAATTGAAGGGCACTTTCAACACCTACTACCTACTACTAGGTTTGATATTAACATTAGTTTTTACTTTGGAGCAGGACCTTCCAAAAAGACTCTTAATAACTTTCAATAAAATGATAAAGAAACAACTAATGTTTAGAATAAAATAGAAAATAAGTCTATCAAGATAACAAATTTTGTACCAGAAGTTAAACAATAAGCTTGTCTGAAAGAATAGGAAGGATGTTTGATTGTTGAAATGCCAATAAATATTTCCATACTCGTTATTAAAAAGGGAAAATAAAAATTCTGGTTAAAGAGTAAATAAAAATTTTTGTTTTTCAACTGACACAATTTTTACATAATTTTATTATAAAGGGAATGAATACCTCGAGACTTAAAGAGGCAGTATTAGGTATTTTCCAGGTACATAGTGCCATTTTATAACACAATTAAGTATGGATGTTATTTTCAGCTGTTATATATATAACATAAATATGGCAAAAGAAATTTGACTTCATAATTTAGCGTCTTGAAATTGGGTCTTTGTCTCTTTAAAATCTCCTGCTCTTTCTCAAACTCCACCTCCAGGAAGTTGTCATAACATGGCTCCTCTATTAACCCTTTAACAACATTTTTACCACAGTTGCACTGGAAACTGTGAGGTTCCTATGATGAGCTCAGCTGATGCACGCCAGGTGTTTGCTAATTGCTGCTGGCTAGTCTGAAGGAACTGCTCTGTGAGATGGAAGCTCAGAAGCTTGGAAACTACAGCTCAGAGGAGGAGCTGCATTTTTAAGGTGAAGTTAGGTCCAACTAGGCGTTTAGCGCACCTGAATGGTTGCCATGGAGATTAAAACATTTCTCAAACATGAATGAAAGAATCAAAGCAACACTCCAGGTATGTTTTTGATGAGGGAATAACATTATAACATGAAATCAAGCTGGAAAAACAGAATACTGTAAAATCTTCTGCTTAACTGTTCCACTTTAGCAGAAGTAGTAAATCTCTCAGGAGAAGAGTGTTTATTTGTAGATTAGCAGACTTGACAACCCATATTTTTTTGTGTATTTGATTCAATATTTCGCATTTCCGACTAATAAGATACTCCAGATTGAACTTAAAGACTGGGTGAATGTCTTAAATATTGAACTTTGTTCAGTATTAGAGTAAAAAGTCAGGCCTGAAATTGAGAGAAGCAATCATGAAAAGGAGCCTGGTGTACTGGAACATAAAAGCCAATAAAAATATGAGCGCATCGATTCAGCTGCTCCTCATCACTTCACATAAACGACTGGTGGGCATCAGACCACCCATTCATCAGACTCCATGCTTTCATCTCATCCAGCTTTCACCCACACCCCTCACCATCTCTCCATCCACTCATCCATCACACTCAATCCATCGAGGGCCGCTCATAAACAGAGACGCATAAACAGTAAAAACTCACATCGGATGATGAACTATTATTTCTAACATGGTTTGGTTATTAAAGGAGTCTCTGGAAACTGGCAGCTGTCCACTTGGACACGGACTGAATGCTGATAAAACAAGTTTTAGAAAAGATTCATGGTCCTCTGGGTTAACGCAAAGAGGCGAGGATGTTTGAGGACTTCAGAGATCCAAACACAAACCTGCAGAGTGTCAGCAAACAGGACGATGAGGTTCTTCAGGTCCAGAACCAGGTCCGGGTCGTCACAGTACGACTGCAGAGACAGACCAGGATGTTATTTAGAAGATCGCCAGAAACAAACGTTTTGGGCCAAAATTATTTACAAATGTTAAAATTAAAATATGTTCATCAGAAAGTTGGTTTGCTTTATTTTTGTTTGATTTATTTGCAAATACACTGCAAAATCTTACCAAGTATTTTTGGTCTAGTTTGTAGAGGAAATATCTTAGTAAACTTGAAATGAGACAAAATTAACTAACAAGTAACTTTTCAGCTAGATATAGAGGTTTGTTTTAAGTAAATAATTCCTTTATATTGATGAACAAGTACTAGTTCTATTAGGAAATAAATTAATTTATCATCAAGTGGGAAAAATGTCATGTTATGAGTGAAATAATCTGCCAATGAAACTAGAACTTTCTCATCAATATTAAGGAATTATTTACTTAACACAACCCTCTGTATCTGGCTAAAAGTTACTTGTAAGTTAGTAAACTGGAAATAAGACCAAAACCAAGATATTTGCTCTACAAAGTAGACCAAAAATACTTGGTAAGCTTTTGTGTTTTTGCAGTGTAGATGTTGGAAACTAGCGTGGACTCAGAGAAATTGAGAACATTCTTCCTCTGGCCTGGAGCTTTGAAACGTCTCTGAGATTCGTGCCTCTGATAAGGCACAGAAAGTTTGCTGTGTCAGAGCTTATTCTGCAAACATGTTTTCATCTCTCCTTCAGCACATTAGCTCTTTGTCAGAAAACCCAAAACCAAATCAAGTGAGCGTACAAAACATTTTAGTGATATTGGAAGTTATTTCTAAAGTTGTTGTTTCCTTCAACCATTTCTAATGCAACAAAAAAAATGTATTAATGGGAACATAACACCAGTTATTAACTTCCTGCAGCTAACAGGACTTATGGTTTGTGATTTGCAGCAGTTTTTACTGAATATTTTAGGAAAATCAGACAATATTGAACTATTATTAGGCAGAGCTTTACAGTAGTAAAAGCTGAAAACTCAATCAATTGTGTCTGAGTGATCAGGGTAATCAATCAGATTTTGGATAATTAGTTTAGGAAACATCTTACAGAGTGCGTCCTCAAGGCAGCGACAATTTTAGACAAAGCCAACTCCCAAAGCTCCTCCACGTAGGCTCTGTTGACCAACCCCTGGGTGGTGTGAAGGATGTGGTCCTCCACGACAAAGAAGCTGGACGGAGAGAGAAACGGCAACACCTCATGAACACGATGCAAGAAACAAATTTAAGTTAAATTAAAAGAAAAGAAAAACTTTTTAATCTATTAATCAAATTTTTGGTTATGTGGAGATTAAATCTTGGCAAATCCAGATTTTTTTTTTTGTCCACCAATGACCTCCCTGGGTTTCCATAGTTCAGAGTGATGTCAGCAAGTCCAAGGCGGCCATCTTGTTTGATAAGCATATTTTACAGCTTTTATTTATTTGGATTTTTCAATTCAGGTCAACTCTACAACAAAATATTATGCCCAGACTAAGCTGTTTATTTTTAACTAAGACAATAAAAGCATAATATTGCAAGAAAGCAGTTGTAAAATTTGAATGAGGTAGTAATTTTATGAGAACTCCGACAGGAAAATAAATAAATGAGGAATTTTGAGTATCTTGCAAAGTTGATGCATCAACTTTGCACTGCACACCTAGGGGGCGCAGTGGAGTTTACAGAATAGTTAATAGAAATGCTTAAGAATTTGACACATGAGCATCAAATTATCTGTAATACGACTTATAAATGACTGTGCAAACAAATGTTTCTATTTTTTTTAAATTTACACAAACTCAGCTGTTCAAGTCAGATAACTTTTTCAAAGATTTTCTTATTAAAACAACTTTTCTCATAATTTTTTCTGATAAAATTGTGACTTTAATTTAACAAAAAACTCATAGTCTGCCCCTATACTCTGCAGTACAACTCAGAGAATGAATGATTGAAATAATAGTCACTTTTTGAAAATAGTTTCTCTAATTTCTTCTTTTAAAAAAAATTAAATCAGATCTGGTATAAAAAATCTGAAATTTTATTCTTAAGTCATATCCTCCATTCTGATGAAAACATTATGAAAATGTATTCTACAGATACAAAATGACTATTTTAGAAATGAATGAAGTTTCTAACAAAAAGCTGCAACACAAACTCCTAATGTCTCCCTAAGTTAGAAAAACCTCATCCATAATGATCAAGATCGATACTTTTGCAGCTTTTCTGTAATGGCAGAGCAGCAGAGATGAATCCTGGCCGTACAATCAGGCACTGAGTGCAAATGATGCATCCATCCAGTCAGGCGTTTCATGATGTCGATGTCTTGGTGTTGCGGCTCGGTCCCGACACAATGCCCGACTGAACGGATCAAAGCGTCTGCAGTGATTTTGGTTTATGTGTGCTGACAGAACGTCTCAATCAAATCGTCGGCCGCTCAGACTTCGCCAGACCACAATGAGCTGCAGTGAGTTTTCTCTGCCTTCAGACGACTGCAAGAAAATGCCAACTTTTTTGACCGATTTCAAAGATTTTCTCCCGTATTTTTTTGGGGGGGGGGGGGGGGTTTGTGAAAAAACTTGGAAAACATAACAGCAATAAACCTCAGATGTTTCCAGCAATGTCTTGATCGCTAGCTTGCAGATTATAAATTAGCTCTGGTACATTACCTCCCACTCAACTTAGAAGAAGTGGGTGAACCTCAAATCACCCGGCACTTCTGGTCTGTCCAACAGGACATCGATTTATCGCTCTTGCGGTTTATTTACATGAATCTTATCAACGAGAGACGAGACTCTGTCCTGTGATGAACTTCAATGTTTAACATGCCAACTTAGCTCTTAGCTTTATGAAATTTCCAAATAATTATAAATAGCTGGATAGAAAAGGCATAAAGATGACAGAAGGAAGGATAAATAAAGATAAACCAATCAGAAACATTGCTTTGTTCAAGACATTTTGAAAACCAAATAATTCAAGTATCATGTGGCCACTGGTACATGTTCTACTTTTATTTCAGTTAATCTAAATTTTAAAAAGCAAGCTAATAAAGGATGGGCTTACCCAACAATCTGATTGAAGTACCTCCTGTATCCCTCCAGAGTTTCATGCTAGAGACAAGTAGAAGGAAAAGAAACAGAAGAGGGTTCGACAGCACAGGAGAAATACATAAAAGTTACAAATTATCACTAAAAACCAAGCTTTAATGAAGTATAACCAACTTTCAGCATTAAGAGGCTAATTTACAAGATAAAAATATCTGTAGGATAAATGTCTAATTCTGACTTGGAGTGTAAAGAAAAAAAAAGATAATTGAAAATAGCTTTGCAATTGCTACCTAGAATTTGTTTTGAGTAGAGATAGTTTGACTGAGTAGCTGTATTAACTAGTTATCACTTATGGTTAAACCAATTAGCTTTTAGCTAACAGATAAACTAAATAGCCTTCAGCTTATCTGATGTTAGCCATTATGTTTAATTGAACTATTAGCTTCACCCTAAATACCCTTCAACTTATCTGCAGTTAATTTATGTTTATTACAGTTAGCCTTCAGCTTCATCCCAGTTAACCTTCAGTTTATCTGTAGCTACCTGTTAATTCAGTTAGCTTTTAGCTTTATCTGAGTTAGCCTTTAGTTTATCTGAAGTTATTTGTCATGTTCAATCCAAGTAGCTTTTATCTATATAGTAGTTTGCCTGTACTTAATCTAATTAGCTTTTAGCTTCACTCTAGTTAGCCTTCAGTTTATTTGGAGTTAGCTGTTATGTTTATTCATGTTTGTTTTTAGCATCATCCTAGCTTATCGGTTTAACTTGATTACCAAGTAATTGTGCTTGTCTTTCTTTTCCTCCGCTTAGTAATATGCTTAAATTCAGCGGGTCGTCTCGTGACAATGTACCTTATTTGATCAATTCAAGTCAGCTGTTAGCTTAACCCCAGCTAGCTGTTTTCTTAATCCTAGATAGCCATAAATTTGCTTCCAGTTACTTGAACAAAAATTGTATTTCTCTGTGCGATATTACAAATGGTTCTCCAAACTGAGATCACACAAACTGCTGTGTATTTAAGGTAATGCTAACTAGCATTAATCCGCTATGGTAAAAAGTTTAAATTTAATACAGCACATCAAAGATTTTCAAAATAAAGCACATTTTTGCTTTTGTTAAGGTGTTTTTTAGGTGCATCAGTGAGTCAGGTTGGGGGTTGTGTGTGGAGTTAGAAGTGCGTGGCCCTCCATGACCGTGACAGTGCGGGGTCGTACCATGTTAGAGTGCGGCTGCAGTACGAGGCGAGCCTGTTTCCGCCTCTGCTTTCTGTAGTAGTTCTCAAACACATCACGCAAACCCTAAAACATAAATGGGGGTTAAAAACCAAAAGTGAACAAACAGAGCACAGCAAGTGTATGAGTTTGAAAGCTTTTACCAAACCTGAAATAGATAAAGGAAATTATTAGTATTTCACAGTTAAGATTGCAAGTTGTACCCTGAAAGGTTTGATTTCTTCGTCACCAAGTTATCATGGTAAGTTAAATTGACCCAATTACCTCAGTGTAGTTATTTTATATAACAGGTTGTGACCTCATCGGTCAGCTGTCGGTGAAGTCAACCACCACCTTAACACACAGACAGAAGCTGCATCACTTCATATCTAATTCTTCCATTACACAGAAGCTGTTTATCTCTTATCTCCCTGTGGGTTGTGCAAAGGTCTGTTTGAGGTCTGAAACCAGGACCTACAGTCACTGCTGAGGTCAGAGATAAAAGCCTAAAGCCAGAGCCCCTCAGGTCCTGACCAGACCACCGTGGATAAACTCCCACATATCTGCTGTGATGGACCACCAGCTGTTACCACTGTGATAACAAATAGAGATCAGGTTATTCACTGACGTCTACATGGGCCCTACTGCACCAATTCCTCACACTTACACAATAAAGTACACAAACTTTTATTTTTCTTTGGACAACCTGATCACTTTTCAACTGATTTATGGAGCCAAAGTTGGATTTGCACAGATTTTCGCCTTAATTGAGCTAACATTAAAGTGCTACTCCTACACAATATTTAGTAGAAGCTAATGCTAAGGCACTAACTTCACTAACTTGTTCCCTACTGTCAGTTTTATTTTGTTATGTTTTTTTTGTTTTAAATAAAGTTATTAGGAAAACAGAAAGAGAACGTGAGGAGAGGAAATGGAACTGCTGCGTAAACAGTCATCACCCCCTTCAGAATAAGAGCATGAATATAAACATCTACCTACATGAAGAGGAAGTCTATAAGCAAAACTTCAAACACAGATGTTGAACTTTATTCAACTGAAAGTTCACAAAACTGCATAAAATAACGCTTTACAATTTATCTGGAAAAATTAAAGTAGGGGAAGCTAACTGTGCTAACATTTTCAAAGTTAGCTACAGTGCTAGACAAAAAGTTAGTTTTGATGTTAGCACATTAGCAGCTGTTTCAATCACTCTTTACTGTTGTAAAAAAAAAAACAAACAGTTATCTCAACTTCAAAATCAGAGCATGAATATAAATATTTACCAAACTTGAAATATTTGGTAAATATTTAAGAAGTCAATAACCAAAACTTCAACAGAGATGTCAAACTTCATTCAATTAAAAGTTTACAAAACAGCGTAAATTATCGCTTTAGAATTTATCTAGAAAAATTAATGTAGGAGTAGCTAACTGTACTAAATGTTTTCAAAGTTAGCTATAGCGCTAGACAAAAAGTTAGCTTCGTTATTAGCGCATTAGCAGATTTGCAGAAGTCTGCCAACCATTTTCTACTAACACAGAAAGTAAAATCTCTGTTCATCAGGAATGGTCATTGATTTGAATGTAATTTGGTCCATATGGTCAAAGCTGCACAGATTATTTAATTTATAAGAAACTGGTCTGCCTAGAATACGTCTTACCAAAAGTACTCATATAATGTGAATATCTTCAAAGAGTTGCTGGGGGCAGGAAGGATTTCTATTAATCTCAAGAAGCCTTTGTATGACCTGAAGGGACCAACGAGTCAACATGATCGTTTTGCACTTAAAGTAAACAATATTCTTTTTTTATAGCAACTCTTGGCTGCAAGATGTCCATTGAAAGCAAGAAGTTACAAAGAAAACAAAGTATTTGGTAGAAAAATATGAATCTCATTGGTGGAGATCTAGATAACATCTTTGAACTCTGTTTGGTTTGATGCTGTGAGATGAAAACACGGCGTGCTTTAATTCTTTAATTCCCAGTTTGACCCTAAGCTGAACAATGAGCATTCAAACAAGCGAGAGGCATCAAACGGCCATGAACTCTTCGTTTTACGGCGCCGAGATCCCAAAGAGGGGAGCTGAGGGGTGAAACCTGGGCTGGGATGTGGACGTGTGACCTTTGTAAACAAAGGAGGTGAGACGATATGCAGAGACTGAAACGAACTGAGGATAAAAACCAATAAAATGAGAGGTTAATAAACAGACTGAGATGTGTGGATACAACTCACTGTTTTAAGGTTACATTACAGCAAATGTTCACTTATTTATCGTAGAAAGTTTAAGGAAGGTTAAAAATGTTAATTTATAGATAAGAAAAAACGTTTCCCTTGCATTGTCATACTTACATATTTAATGCGTTACTCTACTGTTTTTTTTTTTAAATATACACATCACATCCAAAGACGTTTTAAATGGGGATTTCATATGTAAGCCTGTCATAATTAGCAATAAATCAATTGATCTTGTGATAAATTAAAATGACCCCACCTCTCGCCCGAAACGTTAGCCGGAGATAGTCACCAGCACCCCTCCGACCCCTTGTCTAGGGACAAGGGTGTAGAGAAAATGGATGGATGGATAAATTGAAATGAGATCAATCATTTCCACTTGGACAACAGCTGGCAAAGAGTTGCTTTTCGTTAATAGTTTTGAAAAACCGGCATTTTGAGAGACGATGCAAACATTTGACTCATAGTACCAAGTAGATAGTTTGCACTTCCTGCCTCTTTTGCCTGTTTTCCTTGTCTAAGCTGAATGATTATTATTTCTTGAAATACAATTTTGTTTATCCATTGTTGCTTTATTTGTTTATTTTGGATGTTGAAATTGTTCTTTAGAAATTAAATTTTTTTTTATCTTTGAGAGGCTGTACTTGCATTAAAGTGTCATTAAAATTATTATCATCATTATTATTATTATATTAGTTGAAAATAGTCTCAAGATGAAAATACTGTCGTTTATCACAATTTCTGGGACAATTTATCGTCCAGCAAAATTTATTTTTGTGATAGGCTTATTCATGTAAGAAGGGATTTAAAATATGTGCAGTTTAAATCAAACTTTTAAAGTTTTTTAAGTGCATAAGTCCATTTCAAATGGGAATGTTTTCAAGAACAGAATTTGTTTGTGGCACTACAGTAACCTAAAAAAGTAGCAGTACATAGTTTATTGTCGTGTTTGTCATCATCGAGATAGAACCACAAAATATTGGGATAAAATTTTATCTCGATATCGTCCACCATCACAGGTGAAACCAAAACAAATATGGCAAATCAGTTTTTATTCAGCAAACCAGCAATATTATTTTCCAGGCTGGTTTGGATGCTTTTTCCCAGAATAACTGACAAAAATAATGGGTTTTAGTATTTACTCAGGTTGTCTTTATATTTCAAAAAGGTGCAAACACTTTTCAACAGCTCTGTGTGGCTGTTAACTTTCAGGTGACTCTCATCGCATCAGAAGAAGCTTGATGGGCGACTTGGAAAACTAGATTTTATTTTGACCAAGCTCCTTCTCTGTGTTCATGGATTTTCCTTTTTGCTGAACATTTCCACACTGGAGGATCGTAAAAAAGCAACCTGCACCATTTCCCCATCTCTTTAAAGACCGTAAAGTCTCGTGTGTGCTCGATTTTCCTTCTCTTTAGTCCAACCAAACGATGTCTCCTCCAGAAGAAAAACCTCAGCAGGCCGGCTCCGATTCTGAAGAAAGCGCCTCGCTGTCAACCTCCCCTCCCTCTCTGCTCGCCGTGTTTACATCAATCATAACTCGGCCCACGTTGCCCAACATGAACTACAACAAAGGCGCATTGTTCGGCCTCCACGCTGCTCAACAACTGCTGGAAAAACGTGGACTTTGGGCACGGAAAACAGCAAGGGGAGAGAGAGGAAAGAAGATTCCTCTTCCAGACTCCCCAGAAAAGTAAATGAAAGCGTTCCGTCACTTTTTACAGCCAAAATGTGAGCAGGAACATCAGAGAGGCAAAATGAGTGGTGACCTCAGAGGTCAGCAGGTCAATCCTTTCAACACCTTCCTCCTCTTCTTCTCCCACAGTAGCTGCCTCACTCTCTCTAATCTCAATCCCTCTGTGTTGTGTTTTCTTCCTCGCTTTCCTGTTTCTGCCCTTTCAGCCTTCCCTCGACCTTCCTCCATTCCTCCCCTTCTGACCCGTCCTTATCGCCCTTTAGCTGATTTACTCTCTGCTGCTACGCCTCCAATGGCCTTCATCCTCTATAACCACCGCTTATTCATCGCTTAAAAGTTTTTCTTCTACTGATTTTATATCCTCCATCAATTTTTTTTTCATCTTGGTTCTTTTGATAAGTACATCAAATGAGTATTTATCAGCTTCCGGTAATCTTTCCATTCGGTGTTCTGCAGCCATTCCTCCAAAATTCCTAAAAAGACAGACAGAGTACAGACCCTATCCCTGGGTCTGTACTCTGTGAAACCACCAAGTCTTTCTGGGTTTTTCGCCACCAGTGCTGTTTCTTTTTGAAACATCTCGAATCTGACATTTTACAAGAAAGATATTGAGGCAAGAGATGAAGAGGCCTTTGGGGACCAAGGGCAATCCTTCCAAGACCAAAACCAGACCTTCCAAAACCAATACCCAACCTTCCAAGACCAAAACCAGACCTTCCAAAACCAATACCCAACCTTCCAAGACCAAAACCAGACCTTCCAAAACCAAGGCCAAATCCTCCAGGACCGCGACCAAGACCTTCCAAGATCAAGACTAGAAAAATTAGTAACTACTCAACCTCAACCACTCGGTGTTAAACTAATTATCACATACTGATATTTAAACTATCGAAATACAATCTGCAAACTGAATTCATCAGCTTACATTGCACAATAGTTGTATGATAAATCTAGATTGGTCATATCAGGCATGGATTCAAGATTGGTTCTACCAAGACCAAGACGGGGAAAACACATTTCAAGACTGGTTTCAAGCCCTTCCTGCTGAATACCATAAAATGCTAAAATTTGTATATGTAAAACATTGCAAAAACTATGGATTTGTGTTGATCCACGGCCAAAAATCGTGAAAATT
Organism: Xiphophorus couchianus; assembly: GCF_001444195.1. Classification (NCBI taxonomy): domain Eukaryota; kingdom Metazoa; phylum Chordata; class Actinopteri; order Cyprinodontiformes; family Poeciliidae; genus Xiphophorus; species Xiphophorus couchianus. The sequence continues at coordinate 20,023,249 of NC_040241.1, read as the reverse complement.
CAATGTGTACAAATATTTTTTCAAGGTGCACCACAAAAAAAAGTACACATTGGTAACAAGTTGTTAAAACCAGTCAAAAACACCATGAAAATATGAATAGACAAAGAAAAAGTTCAGCTTTAATAAATTCTTCTCTTTAGAAATGTTCACACCATCACCTGTCTAAACCTGGTCAAACATCTCTTAATTGGCCGGTTTTCCCAGGAGCTTCTATTCCTGCGCTCCCTCCATCATCTCTTCCTTCGTACCCTTTCTCTCACCCTGATTCTGCTTTCCTTTACTCCCTCCATCGTTCTCCTTCCTGTCAAAGTTCATGCACTTCCTGTTAGCCCTCCTCCAAAGCCCCCACCCCACCACACAAAAAACTCTCAGTGCACAGAAACACCGACCCCGTGGCCGAGCTGGCCCGTTCACAACCCCAACGCACAAACACGCTCAGTCAGACCCAGAAATGTGCAGCTGACCCCGCCGTGGCCCAGTCAACACCTCCATCCGTGTCGCTTTCGCTCAGACTGAGAAGAGACACTCAGCTAGGTTGGAACGAAGCCAGGCCTGAACTTGGAGGCCTCAGAGGACACCACAGAAACCTCCTGCTGGTTGCAAATACATCGTCAAACTCAATGAATCTGATGAACTGGAGTAACACCTGGTCATACCGACAAATCAGACTCAACCAACAATTTTTCAGCTTGTACTTAATCAGGAAAAATAACATGCAACACTTGAAGAAATAAAATGAGAGTAAACCTACGGTGCGGGGTGTGCTGTGGTGGCGCAGGGGTTAAAGCACAACCCACATATAGAGGCCTTAGTCCTCGATTCAGCTGTCGCAGGTTCGATTCCTGCCCTGGCGACCTTTGCTGCATGTCTTCCCCCTTCTCTCATTACCCTCTTTCCTGTCAATTCACTGTCAAATAAAGGCCACTAGATTCAATAAAACCCCTAAAAAAAAACCTACAGTGCTATGAAATGAAAAGCTTTTATAAAATATACCACAGACTCTAGGAATAAAAATAGTCCGGTGAACTCGGGTGATACCAGCTCAAAGATTTCTGATGAATAACAGAAGTAAGTAGGGAGGAAGTCTTAGTAATGCTTTATAAATAATAAAAAGATTTTAGTGAATCCAACGTTGAATGAAAAGAGAAAACCAACAGATCCTGGAGTACATTAAAGAATAATGAATAAAAAATGTTTTAATTTGTACTGAATCTCAATTTAAACTTCTTTACCAAATTTTGAATATGCAAAGTAAAAGACCAATAAACTGACCAATGATTATATTCAAGTATTTTGTAATGTGACACTATATCAGTTTATGTAAGTGTAAGATTATGAAGAGCTGGAATTTTATTTTAATCAGAGAAAAAGTCATCAGTTTAGCTTTCTTAGCTTTCTTTTTAAAGTGGTCAAGATGTGTTCAAAAATATTAAATGTAGACTGTAGATTGGTGATTGCTTGATCTAATGTGGAACCAGAACAATATCATCAGCATAAAGTCATTTTACGTCATTTATTCTGGAGATTTAAAGACCAGAACAGGTGATTTAACGCAGCAGGTGAGAACGAGATCACAAGTGGATTAAGAGCAGAGGTGGAAATGTGTTCACTGTTATTTAGTTTGTAGGAAAGAAAGAAAACATAAAGAGGAAGGACTCACCAGCACAGTGTAGATATGGAGGCAGCGGTACACTGGGGAGAAATCCACCAGGTCCTGAGCTCCTGGGACCTGCACAGGTTATACAAACATTTACCATCTTCACTCCTTTAAAACCAGCGACAAAAATACTTTTGATTTTATAAATGACAACAAATTGTTACAGTTGTAGCTAAATAAGCAGCAAAATATAGAAAAATGATCCATTTTTAGCTAAATTTTACCAGCTGTTACATTTTTGAAGAATGAATTTTCACAGGGGAGAATTTTAAGAATGAAACAATTAGAAATTCTTAAAGTTAAGTTATTTTAATATCCCTTTTTGATATTTTAATAGGTTTTTCCAGTCAATTTACTGATTTTTAAGAATGCAAACAACAAATACCATCCATCAACATCCAAATTGTGATCCAAAAGTAATGATTAAAGTGTCCCCCTTAAATAAAAGTTAAATAAAATATAATAAAAACTAAAACTATAGCCAGTTTCGCTGTATTATTTTCTGTTTCTGGACATTTACAGAATGTTTAAAATAAAATCTTCTTGGGGATTTAGCAGTTGTGTTTTTTGTAAAATACAAAGAACTGAAACAAAATTGGATAAATAACGACTTCAGGACGGTGTTGGAAGATAAAAGGGAGACAAAAGTTAAAGGTGTTTTGATGTCGAATAATAAAAGCAGCTAAAAAAAAAAAGAAGAGTGAAACAGAAATAAGAGTCATTAAATGAAGGGAAGGGGAAGACGGGCTGGTGGTTGGCATTTTTGAAGGCCGCTGGCGCCAAAACGGTCGTAACCCTGACGACTGCGGGGTCAGGCCTTTGTTCCAAACAAGGTCTTCACACGAAGAAGGTTGAGTCAAGTTTACAGGACGTCAATAAGCCACAGAGACCTGAACACGAGTGCCAGCGCAGGGCGGGCAGGGGGTGACAAGTTCAGCTGCATTGTACTCGGTTTTCCTCGAATGGGAACAACAGAGGAACTCCGATCCGACGAGGGACGACTAACAGCAGGTCAGAACGCCGCCGTGACAAGATGACATTCGTGGAGCCACAAATGCCATCTTTTATTGTTTAAACTTAAAACATTTCTGCTCTGGCAACAACATAACACACACACAAAATAAATACATAACAATCAAAGAATGGGAAAACCTCACTCAAACGTAAATAGTAAATTTCCTCAGTTTTTGTCATACCTGTTTGTGCATGAAATGTATGTTATCTCCGGGTAATTTGGGATTGGATCATCAGATTGACTCCCAACAGGTCAAGTTTGATGATTCTTAAGGTGGACATGGTGTGCAGACAATCAAACGTATATAAGCAGCTGCACAAAGGTGGGACGCTTTGGCTCTGATGGACAACATCACCAATGGAAGAATTTGGAGGGAACGTTTGATCAGAGATCATACTTAAATCAATTTTATCTTTTAAAGCTTTGAAACTGCTTCAAACTTTAAAAACATCAAATGAATTTTGAAAGTATGTTTTTTTTTTTAAATATATGAGAAGCCTGCAAAAATATTTAACTTAAAACTGTATCTAACAGTTTAAACTGTAGTTTCATGAGAAAAATTATATTTTTAAAATAGCCTTTGAATAAAATTAAGTATGTTGCAAAAACAAAGTCATAAGAAATGTTTTTTATCTGTCTAAAAGTATTTTTCCATACATTAGTTTAACTTCAAATATTTGCACAATGATTTTTAATTCTAAAATTAATTCAAAGTAAATTTAATTAATGGATGAATTAATTAACCAGAAATAATTTAATTAAACCAATAAACAAATAAATTGTCTAACTAAAAATGATGTAATTGATTATTTAAAATACATTTACTAATTAAAATTTAAGTTGATTAATCGATTAAAAAACAAATTAAATAATAGTGATGTTAAAGGAAAAGCAACAGAAGAGAGAAGTGCAGAGTGAAGGAGGGAAATCCTTATTAATATGTTGATATTTGTGAATAAGGATTTTAAAAAGCTGCTTAATTATTTCACTTGTGATGCCGTTAGTTTTAAACATGAACCTCTATCAGATCAGATCACAGCTGTAACTTGGATGTGTTCGTGGTGCCGCCATGCTCACATCTTCCTCCTCTTCATCCTCCACGTCCAGAATGCCAGAGTCCTGTTCAGACAGGGGACTGCCGCCCTCTCCGCTGCTCTCCGTTACCGCCGCCGCCTCCTTCCTGCCGCGCCGGCCAATCAGAGCTTTGGGCTGGAGGGTGATGGAGCTGTCCAGCGAGCGCTGCAGCTGAGCCTGAACAGAAACACGCAGCAGAAGGTCACCAGGGTCCAACTTCACTCTCAGAACCCGGCTCCCTCTTTCTTGTACCCTGGGACCGGCCGACCTGCATTGTTTCTGTCTGTTCCAGTTATTTCCTACATTTCCCAGAAAGCTTTTCAAGTCGCGCAGAGGAGAAGCGGGAGGCTCTTTGGCTGGACTTCAGAGCAAAGCGATGGAGGTTCTTTGATTCTCAAAGTCTGACACCAAAACCAGATGTTAGTTGATAACAATGACACACCGTCTCCGCAGAAGCTGCACCGCATCTGTTCAGCAAAACTGCACAAAAAATTTAAATACGGAAACAAAACAAACGAGGATTCAGATGCTAGGAATCGTACATAAAAAGAACGAGTTTGCAGATGGAGACCAAGTGTTTTGTACTGGAGGCCTTTTTGCTCCAAACGTGAGAAAACACCAGGGAGATTTAAAAAACCAAAAAAAGACAGGAAGGAGAGAGCAGGAAGGACGATGAGTCAGTGAATAAAATTAGACTTAAAAGCAGAAACGGATCACGTTAAGCCTGCGCTAATCGTTACCTTTCACATGTTACCCTGAAAACCCAGAGTCATGTTATAATATTACATTCAGAAAAATCGCAATGTTTTAATCTGATTGTTCTGGATCCATTCAAATCGAAATAATAGATGCTGGTTGTGGAGAAAAATGTGCAGAAAACTATTTGAGAAAAATAAAATCGGTCAAGTCAAGTTTATTTGTATTGAATATTTGAGCAACAAGGCAGTTCAAAGTGCTTTACATCATTAAAAAAAATCAGTCACCAATTATGAAACAAACATTACATTTTGTTAGTTGCATATTAAGAAATTATTATTTACATTTTCCCAAGGAAATGGTCCGGCTTGAGGGTCATTGAAGTTTGTGATTGTAAAGTTAGAAGTGTAAAGTAGTTTTGCAAGGCTGATAAGAAAAGATTTAATAACATTGACTGTAAACCAGTCACCAGTGAAGTAATTGCTGAAGTTTTGCTACAGTTTTTAATGGTAATTTCACAGATTTGATCCAAAAATGGCAGCTTGTTGGAGATTTCTCAGTGAATCCACCCATCTGCCTTCTGCTTTTACCTTAATACTTGTTTGGAGAATTTGGAGTGTACACATCTGACCACTTCTTGCACCCTCTCTTCGTTTTTTGACCATTTTCATTTCTATTCTTTCTCCCCATTTCCCCCTCTGTCCCAAATGTTTCTCGTGACGCACAGTCCTGCACTTGTGCTTCAAGTACCACATCAAAAGGCTTCCCCCGAAGAAAAGCCGGGTTTAAGAGGGTTCCCCTCGCAGAACAGCCTGCCTTTGTGCGGCCGGTTTGAACAGGCGCTCGGCGAGTGCGTCAACAGTGTGCCGAACATACCTGCCGAGGAATGCAAGAGGCGAGCCGAAGCGTCGAGTGGATCTTCTTGACGTCGATGCTGACGTCTTCAGAGATGTTCTCCCTCTCTGCCTCTTTTCACATCTGATTAGGTTAATTTGCATTTGAAGGCAAAACCCGATTCAAGTCGACGTTGTACTGTTTCCTCTAATTTCCCAGTTTAAGTTTGTGGAGAACCTGAGTTTGTTTGGCGCTTGGAGATGTTGCCCCTCCTGTTCGGAGCCTTTTCCACTGATTTTCTTAGCACTTATTGTCTTTTATGACTCATTTACCTTGTGATTGTGCGACAGCCCGCATGTGGGCATCAGATCAAAGATGGCATTGTTATTCTTCCAGCATGCTATGTTCTTCCGGGTCTTGCGTACACACCAGTTTTTCTCATCATGGCTGTCATTAGCGCCCCGAACCGAGCCGCTCCAGGTCCCTGGCGTGTTCATCGACGTCCCCTTCGGCAGAATGAAGGGTAGCCTACGTGCCGGCGCCGGCGAGCAAAGGAAGCGATGTTCAAAAGGAGCAGAAGCCCATCTGGGCGTGGATGGAAAGATGCCCTCACATCTCCAAGGGTTTTCCCACAGAAACAAAAATAAAAATAAACGTTTTGGCCACAATGAGGGAGGTCGGAAGCTCAGCGTGGGAATATGATTAATGCTGGTTCAAGACGAAAAACAAAAAGCGAGAAAAATATTAAACTAATAAGTTTAGTAAACAGATTATTCTGAAGATTAATTAGATTTTTTTTAAACGACCAATTCTACATTTTTCCATTAAGCATTTTAATATCAGATTAGAAATACATAAAAATTGTATTACTTAAAATGCAACAGCATAAAAATGTGCTTAACAGATTTTTTTTATTTCTTATAGAATTTGAACCGGGTGAATCTAAAACTATGCCACTTGGAGTTTTCTGAGTAGAACATGTTTACAGACAAAGATGTTTATTTTATCTTAAATGGAAAATGTAGATATTTTACGAACAGTTTTGGCTTAATTGCCGCTCTGAGTGTGTTGCTCTGTCAGAAAATGTAATGTTTTAGAGTCTGTATTCTCCACGGGAAATGGATCACTGATTGATGATTATTTCAATAATTGATTCATCATGATTAAACATTTTAGGCATGTTATAACAAGAATAGAAAGAGATCCAATTATATCCACTCTTAAAAATGTCCAAGGTTTGTAAATTAGCCAATTGCTTTGTTTTTAACGTGTAATATTGTTTAATGTGCTGCCCTTGATTAAATATACTTTCTTTTTTTAAGTTTTGAAATGTGGATGCAACTGTGATTTCAATGACTTGGAAATTTCAAGCCTGAATGACTCAGTTCTATATTAAGACTGAAAACATCCTGACTGGGACGTACCTACTGTAAACATTGTGTTATGAAGAATTAGACATTAATCTCAATCTGAAAACATTACAAATAACGCAAATATTGAAAATCAGTTACTTTGTCAGTTATGTTGTCTTTTCTTATGTGTAAAGAAAATCTTGTTTTTCTTCTGCAGGTGATTTAATTTCTTTCTCGAACTGTCATGAAGCTCCATCTGTTGGAAACAGAAATCTGAGACGGATGAAAAATGGTTTGCTGAGGTCGTTTATGTTGTTGTTATGCCCTCGTTTAATTGGCTAATTAGCAATGTTTGTGTAGCTTAGCCAGTAATAGTCGAGGTCAAAGGTCTGTGCTGCTACTATTTAGCAGATGAGGATCTGAAATGTTTGGTTCGTCCGTCAGAAATAATGCAGCGTGATGCCACTGGTGAGCAGAGTGACACAGCAACCCACAACGGTACATTTTGTCTTTCCTTGTGATGGTTCGATACACCGACGCGCCACGCGCACACACACACGTGTGTGTTCGGTAACTAGATACAGGTAATCCATCTTCCTCCACTTCACAGGCCCTGCAATCTGTTTCCCGTTAGGACGAAGGAGCAAAAGCTCCGGACCAGTCTGTCGCTAAAGAGCAGGAAAAACTGGAGGAGACGGGAAAATAAAGGAGACAGAAAGGAGGTGGAGGAGAGACGACAGGTTCTAAGACTCGTGGAAATGTGATGAGATGAAAGACAGAAATGTTAAATGACGAGGAAAAGCTTCAGGTTTCTCTATTTCCTCTGAATATTTTTCCATTTTTACTGCATTTCGTCATGATTTCATTCCCGTCCTAGTCTCACCTCTCAGTCCCGCCTTGGGTTCTTTGATGAAAGATGATTCAGGAAAATTTGATATGCTAATCACACCCAAAATTACCAGTAGATTCAAATCCAGTGTTGGAGAGATTGGACAGAACTCAGTGTTCTGTCCAATCTCTCCAAAAAGTTGATTTGCTTTTTACTCAAAAGCAAATCAACCAAAAGAGGTTGAAACTGTGGGCCTGTTTGAAAGAAGTTTTTTCATGTTTTATTTTGCACCTACAATGATCTTCTGATCCATTTTATACAAGATGGATTCAATTATCCACTTTTTTCACTTCCAATACCAGTTCTGATATCTGACATTTAGTATCTGCCAACATCAATCCGATACAGAAAAACTGAAGTGCTGAATTGATTTAAAACATTTCTGTTTTTAAACACAGACATAAATGTACTGGCCTATATAACAGAAAGGTGTGGATAAAACTGCTTCAGATGATATTACTTTTCCCTTCAACTTTGCTCCATTTTTCTTGGTTTCTATTACCTGAACATTCAGAGTCACATAAAGACGGTTACAAAGTCGGCCTTCTATCACTTGAGGAACATTTCTAGGATTAGAGGACTGATGTTTCAGCAAGATCTAGAGAAACTCATCCATGCGTTTATCTTTAGTCGACTTGATTACTGCGACAGTGTTCTCACAGATCTGCCTACAAAAAAAAAAGAAAATCCATTCTCCAGCTGCAGCAGATCCAGATTGCTGACTAAAACCAGGAAGACAGAACACATCACCCAAGTTCTAAAATAGACTCTAATGTATCAACCTTCCAGAACTCTGTTCTACTCTGCATCCCCAGAACCAGAACCAAACATGGAGAAGCAGCATTCAGCTTCTATGCACCACAAATCTGGAACTGAAAAACAGCAGAAACACCGAGTTCCTTTAAGTCAAGATTAAAAACCCACCTGATTTTGATTAATAGTAAGCGGAACATTGATCCGCATTGATTAAATGTATTTAATGTACATTTGCTTGATTTGGCAAAATGTTTATAGATTTTTCATAATTACTGTAGTATAATTTTATGATGTAAAGCACTTTGAACTGCCTTGTTGCTACACAACTAAACTTCATTTTACCTTTAAGGAGTAATTTCTACTCTCCTCCAGGTGTACTCTCCTCCTCATCCCATACACCTACCTGACATTTCAGCCTCTTTTTTTCCACATTTATTCATCCCCATTTACTTTTTCCTTTCTCATCCCACTCATTAGCTCCCAGACCGTTATTTCCTCAGCATCCACTTCTTCCTTCCCTCTCTCTTCCATGGCCCCGTGGCAGCAGACAATAGCCCCATTGTAACCCGCTCACTCTCCTCTTTTCCCCCCTTCTCTCCAGATCCATTTATTTTCACATCCTCGGTTGAGGGAGTCGTAACGACGGCTGGATTCAGAGAGTCGGGGCTAATTTGGAACAGAGCACACCACAGAGACATGCTGTCTGAGAGAACGAGAGGAAGAGTTTGGAGAAGAAGGGCGAAACAAACGAGACGGGGAGGAGGGAGAACGTCCCCAGCACTGATTACGTGACGAGATAATCCCAGAATCAGCATCAGCTTTGTTGCTTCATAATTAGCGGTTAGCTTCCTCGGTGGCTGAGGTGGATTGTGTAAAGGTCAACCTGGGGTTGGTGGTTAGCGACCAGCAGAGCATCCGAGGCTTTTTAACAGAACTATTCTGAACTGAAGACATCATCAGGTGGGAAATAAACACACCTTTTCATCCATAATAGGATAAACTCTGACATGCAGTCCCAAGAATATATGGAGGACTGATCCTGCCAAAATTGAGACGCAAAGAATTTGGAGGACTGATCTTGCCAAAATTGGTAGTGACAATAGAAATAAATACATAGTTTGAAAAAGTAATTAATGTGCATCCAAAACTTCCCAAGATTATTTCATAGTGTGATGTAAATTTATATATTTTTTAATCATTTTCACTATGGCAGTTGTTTGTGTTAAAAAAAATTTTTTAAGTTGACTGGAAATTTTGGAAATAAAAACAAAGAAAATACAACAAATAGTCTGTATGTAGGTTGTGTATATGTAATAAAATTCTAAAGATTAATGATGTTTTATTATAAATAAACCTAGCTTCACCCATCTTTCCTATCACTGTATATGGTGTATAAAATAAATTATTTAAAATAATTATATCAGGCCTGGTCAGGGGGCATGTAAAGCATGGTAGCCCGCCAGGCTTATAATCCACTGGGAGAAACCCCGCAGTATTAATTAAACATTTTTATTTTATTATAATTTCTCATTTTTTAAAGTCTGTATCTATTTAAAACAATCTTTGCATTTTATATAATTTATCATTTTTTTTCTATTCTGAATTTAGCTGATTCCTGTGCAGCAAAGTCAGCTTTTCTACTTATTGTAAAAGCTTGGTTATGAAAAGCTGCACTCAACTTTTTCCATTGCAAGAAAATTATGTCTGTAATAATTTTACCCTCATTAAAAATATAAAAATCTATCTACAACAGCTGGCTGAATTTAAGTCAAACTTGAACTTCAGTTGGGGGCCCGTACAAAATCAGTAAAAGGGCAACAAATGGCCCCCGGGCCACACTTTGGACACCCCTGAGCTAAACTGTAACTCTGGCTTATAAAAATTACTAGAACTGGTGATGGGTGCACAACCAAGAAGATTAAATGTTGAGATTGGATCTAAAGGAGACTAAGAAGTAGCTTTCATTTCTGTAAACAGGATGCAGCACATTTTTGTGTATATTTTTCATCCTGGTATCTTTAAGTTTTGAAGTTTAATAAGTTTTGAAATTATTTACAATCTAATTTTTGACATTACAGAAGCAGAACACTTTACTAGGGATGTGAACATTTTACAGTGCTACCGGATTCATTAAAACCAGCTTTTTAATGAATCCTCCTGTGTAAAGACACAGGAGATGAAGACAGTTGCATGACAAAACTGGACCTTTAGTGACATCTAGAGGCCGTTTGAATCACACCACCAAAGACTGGTTGATGAGTCTGGGTGGATCAGCCTCCTGCTGCTGCAATGTCATTGGCCCCCAAAATAATCTCCAAATCAACAGCAAACACAGCCAGAAGGAGGTGACCTTTAACCTCCAAGAAACTCACCATAATCAGATTTCTAGCATTAAATTAATCTGTGAGAGATGAACACTTAAATTCAGACATGATGTTTGAAGTGAATCAATCAGGAATTTGATGCAGATCAATGATTTTAAAAACAAATCTTTCACAGACTTTAAGATTGTAAAACCAAAACTTTATCATTTTCCTCAACTTTCAATAACAGGAATATTGTTTTCAATTTGTGGTGCAGAATTTCATTTCACTTGTTAAAATCAGGCCTTTTTTGTTATTGATTATGACTGACTGTTGATGGTCGCATAAAAAAAGGATTTGGTAGACTGACCTGAATCAGAACAATGTGAAACAATGTGAAGATTAAAAGACTTCACTTAAGATCTAAGAACAATTGTAGATCTACGCACATCATGAACATCTTTAGGAACCATTTCTAATCAAGATCATCTGTTCAAAAATGTCATTTCTTAAGATATGCCAATAAATCAATAGTAACATATATTGCAATAAACATGTGATTAATATCAATAGATAATACGTTTGATAGAATACTCAATATATAATATATTCACTGAACTACGATCCAGAACCGCACAGCATTCTGGGAAATGTAGGCAAAGGAAAGATTGAACTGATCAACCTCTCAACGCTACTGGCTAAGCAAGGTTTGTGGAATCAACTAACTCACTTATTCTTTGGTTACCTAGCAACTCATTCTTTGGTTACCTAGCAACAGGCTGCGGGGTAACTGCCACAGCAGCAGTTTAAGGTTTTGCCTCATAACTGTTTAAAATTACAAAATAATGGTGTGGATTAAAAACTGGATAAAACAGAGAAGGTCACGCCACCAGTTTGACAGAATTTCAAATATCTAAAACAAAAAAACTAATCAATAATTATCAATATCAACTGATATGAAATGTTTATATCATGATATGTTTTTCAGCCATATCATCACAATTGCTTATTCCATTTCCCTTTGTTTTATGCTACTCTATTCTCTAAACAATTAAATATGAAAATATAAAACTGAACAGTTTCTGTTTCTTGAAATTCCCATCAGATTCTATGGAATAAGACACAAGTAAACAAACGGCCCTAATTTGAGCTCTGGATACCAGAGACAAAAATAAACAAGCAGTCGCTCATATATGACTTCCCTGGCCTTGAGAAACACTCAAACAATGAGGTAAGTGGTGAAAAGCTAAAGCGCGTTATCGTCTACGCGCCTCAGAGACTCCAGCAGTGGCAACATGTTTGTTTACTGGCAGCGGAAAACACAAACACTCTCAGAGACGGGGAGACTGATTCTGATTTACACACAGAGTGAGGCTGAAACACTGAGGAGTCAATATTAACCCGCAGCAGAACCGGTACTGGAGCGGACAGGAGAGTCCAGTTAGCACCAGAAACCAGCCAGGAAACTAACAGGAACACATTTAGGAAGTCAGAGCTCCACAAGCAGAGACAGTTCAATTTAACGTTAAATAATAATAACAGAGATGGAAATCTGAGAAGTTAACCTTAAAGAAACAAGATGTCATTTTTTTGTTTGTTTTTATCTGTAAACCAGTGGTGTCCAAACTTATTGTTAAGTTGAAAGCCAAAAAAATTAATTTTGTTTTAGTGACTTTGTGACAACTGTGTCACTAAGTCCTTTCAAATTAATGACTTTGGGCAAAACGTTTGAACTCCAGTGGTTTAAAATATTGGTATCAGTCCAATATTAACAAATGCCTTCTTCCTTAAATGCCTTATATTTGTCCGGTCATGTGACAGTGATGAAGCAGAGCATTGTGGGATGTTTTAAGCAGAAAAGCAATATAATGGCTTGTTTTATCAAAAGGTTGAAATGGTGAGGAAATTAATAAAATATTGGTAAATATCTGACAGGTATCGATATTGGCCCAAATTTTCAAATCAGCGCATCTTAAAGTTGAACATAATATGTTGGATTTAAACGTGGAAAACTGTGGAACAGTGACAGAAAGTGAAACAAAAGTGTTGCTGCTGTAAATTTAAAGCAGCAATGAGTTTGCGTTCCTTCTACCTGTTTGATGGCCGTCTCTCCGATCTTGTCCGAGTGTTTGCGGATGCTCTCCAGGAAGTCTCGCAGCTGCGTCATGGCCGTGTCCTGGATGAGCGTCCTCAGCTTGGGGATGTTCTCAGCCATGATGGAGCAGAACCGGTACTGGCCGGCTCTGGGAAGACACGTGTGTTCCAGCTGCTCTAAAGTCCGTAACGCAGGATAGTACCTGCAGCAACAGGAAGGAAAAGACAGCAGCTTTTATCTTCCAGGTAAGACTTAACTAACTCAGCCTGCTCGTTCTTAGAACAGCAGCCACCAAGACGAGGAGAAAAACCCCCAAAACAAACGGCCAGTTTATGACCAACATGACTGTTTTACAGGTCAAGATGGGAGAGAAAGGCTACAGATGTCTGTTTTACAGCTCACTGGCACCGTCTAGTGTCTGGAAGTGGAAAGATCAATGACAAAGCAGCACAAAACGTTGGACAAAAATAACTAAGAACAATAAAATCAGACATAAAACCCAGCAAAAACAATAGACAGAATAAATGCCAAAGTAAAACAGAGCAATAATCAGAATAAGAACAATTAAATAATGAGTAATCGTTAACCTACTGCTGAAACTGATTTATGGGGGATTTTGAGTATCAAGAGATTCCCATGACAATCTCTGCATTTCTTTCATTAAAAAATTTCTAAAAATACATAAATAAAATAAAGTTGAATCTATATGGTTTCATATTTTTGGTGGTATCAAATCCTTCAACATTACTTCTGCTCTGCATTTTAAGATATTCTGACTTGCATTATGAGTCAAGACTAAAATTATTTGGAAAAAGTGAGCATGAATTCAAATGTATAAATATGCATCATTATGAAACAATACATTGATAGTTCCTTCCACTTTAACAAGACCGAAACGAGAATCAAAACAATCTGAACTGGGCTAAATCTCAACATTGTGATTTGTTTGATTATAAACCTTCTAATGCTAAACGTCAGCTGATCAATCAAAATTAAAAGCCGGTGAAGAAGTTTTGATTACCAGTCACACTTTTACTGCATTTCAAATGTGTTTTATTCATTATACTTATTTCACTATAATTTTTTTTTTATTATTTTGTGTTTATTCTGATCATTTTTATCTTTCATCCTGATCTTTTATTGATTTAATCCTCCTATTCTTGGAATTTTTTTTTTTTTTTAAGTGACAACACGACAATTCAGCATCCCCTTCTGAATCTTGCCAGGTCTATTTCAGTTTGAACTGGTGTCCATTTGAAAAAAAGATAAATGTTTTACCTTTTGGCTCTCATTTGCTCCTGCAGTCGGCTGTACATCTCCAGAACTGATGAAACCAAAACGAAACAAAACAGCAGGTTGTTTAGAAACGAGCTGAAAGAATCACCTAAAGCTGCCAAAGTGTAACAGAAAGAAAAACATGTCAATATGTAAATAGATTTTTGATTGGTTTTGTAAATGTGAACTGGCTGGTTGACCTTTGATGACCTCTGGAAACATTTATTAATATCTTTAAAATGATAGCAGCACATACTAGAGTCTTTACTGCACAAACCAGCACCAATGTCTGACACTGATTTTGTTTGATTTGGTTGATGTTTAACTTTCATTAATAGATGCAAAACAGAAGCAGCACAAACAAAAATTGCATCACAAACAGAAATTATGGCACCAATTTTGTTTGATTTGGGTGATGTTGACCTTTAAACTTTTATTTATAGAGGCAAAACAAAAGCAGCACAAACTAACATTTTTGTAGCACAAATGAACACTGCAGCATCACAAACAAAAATTTTAGGACTACAAAAGTTCAACACCAATTTTGTTTGATTTGGGTGATGAGAAGGAGCCGGTTTAACTGTTGAGCTTTCATTAATATCTGCAAAACAAAAGCAGCACAAACAAAAATTTCTGCAGCACAAATGGAAATTTTAGCAGCACAAACATTTGACACCAATTTGGATGGTTTTGTTTGATTTAGAGAAGGTTCGGGGAAACTTCACTCTGGTGCTTCAGGAACGGTTTGGGAGACGGGAGTGTGTGTCGGCTCATTACAAACCCGAGTAGTTTGGTTCTGACTGAATTCAGCTGCTTGATCCTGGTTCTAAAGCTGGATGTGATTCAGAACCAGACAACCGGTCCGGTACCGTGTGACAACGTTGATCCAATGGTGTTCTGCGTTACCTGGCAGGCAGAGAGCCAGCTTGTCTATGGTGGTGGCGATGTTCCTCTGCTGCACTCGGCACTGTTTCAGCTCCTCCATCGAACCGATGAGCTGAGAAGAAGGAAAACCGTCAGAGATTTTCACTGGAGAAGTAAAACTGATCTGAAGAGCAGAGATGATCACAAACTGCACTCACCACTTTCCCATCTTCCTGAAGTCGTACGTTGGTTTCAATCACCTGACTCTGAAAGACAAAAACAAGTTCAAACTGTTCTGTCCATCTGAAGTTCCTCCTCCTTTTCCTCTCACCTTCAGCTTCTGGGCCTCTCCTCGGACTTTGAGCAGCTCAGTAATGGAGTCGACGAAACCCTGGAAGTGATGGTTGCACATCTTCTCAATCTCTCTGTCGTGGTTCCTGATCCGAGCGTCGAGCTTTTCCATGAAGAGGCCATGTTCCTGACCGTCGTACACCGACCTGGATCAGAGGAAGGCAGAGAGAACACGAGAGAAAGAAAAATGTGATTTTAACAACATATTTATTTTTTAATAAGAATACATTATGACAGAGTTTACACTAACATTCACATAAATACTGAGTTAGAAAATAACTGTCCATCAATCAAATGTGTTTAAGGAGGAAATAGAGAAAAAAGAAAAAAATAAAGACAAAAAAGAAAAGGAAGAAAAAGGGGGAAAAAATAAAGAAAGCATGAAATAATAAATAAATAGGAGTTAACACAAATTAGGTCCCAGCTCAAGCAGTTCAAGTCAAACTGCAGAGAAATCCCAACAATTAACAGAAAAGGTGAACAACAATGAACAAATTCAGGAATATAAACATTCAAAACTTAAGAAAACAATATGGTAAGAATATAAAGAAAATGCATATTTAAAAAAAAACACATTTAATGAGTTCATGTTGGTTTGTTTCTCATCAATCTACCGTAAGTACACAAAACTAACCAAAAATGTTCATTATTCTACATCTGCATTTCTAACTTTGTTCAGGACAAAATGAAAAAGAAACGGTTGCCTTGTTAAATGTCCACTAGGGGGCAGTATGTGTATTATTTATACTGGGACCCATTGCTGAGAGAGGAGGTTTGATTTTACAGAACCTGCAGCTGCTTTGCTGCTAAATAAAAAACATAAACAGACAACTCTTTATATCTCAAGCTCTTATTCTGAAAGGCTTCCATGGGTATTATTTATTAAGGTTCATGTCTTTTAGGCTCATTAAGAGTTTGATGCCTACTTATTGTAGCAATCTTAACTGTGATAGAGACTTATTTTGAAGGTTTCTGTGAACTTTATTTTGAAACTAAATATTCCCATTTTAATGGAAATATTTGATTTTTCTCTTTTGGATTTAAAACTTGAGGTTTATCTATATTTGTATATTATTAAAAATCGAGATATTTGTGCTACTGAACAACAAAAAGTAATGTTTTTGGCTTTTTGGCCTTTGTCTATCCCTCAGATTTACATCTTTGAACTTTGACCATTTTCATTTTCCCTGATAAGACACAGACACAACCTGAAAAGCCAGATGGTTCACTATCTTTTAAAATTAGCTTCTAAATTATGGATTTACTTGTAGCACTCAAAGCCAATGGGGGTTTAAAATAACTAAACATATAATTATTAGATATGAAACAATCAAGCTATTACTTTATGGGACCTAATATGTCTTTTATTGCCAAAAGATTTACATTTTACCATCAAGAATCCCAAAAATACTTAGTTTTCTACTATCTTTGCCGTTTATTCTCTAGTAAATGTTGGTTTCTTTCTTTGTATCTTCCAATATTTTCACTGAAAAAGACTTTTGGAGCCACAGAATAACATAAAATCTGATTTGTAGGTTTAAATAAAATGTTTTTATATTGGATAAAGTGTTCCCAGTTGAGTATGATGATGGAAAATCCCAAAAGTGACCAGAGTGAGTGGAAAATCCTTTTTTAGGGAGCATGGTTCTTCCTGTGGTCTTTCCTTTTCTGAAACAACACACACACACACACACCTGTGTGCCGCTACAAGCCCCTCACCCTTCCTCCTGTTGACCAGGAAGTGCTCGGCTCGTACAATAGAGAGCAGGTCTGACGCCACAGTGGGGCTTTCTTTAGACACAAACAAACACGGGAGCCACCAGTGGGATGACCTCATGCACTTTCACAAAAGTTCAACAGAAAAATGAGTTTTGAACTTGTAAACACAACGTAAAACAGAAGTTCACCAACAAAAACATCCTGAAACTGACAAAATCCCATTAAAGAAATATTTGATGGATGAAAGTTGACTAAAATGTCTGAGATTCAGTCAGATGTTTACTAGGAGATCTGAAACACGCTCATCAAGAGTTTTGCGTTTTGTACCCTGTTGGCTTTTCACAGAACAGAAACACGTTGGAGGCTGAAAAAGACTCGACACTGTGAGGGAAGTTGAGATACCTTATATTTTGCTGCATTAAATACAACTTTTATTAATAGTACTCTGTAATTTTCAGTGACATTGTGGCTTTATAAGAATGTTTGTCACTGTGGCATCTCAATTCTCTTTTTTTCTCTCTTTCTGCAGGTGTAGAAGCAGACTTTTACGGTATTTTCTTATCTTCTCTCTGTTCTTCTGCCCCTCCTCTATTTTACTTCCATTTTACCCTTTTAACTTCTCCAGTGGAGCGTTGAAGCGAAAGCTGCAATAATTCTGAAAGCTACAACTGCGGACAAGACACTTTTAAAAAAAGTGAGTAGAACAGATTTGGGCACACCCATTCGTTAGATTTGGCTAAACACAGCAACAGTTTTCAAAGAATGTCCTTGTTGCTGTAGCTGAATTAAAAACATTTGAATGATTGGAATAAACAGAAACATTGTAAAAATGTTACTGTAAATGTTGTGTCTTAATAGTGTGATATTACATCAACAACCACCAGAAAGAGTAAAAGTGTGGCAATCACTTATTGTTATTAAAGCTTAAACATGAGTAAAATCACCAAAAACTCCTTGTTTTAGTAAACTTTGATCAAATCAGCAAACTGATGCTCATGTTCGTGTTAAATATTTTTGCTGACCTGCTCCACACCTGACTAAATAGGATGTTAACCCAGTTGGGAGATCACCAGCAGCTGGGTGAGTTAAAGTCATGACTCAGCAAGGCGTGTTGGACCCAACAAGCTTGTGTCAAGTTGTCTCCTCTCCTTTTAGAGATTTCCTCCAGCTGGGTTTGATGTGCAAAACAGAACAGTCTGCGCACTTTCAGGCTGAAGAAAAACTGGACTTGAAACCCTAAATAAAAACATCTTGGTTACCAAACACTGGAGTTAGCTGCTGGCTACAACATCAGCACCGTTTCTATGGTGACCCAGAGTTTTACCACCAAGAGGACAAGATTGATTCTGAGGGATTACAGTAACAAGCTAGAAATAAACCTCGTTCATGTCCAAACAGAGAAAAACCACAAAACGAGCCTCAACCAGCTGGCTGCTGCTAATAACGGGGTGGAGCGCCACAAAAACACACAGCTGAGCTCCAACCGAGTCCAACTGAGTCCAGTTCACACACAGGCAACGAGAGGCTCTGATGCAACTTATTTTAGTTAATCCATCATTCAGATGATGCAGATTTTGTATTTAAACACTTCAGTCTTTTTTTCTTTTTTTTTTTTTTTACACAATATTAGAGATTATTTTGTCATGGTAACAAATCTTGCTTGATGATAAATTGTCCCAGAAGTTAATTCAATAAACGATAATATTGTTGGTTTGAGACCATTTTCAAGTAATATAATGGCAATAAAGTTATAATAATGCAAGAACACATTCTCAAAGATTAGTAAACTTTAAATTCTAATGAATATGTAACACTGGAACTGGAGACATTTTAATATACAAAATAAACAAAACAAAACAACATTAATTATGATTATGATTCATTATGAAGTCTATGTAATCAAAATTGTCCATTAAAAAATGTTTATTTGAGACTAAAACACCAAACTGAAGAGTTTATCATCCAGTTTTTGATAGAAAGAGAGAGAAAAAGAAAAACAATAAATCATGCAAATGGAAGTTATTGACATTGTTTTAATTTATCATGTGATTAATTGATTTATTGCTTTTTGTGACTGGCCTAATTAAAAATACACTAAAAAATGCAAATAAACAAATGATGAAATCCTTTTTTAACAATTTATTACCTAATATGCAATAACAGAATTCATTTAGTGACCGTTTGATCAATTGTAGCAAAGGATGTGAACGCAGCTAAAAAACACTTACAATACCAACGTAGGTAGAAAATATTTATAGTCTAAGAATTTTCTTTTAATTTGACTACAAAATGTTTATATTTTTAGTACAGTTTTGGATTAATTACTGCTTCGTGTTCCTTGTTTCTTCAGAAAATGGCTTTTTTTGAGTCCGTCTTAAAGTTAACGATTAATCAATTATTAAAATATTTCAATAATCAATTAATCACATTTAATCCGATTAATCGTTTCAGCCCAAGATGCAACATCAGTAACTAGAAATTATCCAGAAATAGCACCCATGCAGAGTGAGGTTACTTCAAAATAACATTACTGAAGCAAAAGCAAAAAGTAGTCAAGTAAAAAACATTGTTCAGCAGAATAACAAGGTAATGTAAGTAAATAAGAGATAATGTCTGTTTTTATGATAACACAATAGACAACAGCATAAAATTATGAGCAAATTTGGGTATTTTTATCAAGAGTAGAATATGCAACAGTAGAATCAATAAGATATTTACAAAACACAAAGTTAAATGATAAAAACTCATGACATAGCATAAAACTTTTGCAACATATGTTAACACAGCAGATAAATAAACCAGATTTTTTTTGCCCATATCCAACGTTTTCATGGCAGTCTGAAAAGTTCAATTCCAATCTTTTCCCCCAAAATAAAACTGAGGGAAATTAAGTATAATAAATATAGGTTTATAGCAATTATCAGACGTAATCTGATGTCAATATTGGCTCACTTTCATTGTTAGTATATAAAATATTTATACATCATGATTCACAGCAGTGTAACATTAATATCTTTCAATACTGTCTAAAATTTGTTGCCTCATAAACTCTTTGCAATTATAAAATATGGTTCATTAAAGTCAAAAGGACTTAAACCTAAACTTTAGCAACAAAATCTCTGACTTTCAAAATAAAACACTAAAGTATCCTACAAGGTGAAGCTCATATTTTTCATATCACTCAGTCCAGAAATGAACACCACAACCTAATGAATTGTTTCTGTCCGTGGTTTATCTGATGAACTTCAGTGGCCAGCAGATGGTAACCATGGTGATTAATTATGACATATAAAGACAGAACAAGCTGCGGTCGAACCTAGAAAACCTCAACGTTTGCAACCTGAGGGAGTTCGCTTTCTCAGTCAGGGAGGAATTTAGCAGCCAGTCTTGACCTGCTCGCTGTTGCTGCTTCAGGGAACCAAAACCCATAGACACAACAGTCCTACAGTACAGAAATGAATCCTGATTAACAATATTCACTGTAGAAATGTTACAGAACATCACTGCTAGATTCAGTCTGAATTTATTTGGACAACATTTGCTGCTAGAACAGCTGCAGGTTGGTAAAGGCCACAAACAATCAGAATACATCAATAATAAATGATGTTTTCTGCTTACAGTGGACAGACTGCTGCTGCTGCTAAAGGTAAGACTCCTGAGCAACAAAACACCACGGCTTGGTTTAATACAAAACAAGAAGTGATAATTAGCTGTGTGGGTTTCAAATCCGCATTTTTTATGCATCAAAGCATGCAACTCTATTTAATTTATTATTTTTTTTATTATCAAAATACACATTGAAAAAGCATCCATATCTGTACAACCTTTCCATATGGTAGGTTAGTAGGTATGTAGGTTGGTACATAGGTAGCATGGTAGTAGGTTGGTTAGTTGGTATGTAGGTAGGTACCACCAACCCATGTACATAGGCTGGTGGTAGGTTACTAGGTATCTTGGTATGTAGGGAGGACGGTGAGTTGGTTGGTAGGTAGACATTTCCTCAGAGAAATTGTAATTTCAGTCTTCCACACAGCACTCTTACATATACATCAAACACTAAAAACATTAAGACTATGTAACTTTTACAAAAATTATTATTTTACATATTTGTTAAAATTATCATAATGTTATGACAATATAAGAAAATACAGATAATCTGGGTAAAAATCTGATGTCCTCTGCCTTCTCCCAGTGCTCCCAGTATCAACTGCAGAAATACACCACTCAGCCCAAAACACCCAATCAGAGACAGGAGGTGGGTCTTAGAAGCGCTATTAAATCACATGACAACTTCACACTGATTATGTTGATCAGTTTTAAATATTAACAGACCTTTTTTGTTTTTTTTTAATTCTCTAAAGAGACTCAACCAGGAAGAAAAGTTGAAACCATCTCCAGAAGCTAACTTAGTCACAATATAAAAGGACCCAGAACATTTGTGGATCTACGTAGACCAAGAAGTGAAAAAAGGGAAACGATTGGGACAGAAAGAGGCTGGAAAAGATGAAACATCAGGGAGGAAATCATCCAGCAGCCGACAGCGTGACTGAGTCACCCAGCGTGGCACCGAGCAGCTTATGCTCAGAGGAATGTGTCAGCCAGAGGTGATGAACCAAGATGTCAAGTTGCGTTAGAGCCTAGATGTATTTTCAGACTGCTGCCAACGCTGGATGCAAACTCTGATCTCACAGAACAGGCTTTAAAATACTGCTGTTAGTTTATAAATCACTGTACAGCTTAGCACCACAATACATTAAAGATCTTCTGCTGTTGCATCAACCTTCCAAACCTCTGGTTCTGCTCTGCATCCCCAGAACCAGAACCAAACATGGAGAAGTAGCATTCAGCTTCTATGTGTCACACATCACAAATCTGCAACAAACTGAGAAAACTGTAAAGCAGCCAAAACACTGAGCTCATTTCTTCATCAAAGCGCCTTTGTGCCAACCATATTTTTGGACACATTGCCTCAATAGGGGAAAAAAACATCTAATTAATTACGTTGGAAAAGAGAAATGACCGTCGCATTAGAATAACAGGAAAAAATCCATCTCTGAGAAGAACACAGACACCTTTGATAAGGCTTCAATAGGCCAGTTCCTCAGCTGCATTTCCTCCCTTCATTCACAACTTGTTTCCTCTCTGGACAATCAAAGCAAACACTGCTGGCCAAGGGCGCCGTCCTCCTGGGTAGAGCGTTTCCATTTCCAAAGAAGAGCCTGAAATAAAACTAACCTGCATTTCTAATGTTCACAGATTTCGTTCCAAAAAACTCAGTTCTGAGTCAGTTACATAGTGTGAAAAAATATTCATACCACTTGCAATTTTCAACATTTTGTCATGTTAACTTCGATGTATCCCAGTGGGATTTCATGTAAAAACCCAACACAAACTAATGCAAAATGGTGGAGTTGAAATAAAAGGCTGCAAGGTTTTGAAAACATTTTTACAAATAAAAATCTGTACAGTGTGCATTTGTGTTCAGCAGTAAACAGTATGGTCAAAGCCTGAACTTAAATACAATTCATAATATGAGGCAACAATAAACAGATTCTGTTCACAAAGTAGCTGCAAAACTCTAAAGCAGGGGTGCCCAAAGTCAGTCCTCGAGGGCCAGCATCCTGCGTGTTTTAGTTCTCTCCCTGGTTTAACGCACCTGGATCAAATGACGGCTTATTAGAGGCCCAAGACGAACATTGACATGCTGAGAAGGTTGTTACTACCAGCAGGGAGAGAACTAAACCATGCAGGATGCCGGCCCTCGAGGACCGACTTTGGGCACCCCTGCCCTAATGAATATAAAATTAAACTTAAAAGATACTTTATTGATCCTGGAGGAAAATTCTAACTCTACCTTTCCAGTTTTCTTCAAATAGTTGTCATACACGCCAATTGATATGGGCAGGAAAGATTTTCTGTAGCAGTCAGTACTACAGCAGCTATGGAAAAGCCTCTGACTGAAGATAATATAAGACACTGAGGGTTATGCATAACGTCCTTTATTTTATGAAATACCTTTCTTAGCACTCTCATCTCCAGATATTCCCCAGTCGTCACCAGAACAGAGCAAACCTTATTTAGTACCTTTTTAGCATTTTTAAGTCGCTGGTTCTGATGCTGCAAACCCAATAAATGATGGCAGTAGAACCAAATAAGCAGTGCTTCAAATGATCAACTAAGAAAGGACGAATGCAAATAAATGTCACACTTTTGAGACATTTAGAAAACACGTCAAAATGTGGGAAAGTAGTTTTGGTAGGCTTTGTTTAGCAAAACAACAACAGCAATTTTGACCCAAATCAGGTCAAAACTACTAGCTGATTAAGAGTTTCTACTAAATAACAGACCTACAGCATAAGAAATTGTGCCAATCATTTACAAAAACTATATTTCATGACTTCAGTAACAAATATTTAGCATTTTCAATGAGTGACGGTGACAAAAAAGGCAACTGCACTTGACACTCCCTGATAAACTGTACAGACTACCTGCTGCTAAGTCTAAAATTAATATATAAAGCCTTCAAAACTTTTTCCCAAAAGGCTGACAGACAAAGACAGAAGCCCGTGATGAAGCTTACACCAAACGGAGAGCATTAATATAGCTATAAAAGCAGTGTTTCCAGTAAGTGTGAACAGAATGACAACTAGTTAGCTCAGGAAGCTAACGTTAGCCTAACGGTTGGTTTACCTCCTGATAAAAGTTACCAAAGTTAAAGGACAAAAACAAGAGAACCGGGTTTTGACAGAAACTTTAGTAAGACAAGAAGTTCTGTTTAAGTTTTAACTCCAGAATGTATTACATAAATTAGCCATATTTCATGCTTGCTAAAGTTAGCCGGTTAGCTGTCCGATAAAGGAAGCATATGTGTTTAAAGTTTTGAAGGCGCTCTCAGGAGCCGAGTGACGCCGAGCGTTGGACCATCTTCCAGCGGGGCTGACAGGCACGCAGCCGCCGCAGGCTGACTCACCGGAGTGTCGGCCCGATGCAGTTGGTGTCCGTGCTCTCGATTTCCCGCAGGATGCGTTCGTGTTCGGCTGCTGTCTCCACGCTCGCCATCCTGCATGTTGCTGTGGACGGTTCCAAGCTGCGCTGAACGAACGGACCGTACTGCGGACAGGTTTGGAGGAGGAGCCACACAGTGGGGTTAGGAAAATAGAAGGGGCAGCCCGGGTGGGCGGGGACTCCATGCGTTTCCAACTTGTGGTTCGGGTAGGAAGGACCGTGCTTGTTTGGTGAAAAGTAAAACAAACAAACAAAAAAAAGTGTTGAGTTTCCTATTGAAATATTTATCATATTTAAATAATTGTTGTTTTTT
This sequence comes from Xiphophorus couchianus, assembly GCF_001444195.1. NCBI lineage: Eukaryota > Metazoa > Chordata > Actinopteri > Cyprinodontiformes > Poeciliidae > Xiphophorus > Xiphophorus couchianus. The sequence goes on along the minus strand of NC_040241.1, from coordinate 19,999,051 downwards.
ATTATTATTTTGTGTATATATAAAAATCAAACAGAAATTAAAATTTGGCTTGATTTTTTTTACATGTTTCAAATCATTTTAAACAGTTACTAGTGAAAGAGTACCTTATATTTTGACATCTTGATGTCAAAATAGTCTCCATAGTCTTGGTAGACTACGGAGAAATTTTAACAAATCCAAATGTTTAGCATTTCCACTTTCTAAAATTAAAACAAGACTTTCTATAATTAAAATATTTCCAAAATAATCTTTACTAAATTTACTTCTTTTAGATTACATACAGATGTTTTTCACACTAAAGCGATTTTATTTTGAAGGGAAACTAACATCCGGGTTTTGCCTCTAAATTTCTTCGCTTTGACGCTGCTACGTCATCCTGCTGCTGCCTGTTTGGAGAAGCAACAACACAAGCCAAACATGGAGGTAAGTGAGTGAATCGGCTGTTTTATCACCAGGACAGTCATGCACTGAGAGTTGGTGAAGCTTTATTACTATTTAGTGGAGTCTGGTTGGATGAATGGAGCGTCTTGGTAACGTGGTTGAGCTAACTGTGCTCTGCAGAACCAGAAGGATCAGAGTCCATTCAGTGATAAGCAACTGCTGCAAAGGCTCTCATTTCTGAGTTACGATAGTCGAACATTTTTACTTTTTATACTCAGACAGTTTCCAAAAGTGAAAGATTATCGACTTTTGAAACTCGGAAATGTAAGGGTTTTTTTTTCTAGAAAATTTCAAAAATTAATCTCAAGTTTAATGTATGAAGTTTTTTTTTCTAGAAAATATTCGACTTTTCAAACTCAGAAATGTCCACGTTTTTTTCTAGAAAATTTCAGAGATTAATCTTCTAATAGTTTTCCCGCATCTTCTCAAATCTTTCATGTCTTTTTAGTGTTTTAGTTTTGCAGAAATCCTCTGATCAGCTCCGTTTGCGTCAGTCAATCATAATATTTAGTTTGATAACAGGATATTTGTTCCCATGCCCAGAAGAAGTTGATCAACTCGGTGGATTGCTGTGTTGATGAGGCTCTGTGCGGCCTGGTCAGGGCCTCTGGGGGCCTCGCTCTGCTGAAGGGCCACAGAGTCATGCTTCGCTCTGACCTGGACAGTCTGAAGGGCAAAGTGGGCCTGCTGTCTGGAGGAGGTTCAGGACATGAGCCGGCACACGGGGGTACGACCTTTTATTATCGATGACCTTTAAATGTTGGAGAAAAGAGAGTACACCCTAATCATTTTTGGAACATGAAACTAGAAGTGCGTGATTATGGCATCATTTATATGTATCATGATAAATTTCTTACCATGATAAAAATTTTGATTTATCCTTTTTACTATGACTTTATTGGCACCGATTTCCTTAATTTTGGGAGATTGTTGATCAGCTGATAGTTAAATAAGAAGCCGATCTTATCCACCGATAATAAACAATAAATCGCTCTGTGATCAATTAATCACAAGATAAATTAAAATGAACTCAATTATTTCCATTTGAACAATTTATCGTTTTTCTCTCTCTTTCTACCAAAAATTGGTTTTCAGTTTGGTGCTTTGGTCTCAACTAGCCCCTTTTTTTGAAGGTCAGTTTTGTTTTAATTCATTTTATTTGTTGCTTGTGTTGTTTTGTTTATATAGTTGAAATGTTTTCCAGTGTTAAATGTTTATTAGAATTTAAAGTTTATTGAGAAGGGTCCTTGCATTATTTAGCAAAATTTCAGACAATAAAAAAGCATCGACAGATCAGGCTTTTTAAAGATTAGTAATCCATGATCGGCCAGAAAACTGCAATCAGTGCACCGCTTTTTATAGAGATGGCCAGTTTATGTTGACTCACGGGTATACTTAGTGTTTTTTTGGCTTCATATTTTTTTAAGTCTGCTTGGTGTTTTTAGTTCACTTAAAGTTAAATTTAAATTGTTTTAGATCCTAATTTGTGGTAATATGTAAAACCAGAGAAACAGAAGAGGGTGTACTTTTTTTCCCCACCATACTATAGGTTTGCAGTTTGCTGGCATTTAAACAGGGGCGTGGAGTCCCAGTTTAATGTTGCTGGTCCCAGTTTAATGTTGCTGGTGTGTCTTCAGGTTATATTGGTGCTGGCATGCTGTCTGCAGCCGTGGCAGGAGGAGTGTTTGCCTCTCCGCCTCCTGCCAGCATCCTGGCTGCCATTCTCACCTTACACCAAGCAGGTAAATCTGCTCTTCAAATATTAACAAATTAAATTTAGTTTTCAGATATAAATATAAATTTGGAGTCTGGTGCCTCTTTCTGGCTCTCCAGGAGCTTCTGGGGTTCTTCTCATAGTGAAGAACTACACCGGGGACCGGCTGAACTTTGGCCTTGCGGCGGAGCAGGCCCGTAACCAGGGGGTGGCCGTTGACATGGTGATTGTTGCAGAGGACTGCGCCTTCGACCAGCCCAGTAAAGCGGGCAGGAGAGGCTTGTGTGGCACCGTCTTCATACACAAGGTGGGTCACAAAAACAGCTGAAACCACAAACAGAAAGGGATCATATAAAAGATCAGTTAGGAAAGTGTTTTATTTTGCACAGTTGGTAGCACTGTTGCCTTGCAGCAAGAAGGTCCTGGGTTCGACTCCTGGCCCGGGGTCTTTCGGCATGGAGTTTGCATGTTCTCCCTGTGCATGCGTGGGTTCTCTCTGGGTACTCTGGCTTCCTCCCACAGTCCAAAAACATAAATATCAGGTTAATTGGTCTCTAAATTCTCCCTAGGTGTGAGTGAATGGTTGTTTGTCCTGTCTGTCTCTGTGTTGCCCTGCGACAAACTGGCGACCTGTCCAGGGTGACCCCGCCTCGCGCCCGGAACGTTATCTGGAGATAGGCACCAGCAGCCCTCCTGACCCCATTAGGGACAAGCGTGTTAGAAAATGGACGGGTAAAATGAATAAATGTGTTGCTGTTTAACTGTGTTCAGCTGGCGGGGGCGTTGGCAGAAGAAGGCTGTTTGTTGGACCAGATTGTTTCCAAGATGAAAGAAGTTTTGAAAGGGATTGGTGAGTGTCTTTCTCTATAGTGTCCGGGGCCGCAAATGGCCCAGTGGCCATTGCGGCCCTTGGATTAATTCTGTTCTGTTAAAATCCTCTTTCAAATGAAAATATTCAAGGGAATCTATTTTGCAAAATTCACATTTTTACGTTTTTGTTCTTCCATTTGGGTCTCTACTGCTTCTAAAAACCACCAAGCTTTTTTGGCAATAAGTTAAATGTTTTCTGGTGTCTTGAAAACATCTTGATTGTTATGTTACATTCAATGGGCACTGCACCGTTACCTAGCAACCAAAGTAGAACTCTGGTAGATTTGGCCAGCTGGTTTTATGCGCTGTACAATGGCTGCTGGAAAAGACAGTGTTTTGTTGTTGAAACAGAAACCATTTGCTGCATTCTTGTTGGTTGTGCAGGAGGCTCTCCAGAGTTGCTTGAGTTCATCTTATCACTGTTAATTTCACTGTTTGTGATGGATTCTTGCATCACAGGCACATTGGGAGTGAGTCTTTCTCCATGCAGCGTCCCAGGATGCCGTCCCTCTTTCGACCTGCCGCCAGGAGCCATGGAGCTGGGACTGGGTAAGTGCCGTTGACAGGAGGGTTGAGAGTTTGGTAAAAAGGTTTGAGGTTGTAGACCTGATGGACGGAGGTTTAACTTTTCATTCTATCTATAAAAATCAAACTATGAATGTAAATATTTTAGGGATTGTTATGAAACTGCTCCACCTAGTGGTTTAAAATGCTTTAAAAACTGATCAAACTTCACTTAAACAGTTTTGTTTCTAGCGCTTTAATTTGACCCTAGACTTGTCACAATAACACATTTTGCTTGCGATAAATTGCCCAAGTAATTATTGCCATAAACGACAATATTGTTGTTTTGAGACCATTTCCAAGTAATTGACAATGACATAATAATGCAAGTTTGATCTCAAATTCAGAAATACTTGGTTGATCCTAAAAGGACATTAAATAAAAAGAGACCAATAAACTTTAATTTTGTAAAGAAGGCTTAGCCCTGGAACTGGAAGATATTTCAAATATCCAAACTGAAACGCAACAAACAAAAGCAATAAATAAAACAGAAATAAAAAACACACACAACAGAAACCATAAATAAAATGGATCATGATGTTTCTATGAACAAATGTGCCCTTCAAAAACTATTAATCATCAGAATGGAAATGGTTGAAGTCATTTTAATTCATTGTGTGATTAATTGAATAATGGGTTATTGCTACAGGATAAAATGGCCCTATTAATAACGTTTGTATATGTAGTTGTTAGCACGACTCAGAAAATGTGTTACTGTCACTGTAAATAATATTTTGCTTGACTTATTCTCAAAAAATTCAGTTTTAACTTGAACTATATATGAATCTGTTGTCCATCAGGAATCCATGGAGAGCCTGGAATTAAGAGGTCAAAGGTGAGTCAGAAATACTAACAATAACCACCTGCAGTTGTTTTTATTGTAATGTACTAACAAGCTTTGTTTCTTTGGGTTCTTGTCCATCAGGTGGCGTCCGCAGATGAGGTGGTGAAGACGATGATAGATCACATGACCAACCCAGACAGCCAATCACATCTGCCTTTGAAATCAGGTCAGGTTATGACATTCTTATTAGTTTGGTGTTTTAGTTAGCATGTACCATATTGCTGCTGGTTTTTTATTTATCTATACATCTGTATATCTTTACATTCTCCTGTGAGTGGAGCCCCCTAGTGTCCCACCACAATACCCCATGTGTATTTTAGAACAAAACATCCTAAAATATAGTGATCAACCTCACAGCCTCTACAGGATCAGGTGTTTTATGCCTTCGTGTCTCTAGTCGAGGCATGAGCTGCTTAATAAAACTTGGTTTCTAATGTTATTACAGGTGACAGTGTTGTTCTTTGTGTGAACAACCTTGGCGCTTTGTCCTGCCTGGAGATGGCTGTTGTTACCCGAGCGGCCATCACCTGCCTCGGTGAGCAGAGACCCGCTTCCATCCGTAGCTATTTAATGAATCTTAATAGCAATGTTTTAGTAGTAGTATACTATGTTAGAACAGTAACAGCATGATTTAACATTTAGCTAGGGCTGCATAATAAATCACAAATTTATCGTTATCGCTTTGTACACAATATTGCAAAGATTAGCTTGGACTGATATAAACTGGTTAATTATTTAAGTAATTTGTATTTAGATTATATGTTTGTACTATATTTGGGGACATTTGTTTTTAAGTGCAGCTTAAAAATTAGGGATGCCAGATATTTCAGGATTAAAGGATTTAAGACAAAATGTCGTAGATTTTTACTCCTTAAACTGACGTTTAAAGTTGTTAAAAATTCTGTAAATTTAAATGTATTCTTTCGGATTTGGTGAGGGCTAATGTTCATGAAAAAGATTTGGAAACACATGTCAACATTAGATTTCCAATGCAGTTTTTAAGAATGCATTTTTTGGATACAAGGGACACAAGTGAAGCATAGTATGGACCTCAAATGAATAAAATCCTAAACTGAGGTAGATTATTTTGGTTAAAAATCTGAAAAGTGCTCAACTGGTGATTAGTCAATATATCCTTATTTTGTGTTTCATTTACTTAAAATAGTTGAGTCATTTTGAAATGTTAAATATAAAAGCAACACTATTTTGTCCTCTTTATTTGAATGTTTTTGTTGAAGTTTAGGGGAACAAAATCAAGACTTTTGTTCTAATGGTTGTACGGAACTTTATCGGTGGTTTCCATGGTTACAGAGAGCCGTGGGGTGGTGGTTGCCAGGGTGATGTCGGGGCCGTTCATGACATCACTGGAGATGGCGGGAGTGTCTCTGACCCTGATGAAAGTCAACCCGGAAACACTGAGGCTGTTTGGTAAACAGTTTGACGCACATAAACCTTTTCTTTTACATCAGTATTTAAAAAATAATAATATGGAAGGAAGAGTTTTAGGTTAGGTGCAAATTTAAATTTTGTTTGATTTCATGTGCTTTTGCTTCAGACTTCTCAAAGCTATTTAGAAATATTTTAATATTTTTTTACTAATTTAATTTGTGAGATATTTTTACATTTATGTAACTATAACATTTAGTTAACTTATTAAGTTTAATCTGTTTTTGCAGTGTTGGTTAACTGCTAACCAGTAAAGATCCTCCATATCTCAACTCAGATTCTAAGACCAGCGCCCCCGCCTGGCCAAACCTCAGCACTGCTGCTGTGAGCGGACGCAACTGCATCACAGAAGCTCCTGTTATGATCACACGGCCACAGGATGACAAACACTCCAAAGGTCACTAAATTTAGTTACAATCTGTGTTTATTTCATGTAGAAAAATTGTAAACAACTTTGCTGCATCTAAACGCTCCAAGAGCCTGGAAATGAAATTTAGACAAAGCTAAGAGCAACAGGACAAAAAACAGACAAAGTGCGTGCGGACATTTAGCCAACTTCAACCCGCCTATCCAGCCACTGTGGCGCTGTTGTAAAAGTGCTGGCTGTACATTGCTGGAGTGGAGCTGTCTGCCCTTTATATCCCGAAATTTGATAAAAACTTGACATGGAGTTAACAATTTTGTTGAGTTACTAATTTTACTGCTTGGATCTGTTTTCAGGTTCCATTTTGTCTATTTTACCACTTCCAGAATAGAACTTCAAAGTGAAGTTTGGTTATTTTTGATAATTTTGTGTATAAAACTATTGCAGATCCTGAAATAGGACAACTGATTAACGTTTTAATGGTCCTTTACAATTACCATTTATTTATTTGTTATGGTGTTTTTCACATCTTTTGAAACGCTTTTGCTTGCGTCATTGGTATAAATTTGTTTGTATGTAATTATATGATGTCTATTTATTTATTCAGTACTTATTTAAATCAAGCTAGCTAACGTATGTTCCTATATTAATGTATTATTTATATGTAAATTGAATCTTTTGCTGTTTTATATTTTTCCCAGGGCCTCTGAGTCCTGTTATGCACAAAGTTTTAAACAAGATTTGTTCCACCTTGCTGGAAAAGCAGGAGGAACTAAACTCTCTGGACCGGGCTTCCGGGGACGGAGATTGTGGCAACACTCACGCTCAGGCCGCTAGAGGTGAGAAACGACAAAGTTTTTACAGGAGGAAAACAAAAACTGATAACAGACCATTAAAATGTTGCTCCTGCAGCCGTTGAGGAGTGGCTCCAGGATCATGTGGTTCCTGGTTGCCCGGGGCAACTGCTTTCCGTCCTCGCTGGATTGGTGGAGGAGAAAATGGGCGGATCCTCAGGAGCGGTACGGCAAGCTGATTTATTACTGTTGAAGTACCAAAAATGTTCATTATAGAAAGAAACAATGAAGCTAAAAACTTGACAAACATGAACAGTAAAACTGATGTTAAAGACACTTAAAATTTTAATTAATAAAAATAAATGCTCTTTTTCAAAAGAATTGAGAAAATGCAATTCCTACAGTTCTTTAAATTGTCATTTATTTATTTTTTTTCAAATGAAATAATAAAAAAACAGCACACCTAGGACAAGAATCGCTTCCTTGACAAACCTAACAGATATAACCTTAGATTGATGGTAATAAAACAATTCACAGCGGTTTGATTATGTGCTAAAATGGCCTGCCATAGAGTGCTTTATGTATTTAATTTAATTGTGTTCATATTTTGCCAAACAATCTCAGATCAGTTCTTATTTTCTGTGTTTTTCAGCTGTACAGTCTGTTTCTCACCGCCGCAGCTGGTCATGTGACCGAGGGGAAGACCAACGGCGCCGCCTGGGCTGCTGCAGTGCATGCTGGGACGCAAGCCATGAGAAGGTACCCAGATAACCTACATCACCTAAACACATCAGTCTAAACAGATTAAAGTAAAAAATAATGTCTTCCTTCAGATACGGAGGTGCTGACCCTGGAGACAGAACGATGGTGAGCAATGAGGATTTCTGTTTATATTGATCATGATATAATGTAATTTACTGTTAGACCTGAACCTGTTTAAACTTGGACCTCTGCTGCTGTCCTCATTCTGTAGCTGGATGCTTTGTGTCCGGCTGCAGATGAGCTCATGAGGCTAACTACAGCACCACCTGCTGGACAGATGGTTGTGCTACATGCAGCTGTGGAGGTACAGTAACTACAGACATGTTTCATATTATAATAGAATAGAATAGAATTACTTTATTCATCCTAGCAGGGAAATTATTTCGCAGTTACAGCAGCATAGAGACAAGACACACAACAACCACCACTGAGTAGCAATGTAGACAAAATAAAAATAAAATATGCTGTCAATATAAAAAGCAACTTAGAGCAGTCCTTGCAAAGATTCAAAAAATGCAGATACAGAATGTATATGTAAATATATGTACAGCAAGTGTGCCACAGTGCAGTTGTGCAAAATTGGACTGATTAGTGCAGAACAATGATTTAGCTTTTATTGTACAGTGAGATGGCATGTGGCAGGAAGGATTTCCTGTATCTGTCTTATTGTTTACATCCTGAAATTTCACGCATGTGCACAACAATGGAGGGTAAAAAGACTATTACATGCCATCCAATTGTGCTGAACCTGTAGAACAACAGTGTTAACTAAATGAAACCTGGAGATGTAGGTATTATTAATTTGGTGAAGTGCGCCACAGCAAAAGGGGAAAATAACACAGAAAAACCATTGCACAACTCAAAACCACTCTTTCTTTTTTTCTACCCTCTCCGTCAGTTATGCTACAAACAGATCTGTTGCCATGGCAACTGACAACAGCTCTACTAATGTATCAGGATTTAACACCAAAACACAAACATTTTCCACACAAAGAACAGAACATTACAGTGTTTTTTTTAACTGAACCGAATTCCACAGCACATCTACATGCTAGCTTGTCAAAGTCAAGCTAGCATAACTGACCCACTTCCCTCTACCTCGATATTTCTTTTTAATTAAAATTTTGCCTGACCTTGTTATCTCGTGGTCGTAGTGTTGACAATTAGTAGCAAAGCACTGCGTCCCTTTTTCTTTTACATATCAAGCGTACATTTAAGATTTTGTGCATTATGTTGACAACTTGACGGCTAAAAACAGTCATCTCCCCTTTATCTCCTCTGACTCTGCAGAAAGCAGCTGCGGGTGCTGAGGCGACACGTGACCTCACAGCGCGGGCCGGGCGGGCCAGCTATATCGCCGCCGAGCGGGTCACCCTGCCTGACCCCGGCGCCGTGGCCGTAGCCGCCATGTTGAGAGCTGTAGTAGAAACGCTGGCGGAGCAGAAGTGAGGCAAAACCCACAACGTTAGTAGAGATTTGTCACAAACATTGATGATTTAATCACAAAAATCAGTTTTATTACTGTGAAATGTTTTGATTTTTGCTTGCTTAGAGTGGTAGTTAGGCCCTCTAAACTGTATCCTAATCATTCCTATTTTTGTAAGAAAATGTGAAAAAATGCCTAAATTGTGACTTACAATTTAGACATCAACATCATCGTGCAGTGGTAGCTTTACATAAACAAAAAATAGTTTTTGCATTCCTCTGGGGCTAATTTTCAAAATAAGTAAAAATAAAAACAAAAAATTTTTTTATAGAAAGCCTTGAAAATGACCACCTGCTGTAAAATGTTGCTTTGAACAAATGCAAAGTACAAAGTGGTGTCACTTCTGAGAAAAGTAGTGCTTGCCTTAACCTTTACTGTTTTTTGTTTTGTTAAAATTCAAATCAGCTAAAAATTGGGATGTTCAACTGTTGCTTCGAGTTATTTTGTTTAAGATAAAGTGTTTGGATTTGTTTATCCTGCACAAACTTCAACATTCGAGCCTACATGTTGGTACAAAATAAATTTATGGGATACACTTGTTTTAATTGCTGTGGTGTTTCCTTCACTTTTCAATTATTTACATTTGAAATCTGGATTTTCATTTTCCATTTGCTTTTAGATATGAAAAAGATTAACTTCCATCTTTTTACCGTGTCTTCATGGAAAATGTGGGATGCAAGTAAACAAATAAGCTTGATATTATTTGAGTTTACAAATCTACACTGTAAAAAATGATTCTAGTTTTATTTTAGAGTTTAGTAACAGACTGACTCTAATCATCACGCCGAGTTAAACTTTCTACTGACTTGAACAACACAAGTTGTTAGGCTGTGGCTCCATCTTACTAGAAATTCACTGAAATTATATGTTTTTGTCAAATTCTGATGATGTTCCCAATTACACTAATAAAATAGAAATATTTGCTATTAAAGTGTCATTTTTGTCTGTTTTCACACCAGAAAAGCCTCTGTAAAGCACCTTGTCTGTAAACAGATATTTCAAGTCTTTGTAGATTTTTTCAACAAGATTTATGTCTGGTCTTTGACTAGGACATTTTAACACATTTATATGCCTTGCTCTAATCCGATCCAACTCGGATTGTGTGACATCTGTCCTTGACAAGATGTCATTGTTTCCTTGACAGTGTCAAAGGAAAGCAGTCCCACAGCATGACGCCGTCACCACCATGTTTCACACTATGGATTAAATATTCGACCTGAAGTGCAGAATTAGTTTTCTGCTAAATGTCAAATGTTAAAAAGCTTTTGTTTTGTTGCTTTTTTAAGTAAAAGTATAAAACTTTTACTTAAGAACTATCTCCGTCTTTGTTTATCTTGTAAAATGGCAACAAAACACACTGAGGTTTATAGTTGCAACCTGTAAAAATGTGAAAAGTTCACGGCTGTTTGAACCACGCTGAGATGCAGTGAGGTTGTTTTTTATATAGGAAATCAATCAACAGCTGAGAAAACAGCAGAAACTGATAGATTAAAATGAACTTGTTCTTTTTTCAGTAGATAAAACTCGTCTTCTTATGTCTTTGCTCTCCTCTTCCTTTTAACTTTCATTTCTTGGTGTTTCTCTCAACCTCCACCCCTTCACCGACTTCCTGCTCCCCACACTGATCACTCCCACACTCATGCACTCCACCAGCCTGCTGCATGAAAGAAAAGCTTTCAGTTTAACAAACTGCGCTCGCTGCACACAGACCACGACAAAGGTGAGTCGCTCCTCGCTCTATTGTCGCTGTGGGATGGTAAACCACCGTAAACCAACATCTCCGCTTCATCTTCAGGCTTATGTGAAACTTTTAAGCAATTTCAGAGCCATAATGTTAATCTAGGTCTTTCAAACTAACTGAAATTTTCACAATATTTGATTGAATGTAACTGACATAAAGAGGCTCCTCTGACTGATCAAAATCTTTTTTTAATTGAACATTTACATAAAAAGTGAAAAAAATCCTCAAAATTTGTATTTCCTCTTATTAAACTTCATAAGAATGGCTTACGTTTTTTAAATCTAAGAGAGGATGATGATGATGTGTGCGATTTAAAAGGAAGGCCGGAAAACTGAGTCGGGCATTAAAAATCACCAGAAGTTTCTGACTTTAAATCACCAACATTCAGCCAAAAGGGTGGTTTCAAATATTTATGTTATTTAACTGTTTTGCAACAATTCTCTTTAATATGGACATGAATTAAGATTATTCCAGCAAATTAGAATAGAGTTGCCAGCCAGGCAAAAGAAAATAGAGATATATTACGTTCAATGATGTTTTTTAGACTTTTGCAAAATAAATGACAAAATTCATACAGCATGAAATGTTTTTTGTTATAACCAGAAGAATATGTGTAACGGTGATAACATTTTGTTCAAATGTGAAAAGTATATCGTTATAACATGAAAAATATAATGTGAGGACAAAGTTTTCATGTTAAACAGCGTCACTTGGACGGGAGCGCTACACTTCCGCGTGAAATCAAGGAGTCGAACTGGAAATATTTTGGCTCAGTAGAAGTTTAATTCAATGAACCAGAGCCGGATAAAACATTTTTACAGAGAAAAACACCAGAATAGAGCCAAATCAAAGTGCTGCCACTACATTAATCAAACAATCCAAAGCTTACGATAAGATGAAGGACCGGAAACCTGAGTCATGATCGTCGAGTCATGATGATTTTTCCTTACATCTATCATCCCTAGCAAATTGTTTGCATCTCTTAGCGTTGTATGTTTTATCATTATTACGTCCTCCCACTACTGTTAAAGAAAAAAAATCAGTTTTGAAGAGCGACCATGTTTTGGTAGGGCTGTAATTGTGTCTTGCTCCAATTTCATTCTGTATAGTTTCGTTTCACGATATTGTCTCCATTTCCTCTAAAAAATAGGCCTTCACAAAAAAGATGATTTATTTACTGCCAGATGGGCTCTGTTTACTGATTAGGTAACATTTGAAGCCATTTATATCAAGGTAAAGCAGAGCTAATTAAAAATTTGCAGCACTATTTCAGACTTGCATTCACAAAAATGAAAAAAAATATATACATAATTTTTCTTCTGCTTCACAAATGTTTAATGTTTTGTGTTGGTCCATCACATAAAATCTCAATAAAATACATTGAGGTTTATTATGTGAAAAAAAGAAAAACTTAAAGGGCGCGTAAATAGTTCTAAAAAGAAAACAATTATTAAATAAAACAACTCTAAAAATATATTATGCTTATATACATTATATAAAACAATATTTTATTTGATAACATTTTTTAGAAACATTTTCAGTGAATGTCTTTTTGAGAGAACATTAACTCATGATAAAATAGGAGTAATTTTGAAGCTAATGCTAGGTTACAATTTCTGGTAAACAACATTATATGAGTCATGCTAACGCATGCTAACCCATGTTAGCTTAGCTGCTGCACCAAGAACAAAATGTACAAAACATTTCCACTTTAAGAATGAACAGTTTGATGATTGTGAATTATTCTTTATCTACATGTTGTCAGACATTCTCAGTAAAAAACAAAAAAGGGCCAGACATACTTAAATGTTTTCAGTTTTCATGCTAACGTGCAGCTGCTAGCGGTTGATGACAGCGTTTCCAATGTCTAAAAATGAAACTTAACTCTCTGATTTTCTCCACAACACTAAACACGTACAGCCTGAGTAATGTTTTATTTATCATAACATGGTGCTTGGGAGCCTATTTTAAGCTATTTAATGTTATCATGACATTTTGTGCTAAAATAGGTCAATTTTAATTATTTGATGACTTTAGGCCAGCTTCCAGACTCAGGAAGTGAATTGTCAAGTGCAGCACTTCTCTGTTAAACCTTGACAAACGTAGGTGATGTGAAGATGCTTCTTTATGATAAATACTACAGTAGGTATGTTGTGGCTTTCAGACTCTTATTTTCCCCTCGGAAGAATTAGCATAACAGTTGCCACAGTAACATAAAGAGGAAATAACAGTGGACATCGTACTAAACAGATCTGACTTATTGCACATTTTCATTTGAATACCAAGCAAACAACACATATTTACAGTTGGATATCCAAAAAACACGCATGGCTTCCTGTACCTCGTCACTTTCTACTGAAATAGGCACCAGGCGTCACAAATGAGCATAAAATAAAAATGGATTGTTAATGAAAAGCAATGTTTATATTATATAGAGGCTTCCAGAAGTATTCCATCTACTTAATAATAAAGAAGATACCTGGAAATGTTTTGTGCATTGTAAAATTATCTCTACACATAACCCTGAACACTTTATTGTTGGTAACACATGGTGTGGGCAGCATCATGCCATGAAAAGAGGCAGGTCTGGGTTTAAGAGACTATGTGACGGAAACAAATACTCAACCTACATGGAACATGGCGGTGGCAGCGTCATCCTGTGGGGATGCAAAGCAAACCTGAAGAAAAGTCGTTAGAGGCTGAAAGAAACCTGAGACTGAGGCAGCCCAAAAATACAGACACAATTTGTTAAATTTGCCAAAATTTGTAAATTGAACTTGCTGGCAGGCCACAAAATTCATTAAATAAAAAATGCTAAAATTAGTTTGGTGTCATTTTTTTTACCTCCTCAAAAAATAGCATTTTTATCAAAGTCTGTACATCATTACATATTCTTGATTTGTGGTTGTCAGGGACCAAAACAAAATCATGGGGCAGAAATACAGAAAAAAAAACAATGAAAATGTTGGTGATATGGAAAGTTCATCATTTAATGTGTATTTAATCTTTTGTGAATTAAATTCTGAAATTAAATGTAGGTTGACCTTCTGCCTCCCTACAATAAAGCAGTGAGTCAGTAACAACAAATAAATGGATTGAGGTGGATATTTTTGAATTTCATATCTTTTCACCTGCTTGAGTATCAACGTGGCTGTTGGCAGAGTAACCAACAAATTTTACTCAAGTAAGAGTAAAGACGTATTTGGTAAAAAGTTTACTCGAATACTGAATAACTGATCAAATTAGCAATGATTTAATATTTAAAAATTACATCATCAGACAGAGCAAAATGTAAAATTAAGTGGAAATTTTGGTATTTTAAGGACTAAAATGACAATACTTCATAAAAGTAACAAAAAAATAAAATCAGGTAATATTTTTTTCCCCCAAATAAGTTTATTTCAAACTGCAGGTCTGTGTCTGGTGAATTTTTGGTAAAAACATGTTTGTTTTTCATTCAGTGGGTAAAAAAATCCAGAACTTTTACTGAAGTAAGAGTAGAAATACTTCATAATAAAATTACTCAAGTACAAGTAAAAATTCTCTGAAAAGTACACATTTTTCAAAAAAGTTACTAAAGTAACTGTAACTGAGTAACTGTAACTAGTAACTACCTAACTCTGGCTGCTGGTCACTGTGTTTATGTTGTGGTTGGAGACGCTGGTTAAATCCCGTCTGTTTCTGTGTCATGTTCTTGTTTTCGGCAGAGCAACTCGCCTCGTCAATGATGATTTAAAGCCTCGTAGAGCAGCGCCTTGTTCTCTTCACCCTCACCGTTGTTCACACAGGAAGTGAGGAAATGTTTGCTTTCATGGTTTTACTCAGCCACCTGTTAGCTTGAAAAATAACAGGATCGGCAACCCAGATGCTGTGGTGGTGGTGTGAGGGCAACTCCAGGAAGCTGAGCTGTCTTTTTCAGATTGCTGTTCTGGCTTATTGTTGTCTCCCACAGACATGCGAACCTCTCTTCCTCTGGTTGTAATTTAGATTTTAAAGATTTCTGTTCATCTTTGTGGTTCCCAGATGGAGTTTGCTTGCAGCCATGTTGTATGTAACTGGGGCCCAGATGGAACGGGTGAGTAGCAATGGGCAACATGGACTTAGAAATATATCACAATATTTTATAGGACTATTGTGATAAACAGAAGGATGATAAACTATGTATTACTTCATTTTTATCTGACAGACAAATTCTATTCATCTTGAAAAAAGTGATTTATATCACTATGCTGCACATAGATTCTTTATTTAACTGTATTTTCCAAATTCACTGATATTTATTGATGCCTTTGTGCAAAAAAACAGAAGAAAAACAACGATTGATCTAAATTCTTACAAGAAATTGTATCACAATAAATGATAAACGATCTGATAAATGCCCATCCCAGACCAGTCCATTCCATCAAACATGAGGAATGTTTTATCAGAACTAAGATTCAAACAAAAGTTTATGTCTTCAAACCTTTAGCAAGTTTTAAATAACTCAGACCAAACACTTTAAAGTTGACACAACTGTTTGTTCTGTTGAATTTATCAAAGCTCTAGATATTTTGTTTTTTTAATTTACACAATAATTTTCTCTCTAACAGCAGGTAATTCTCAGTTTGGACCCGACTATGAAAACAGTACGATTCTACAAACAGGTAACTTTCTCACACACTTGAGCAAAAACTCAACATTTTCCAAGTCCAGCGCTTCTTAACAGTTGTTTTTCTCTCTCAAGTGAACGTTTTTATTCTCCTGAGTATTGCAGTGAGATAACAGGAAAGCATATTAAAGAGGAAACCTCCATGCCTATGTGTGTGTGTATGTGTGTGTGTGTGGGCATGCCTGCAAAAGCAAGAGAAGAGAGACTGTAAAGCTATGCAGGTTGCAACTTAACAAGTGGAAAGTCCGTGATGTCAGAGTAATTTTGATGCATGTGGAAAAAGTCAGACAAAATGTGTTTAAACAAGAAAGAAATTAAGACGGAAACCAGAAAATACCAAAAATAAACAAGAAATAATTGAACAATGTAACAAAAATGCAATAGAAAATACACTGTAAAAAGCAAAGACGTAGTTACAGTGTTAAAAAACCTGAGAAGGAAACAGAAAGAGTTCAAAGTTCAAAGTGACATTGTAAGAAACAAGTTAAAAATACATTGTAAAAAACCTAAGAAAAAGAAAAGCTGATATTATAATAAACAGGACACACCTGACTTGTGCACCTACTTGTGCGTAAGGATGAATCCTCCATCTTCTCCACACTGGATACTGGAATCCACTTCAACCAAAGTTTTGAAATTGTGAAAAATTTCTCCAATTGAAGTGATCAGAAGTTGTCAAGACTTTCTAATCGAGTGGATTTCTGATCCTGTAAGCTCTCACTGCAGTGGGAAAACAATCTCACACCAGTAATTCATGCACTCCAAAGCCTCCGTACCTCTTCAACACGCTGTCAAAAAGACAGATGGTCTCCAGATTTCTCACCATTTAAAAAATATGTGAAAATAATATAACATGACCACTTGATATTTAATGTTAGAAACAGCAGAGATCTTACAATGTACCAAGTTGTACACACTGGAAATGCTGACTGCACTTAACTGTCATGCAAACTGCTGCTTTTTTTCATATTTGCACAACATGAGATCAAATTTACGATCCTCAAGAGAAGAATCTGCAAAATTTACACATGAAATCTGCCGTATCATGGTGTCTCTGTAGTGACAAGATTGTTTTTCTACATAATAAATTGAAAAAATAAGCCGTTTAATCTATTTTTGATGCATATCTAACACTTGATACTTCTTGTTTCATCAGGTCCACTTCCTCCGCCGCTGCCTCCACGCCGCCTGAGAAAACCTCGACCCACTTCCCTTCCCAATATGCCTTTTGTCCCCTCCCAACTTCCTGTCACTCCTTTCTCTCTCCCTCCTCCGGTTCCTCCCAGACGTAAGTGACCCTCGATCAAACTCTTAAAGACTAAATCTGTATGAAATGTAATTACTTTTCCTACTGATTTCTTCTGCTTCTTCCAGTTGATTTGCTGGAAGAAGAAAATCATTTTAAGGTCAACATCAACGTCATCTCACTTGGTCTTGGAAAACTGGCTGACATGAGCCAAGGTCAGGACACACACACACACACACACAAGTCAAATTTCATAATTTTCCCATTAGTTTATTGTATTTTTGTTTTGCAGATGCAGGTCTGGAGACCTTCCAGAGACCAGTGATTTGTGATAAATGTAGTGCTGCATTGTCATGTCTCAGCTCAGTATGGAAGAAGGTAAATATTTCATGCCAATGTAACCAGGTTTTAGTTTTATTTCTCCAGTTAAAGACCATCCGTCCCGTAAGAACACAAAATGGCATTTTAAGTTGCTGCTCTGTTTTGCAGTTGTGGGTATGCGAGTTCTGTGGACATGAAAACGGTGTAGACGAAAGTTTGGCCCAAGTGTGCATCGGTCAGCGTGTGGGTGTGCGCACCGACGACCTTTACCTGCCGAGCATGAGCGAAGATGACTACCAGAACCTGGAGGACACCATGGTTGTTTTCTGTGTGGACATTTCTGGCAGCATGACGGTCACAACAAAGGTGTGTGTAAAACAAAAAACTTAAACGAGATGTTTTATGCAAAATTCAAATTATGCATGTTTGTATGCTTCCATTTGATTATCCACTGCCTCTAAAAACAGCACAAGAGCCAAGTGCGTAAAAAACCCATGCAGATGGTTTCTGGCAATAAGTTTTTTGGTGTCTGGAAAATGAGTAGTTTCAAAAACCTCCGGAATGTAACGTCACAAATCAGCAGGCACTGCACCGTTCCCTAGCAACCCCAGTGAAACCCAGCCTGTTACCTAGCAACCCCAGTGAAGCCCGGCATGTTTGGTCAGCTGGTTTTACCGCTGTATGCGCTGTACAACGTACAAGTGTTTTGTTGTTGACTAAACATCCATAAACCACTTGCTTTAAAGAGACTAAAATCTTACTATCTAAGAAAAAACTGCAAAAACTGTAATGAACATGTTTTTTATCGCCCGTGGACTATGTTCATGGAAGTGCAAATTGTTTTTTGCTGGTAAACTAAATGTCAACTTCTGTGCAAATTTTGACATTTTCATGAAAATTTATTTAGCTCTGCAATATTTTTGCCTAATTAGCTGGAATTTTGTATGGATTACAATTTGGTACAACTTCATCACAGCCCCACGTTTGGGTGTAAAACCATCTCACTTAGACACACGGCCAAGCCGGTGGCAAGTCAGGAGCTAGAACAGAGGAGCGTTGTCACCATAAAAATTTCCAAAAACACAGATAAAAAGTTACTAGATTTATCACTAGTTAGTTTTTTTAAAATAAAATAAAAAGTCACTGGAGGAGTCAGAAAAGTTTATAAAAATAACAACGTTGACAAGTTGACCTCACCAGACCCTGCTTGACCCCCTCTGCTAACCACCATACTGGTGTCAATTTTTTTCAAAATTTGTCAAAGTTACCCTTTCACAGAAATGTTAGATATACTTTAAAATACAATCCACCTTTCTGCTATGTCTTTATTTACTAGCTGAACTTCAACCAACTGAATTTAGGAACAACTTCAGAGCAAACATCTAAAAGATTTGCACGTTCAGCATCTCCAATAAAAAATTTTTAAACGATCTGAAGAAATACCAAGAACACAAACCACAACTGATAAAAAATCTGGTGTTTTAGCTCTGATAACAACAGACTAAACGGCAGTACGTGTCACTGATGAGAAGCACTTGAAGCACAGATGTCACTCTCACAACAAAGATTCAGCTTTCACAACAGATACGATCTCTGCTTTCGGTTTCACAAACACGTCTCCATTAGATTCAATCAGAACGCCCTATTTGGCTTTTTGTTGCTCTCTTCTGAAGTCTTCTTGTGTGGTTAAATTAATAACTTCTGAAAGGGCATTGTAAGCATACCTCCATGTTTCATGCATTTGCAAGATGGACGTTTTGTTGTTTTACGTAAAAAGAGAAAGAGCCGCAAGTAGAAACATCTTGTTAAGAAAAAATGATTATTTTAGTGCTAAAAATACACTTAATCTTACAACATGTGTAAAGGTATATTAAGCACTTTTATTTGAAAAACAGGCTTTGTGTGACCCTTCGAGAGAGGCCCAAGGAGACAAGCAGACGCCTTCCACTGTTTGCTTAAGAGCACACAAAAGCCATAAAATTAGCATCTCCATGGAAACGGCGCTGGAATGTGTTAGAGGTGTCTGCGAAATCTCATCTTAGGACTTTTGGCGCCAGGGATCTGCCCGTATCAGACAGAGATGAGCACGAAGTGGTCCGCCCTTTTGCGTAGATAAAAACCAGACATCTGAGCTGTAGTGAGGGGAGTTTCCGGGTTTCTCTGGGGGCCGAAACAGGTCTCTGATTGGTTGAATAACAGAACGCCTTCTTTGCATATGTTGAAGTGGGGAAACACCTACTCAGTATAAAGTTACATGTAGCGCTAAAATAGAGAGAGTTTTTTCCATTTTTTCTCCACATGGGCGCCTTTGTCTGTCTCTGTGTTTTGTGTTTGTCTGTCTCCCCTTGTCTGTTATTTTGTGATAAAATGCATATCTCTGTACCTCTGCAGCTTTGTTAACTGATTCATGCGTTGCTTTGTATGAATTAAACTCTGTGATCTGTGACGTCAACACGCCTTGTTTAGTTTCGATTTACAGCTGCCCCGCTGCTCGTCGAGAGGACCCGGCTTTTTAAGGAAGATACGAGCCAAACGTTTTGTTCAAAGTTTTAATAAATATTTCTTCCTTTACAATCTACATAAGTTTGACTTCATTAAACCACAAAAAGCTCACAGTCTCACGTACAATCACTTCTTTATGATTTCTCTTTAGGTGACTTCAGACAGTGGCTCAACGCTTCACATATCCAGATTAGAGGTGAAACATTAATTTGTTGTTGATGATTGAATTAAAATTTAAGTTTAATAATAAATTAAACCCTGTGTGAAATCTATTCATTGTGGATTACTTGGTGAATTGTTGTTATCCAACAGGGAATCCAGGATGCTCTTCAGAGGACGCTAACGTTCACGCTGCAGCGGACGCCGCGCCGTAGGGTGGCCCTCGTCACCTTTAATGATGAGGTAGAACTGATGTGCCGGTCATGTTTGAGCCAGATCGTTCATATGAGTTTTAGGCTGCATTCACACCAATCCTGTTTAGTCTGTTATTTAAACTGTAGTTTGTTTGTCTAAAAAGTCCAGTTCGTTTGAGGAGGTCTGAATTCGTAATCAAACTCTGGTCTGCCCTCAAACCTCGGTCTCGGGTCAGTTGAAGTGAACTCTGGTCTGGTGCGGTTTGAATGCATATGTGAACACAAGCAGGCTGGAGACTGCTCCAAACACAGGGCATTCTGGGTAAATAAAACCAAAAAAAACATGTGAGCTACAGCACAAAATGGCTTTTGGTTGTTTTTTTTAACCAGAGATGAAAGAAAAATTCTATAACTGCTAAAATCTGATGCTACTCAATTTTTGTTTATATTTTGTGAAAAAGAAAGTTGCACTTGTTTTCTTCTGAGGTTTTTGTGTTATTTCCTTCAGTGGTTCAGTGGAACTGTTTTTTATATTACTTGACATTTAATTTCTGTATTTCAGATATTTTTTCTGCTTTTTCTTTAATAATTGGATTTCTTGGATGCCTCTGTCATATAACTCGGTCCTTTTGCAATAAGCTTTTGTTCACTCAGAATGTGCGGTCAATAAAGTTCAAAGTCGAATAAAACCTTTGAAAATGAAGCATTTAAAGATAAAATGTGATTTTGTTAGGTTAAGTTTTCTGCTGCATGTCCTTCAGGTTGTTATCTATGGGGATGGTACTCGGGCTCCGCTCACCATCAAGGACTGGGCGTTGGTTGACGACGAACACATCTGGAAACAGGCTTTGGGCTACAGTGTCCCTCACTGCATCGCTGAGACATACCAACATCTCACCCAGAGAGTCAAAGAGTAAGAAATTCAGTCAAAAAAGTAAACAGATACAACTTATTGTCCACTATAAATTTAAACGGTGTATAAACACAGAAACATTACTGGTGTTTTACATTTTCATATCTTCCAGGTTAAGGGAAAATGGAGCAACAGCTCTTGGTCCGGCAGCATTAGCTTCAGTAGCTTTAGCATCAAAATACCCCGGCTCCAAGGTGAGTGAGGAGTAACTCACTCACAATGTTGACATTTCTAAAAACTGAGAATTCCCTGAAAATCAGCCAAAAACATAAAATAATAAATCCCCCAGCAGGGGGCAGTCATAAACTCTTTTTACTGCCCCCTTTTAAAGGGGCAGTATCATTTAAAATTTACTTTTTTTTAAAATTTCCATTATGTTATAACGTTATTCCCACATCAAAACATACCTTGATTTTTTATATACGTTTGAGAAGTCCTTTAATCTCCATGGAAACCATTTAGGTGTGCTAAACGCCTGGATGGACCTAGCTCCTGTTACACGAGCTACTTCTCAGTGAAACACTGGTAAAAAACGTCATTAAAGGCTTAATAATGGAGCAATGTTGTAATAACTTCCTGAAGGCAGTTTTAGACAGAGGAGTTTCTTAAAGAGACAGAGGCCCAATTTCAAGTGAAATTTTATATTTGATATACATAGAATTTGAATTATGACTGACGGTAACATAGCTACCTCATTATTGGTATAAAACGGCACTATGAGCCTGGAAAATACATAATACTGCCCCTTTAAAACAAAACATAGATAAGCCAGATCCTAAGCTAAAAATAAAAGTACTCTTATATGTAATTTTATCTGAGAAGTTAAGTTGTGTGTTTTATTCAGTCGTTTGCAGCCCTGAGCAGTTGTGTCACGACTTTATTTCAATGTGTGTTGCAGGTCATTTTGTGCACTGACGGCAGAGCCAACATCGGACTCGGTGACATGGAGCAAGCTCAGTCCTCTTACTCAGAGGCTCCATATTTCTACAGAAAACTGGCTCTGCAGGCGGTAGAGAAAGGGTCAGGAGACAAACACACACACTAACCTCCCCCATGAACTCCACGCTAAAATGTTTGTGTTGAATTCTTAAGGATAAATAAATAAACAATTTCTTGTTTTTTCAGAGTCATAATCTCAGTAATGTCCTTTAAAGGGACAGACTGCTGCTTGGCTGACATTGGGAGACTGGCTGATGTGACTGGAGGAAGCGTGAGACACAAAATTAAGCACATTTAACTGGTTATTTTGGCACAAAGACACACATATGAATTTATTAAAATGTCTGAAAAAGAACAAAGTACCGCTGCTTTACATGTAAACTACAGGACGCTGGTCAGGCAGTGGTTAGGCCTATTTACTTAGCATGATGGCAATTTTGCAAATTGTCTACCAAAGGTTAACTGAAACTATTGTTGTATAGGTGTGTTCTAATTTTTGTTTGTGAATGTGTTGGTGTTTTTTGGTGTAAGCTGTAAGCACTTTTACTCAAAATATATTATATGGCAGTCACAAACGCAGAAAATATGGTGTAAATATTTTTTGTATTCTAGTTTTGAACAATGCTTGAAAGCATGGAGGTCAGGCATCACAGCAGCAACATACAAGCATGCTGAAAGAGAAAATGTTATCCTTATTGTCACTCAATTACAAGAAAAGGTAAAAAGATATATAAAATGTGATCATAAGTTGATGACAAAGAAGCTTTATGCTTTAAATATTGAAATACTACCTGACTGGTGGCGTGACCTTTTTTGTTTTATCCAGTTTTCACCCGTTGTTTTTTATTTTTAAGCATTTATGAGGCACGGTGGCAAAACATTAAACTGCTGCTGCCCCAGTTACTCAGCAGGTAGTTGCTAGGTAACCAAAGACTGAGTGAGTTGCTAGGTAACCAAAGATTTAGTGAGTTAGTCCATGTTTCTAACCAGCAGAGAAAGCTGTGACAGGTTGAGCGGATAAAGCCTTTAATCTGCCTATATTCCCCAGAATGCTTTGCAGTTCTGGCTCTGAGTTCTGTGAATACTGAACATTTTATCAGACCTATTATCTATTGATATAGATTACGTTTCTATTGTGATATAAATTATTGATTTATTGTCCAGCCCTAACATAGCTCATACACAATTTGACAGATTGCTGCCAGACATTAAATCGAAAATCACATTTTACAATATTCAAAATTATAACATAGTTAGACTCTTATTTTGAAGACATTGAGTTTTATTTTGAAAGTCTATACCCATAGCATTTTTTAAAGCATTAACCTATTTTAAAAACTACTGTCAAGAAACTGGTTCCTCAATTGCAGAGGAGCTCTGATTTATACAGTGTAATTTAGCAGCAAAAATTCACGTTTAAATCAAAAATGTTGCTTATTTCCTCAAGATATGATTTTTGATTAACTGCAATTAATAAATTACAATTAACTCGATTAAAGATTTTCCCACCATTGATCACAACACATCCAGAGACCATAAACCCTACACTGCCATTGTGAAGACTTCATAAAAAATACATTTTAAACTCTTAAATGTTTTGTACCCCTCAGGTGAACATTGTTAGCATCGGCACCATGGCGACAGAGATCCAGTCCATTTCTGAAGACAACGTATTAGCAACAGGTGTAACTGCAACCCTGCTGGCTCCTGATGGAGTGTGAGTGTTGAAAATAAAATTTCAAGAGGGAATCTGAAACTAAATTATCAATCTCAACTTGGTATTGATATAATCAATATTTTGGACCAATCTGTTCACCTCTATTTCTTGATAGTTGGTCAAAATATTATGGCTGATTGGTGTATTGATATATGAAATAGTTCTAACAACTAAAACATTTCTTCTCCCTGTAGATATTTCCCATATGAGGACGAGAACAATCACAAACTGGTGAGAGAGGTCGGAAACGTAACAAAGGAACTGGAGATCACCTTCCAGTTTGCTGTGAAACCAGATTATATGGAATGTGAGTTAGTCAGAAATAAAACATTCTAGCGCAGAAACAAAAAGAATATCTCCAAGTTGTGTTTTGCTAAGAGATGTTATTTGGTTACAAGATTGTCTCCAGAGGAACACGCTTCCATTCCAGCTGCAGCTCAGCTTCAAGACCAGAGACCAGCAAAAAGTCACTCGCATCATTACCGAGCAACGGCCAGTTACCACCAGCAGGTTAAAAACAAAACCACAGCTTATTCCCAGTATCACCCAATACACCAAACTGGTTTGTGTTTTAGATTCTTTGGTATTGACTTCTATTGGTCGATTTTGTCTAAAGTCAGATTCTCCTGGGAAGGCTCAACATGGCGGTGCTGGCCGTCCACTGCGCTCAGCTCTGCGCCGGTTTAACCATGGAGGGCCACGTGACCGAAGCACAGAGGCAGCTAGCAGCTCAACAAGACCTGCTTCATCACATCAGGTACTACCAACACTGCCAGACAGGAAGTAGTGAGGAAACTACTTCCTCTCTGACATCTGAGCATGGTCGCTTTCCATCAAAACCATTGAATCTCGCTGAATGTTTTCACATCAATCCATCAAATTTTGAATTTTACCAAGTGCTGTTATTACACATCTCACTACATGTTTACCAGACATCTGATAGTCTGGTAGACTTGGTTCAATTAGGGACCAAAGTTGCAACATTTGTTACGTTCCCAGCGGCTATTACTATGATTGCAACTTATTATTATTTTTATCAGTTCCAACCATATTCAGAACTGAAGAAGCCTTTTGAATTTGAGGTGAAACGTCTTCAAGAAAAAAGAGAAGAAGAAGAAGAGAACTTAGAATCCCATCAGAAGGCTTAATCCATTCATTTTAAAATTCTAAAGTTAGGTTATTAGATTTGG
Source organism: Xiphophorus couchianus (assembly GCF_001444195.1). Lineage (NCBI taxonomy): Eukaryota > Metazoa > Chordata > Actinopteri > Cyprinodontiformes > Poeciliidae > Xiphophorus > Xiphophorus couchianus. Next base: position 19,974,196 of record NC_040241.1, on the reverse strand, counting down.
TTAATTTTAATTGTTTGGTTTAAGTGTGTATTGATTATTTTCTCTCTCTCTCTGTCTGCACTGTAGTAGGTTGCGGCCAATCCAAAAAGAAGAGAGTATCTATGGTAACTGGATGGAAACCATGACGACAATTTGTGACAACATGAAAGCAGATTCTAAGGTGCCTTTGCATTTACCATAACACCAGCCAACACTTTTAGTTTTAGCCATAATAAAAAAAATAAAGTTAAACTGTGAAGAGAAAACATGCCAAACATGTTAAGTTTGACTGATTGAGACATTAAGTGCTGTGGGATTTAAGGCAACATTACTGCAGTGGCTAGTAGCACCTGATAGCATGTTGATTAAAAGATTCTTTGCAACAAAAAGCAAGTGTTTTACAATCTTGCAGTGTAAACATCCCATAAATGTACATTTGTTCCCTTAATTTGGAGCAGTCTCTGTCGGACGAAGCAGCGGAGGTGGTGTACCAGATGAAGAGAGCCAGAAGCATCAAGAGCAACTACACGGCTCCTGTCCAGAAAAAGACTTTAGTACGGAAAAAGGTCATGGAAGCAGTTTAAAAAAAGCTGATTCTACAGAAAGAGAAACATACAATTTAAATTCATGAACGGCTTAGTATTATTTGTCTATGTTCTACCTGTGCAAAAGCTGCCATTTTAACATAAAGCCAAAATTATTTTTGTATTTTATTTTCATAGTTTTATACTGATGTTCGAGAATGTGATATTTAGATAACAAATTTGGGTTGAATTCAATCCGAAATGGATCATGTTCTCTGGATAAATCAGAGCAGAGCCATTAAGCCAAGTGTTATATTTCTGTTTTATAGAAAGTTCATATATAATGTCTCTATGTTTCATGTCAAATAAAGACTTTTATGTTTTATTGCAAAATAAAATCATGTCTCTATCTATTTCTTCTCATTTTTTGTACTTACATCAAATTACCTTATTTGATTTAAGGCCCTATCTCAACTATTCTGGATATTTTACAAAATAGAGATTTTCTGCTAAGTTAAGCTTCTCTAGAATCAGTGGAAATATTTTTTAATGGCGTTGAAAGTGGAGATGAATAAAAACTGAGTTTGTGGTGTCGTATATGTGGGTTGTACGAAGAATAATGAAAATATTGCACTCTCTGCACACGCCCACTCAGGCTTTTGCTGCTAGAAACCACAAAAACAAAGCAGGTTTTAATCAGCTTTGTTTTTTGTCCACATCTGCCCACATTGTCCTCTTCTCTGTCTCTGGTAAGCTTCAAATGTAAGCTGAAGAGTAAACGGCGTCAAAAACATCCCAACTAGAATTATTTAGAAAGAAAATATTGATCAAGACTAGCAAAGCAACGCCCTATGGTAAAGATCTGGTTTCTCTCTCATTACTTTGAGAGAAAAACATTCATCTTGACTCTGAGTAGCCGTTAGCTCCAGTCTCACTGAACGTTAACTTGACTGAGTAACTGTCAACATCTTTGAGTGGGTGTTAGCTTGAATCTTAGTAGTTGTGACCTTAAATTTCTAGATTCAAGCTACTTATAAGTAATTGTTAGCTTGAATTAAGTAGCTGTTAGCTTGGATGTAAGTTCAAGCTAACTCAGATTGAACTTATCTGTTAGCTTGAATCAAGCAGCTTTTATACATGGATTTACTTATAGTCAGTGTAATGCTTTAGAATGGTCTTAAACCAATACTCTAAATATCAATGTTAGACCTTTAAAATGCTTAATTATGTCCAATTTTTTCAGACTAGGTCTAAAATCATATTTAGTAATATCTTAATTGTCTAGTTTTCCAAATGTATTGCTTTTTCACACTTTCTTATTTTAGCAACAAGCATGTTTATCCTTCAGTAACTGACTTATTCCACACATAAGATATAAAAACAGATAAATCAATGAAATAAAAGCAATTTAAAATCCACCAGTTTTTAACATTATGGTAATGTGTCAATTCAACAAGGTTTGGCTTGAATTTGGGATTTTCTTTATTGTCTAAAACCCACAGTCAGTAACTCTAATAAAGCTTATTGTAGACTAAAGGAAGGCTATGAAGTATGATTAGTATAAAGGCAATGTCTATTATATTCATAAACATTGAGCTTTATTAGATAGAACAATCCACAAAAAATGTACAAAGCTAAAGTCAGGTAATTTTAATAATTATGATCTAATGCTTTCAAACAGATTATTTTGAAAACATTAACCTACACTGCTTAGAAAAATGTACAGCTCAGTTCAACTCAGTTAAATTTTTTAAAACTGTTTTGCAGTTAAAATCTCTTCTACTTTATTCCCTCTGAACTCACTTTGGTCTGATAATATAGGTATATTAAAGAGTTACGTGAAATAAATCAGATATGCCATAGATACGGTAGAAAAATCTTCAGCTTGTTTTTGCTGCCAACAAGTGGCGGAAAAAATGAACTGCAGTTTGCTGATTCATTGAACTCATTACATGATGCAGCGTTAGCAGATGGAGTGATCAGACCGGTTCTGGTTGAAAACAGCCGGTCTCCCAGAACACAGACTCACTTATCAACAACCTGAACGGCTGATCTGAAGATAATTACATATTTTTACATTTACCCACAGTCCACTTATTCTGAATGAGTCACTGTCAAACAATGAACTTGTTACTCTCAAATTCATTGAGTGTAACAACAGAGCCCAGGCACGTAGCCTGGGCTCTGTTGTTTTAGCTCACTCTGTTTCCAAGTCCGCTTCTCTTCATGGTAGAAATTAAAACTCTTCATTTGGGTCCAACAAAACACCAACCATGACACATGTTTTTTGTTTGTTAAATTAAAAATACATGACCTATTTTATTGCAAACCATTTCTTCTAATTACGCATCATTATACTAAACCTGGGATTTTAAAGTAACAATAAAGTCTGTAAAAATGGACTCATAACTCATTTTCAGTCCTGCAGGTTTATCTTGTTTAGAAAAAACAATCAGAAACAAAAACATCATACAGTGCCCTAGATTTTTCAGCTGATGTTTTCTCTGTCCTAGATTTTATGTTTATAGTCAGAAAAGAAAGTGGATATGGGTCAACTTCAAAAAAGTCCTGCATTATTTAGTCATGTTTACTAAATATGTGCACTCTAGTCTGCTTTGAGTGAAACTCACTGGATGTTTGTAGTCCTATTTGGCACTAAATTAAAACAGATAAAATATTCATAAAATAATAATATCTTGTGTTTTAGATTAAAAAATTTTTTTTTAGTTTTGAACCTTTAAAAATTGAACTAAAAGTTTTCATCTGCCCCTTGAGTGTTTTTGCATTTTGGCACTATTCAACCACAAACTTCATTATCACATCACTCCAAACACACCAATCAGCAGCAAAACATGGCGGTGGCAGTGTTATGCTCTGGGGGTGCTATTCTTCATCGGGAAAGGGGATCTGATCAGAGGTTTTTGTACGATAGAAGAAGCTAACGAACAATCCTGGAAGAGGATAAACCTTCCAGCAGAACCACAGTAAACATACAGCCAGAACTCAAATGAAAAAAAAATCTAACAATATTAGAATGGTCAAGTCAAAGCCTGGATATACATTCAACTGAGAATCTGTGACAAGAGTTGAGAAGTAAAGTTCAAATATGTCATTCATACAGTCTGACAGGACTAAAGCTACAAAAAAGGAAGGGCAACTCTGAAGAGTGGGAAACTGTTACATGGAAAGCGTGAGCAGCGACTAATCAGAAACAGAATCAGGAAAACATTGGTACAGCTTGTCTGAGAGATGTTCCATGATGCGTGAAGATGTCACGTCCTGACCTAAAAGCAGTGTCAGCTGTGGGAAACATTACAAATCCACATGCTCTTAGACAAACAGCTAAAAAAAACAACAAGACAAAGAGAAGTGGTGAGCACATGATGATGTCTGTAGGAGAGGTTTTGTAACGATGGTGATCTCTCAGAGTCTGGCACAAACAGGTCAAAACATGAAAATCCTGGTTTTTATTAAAAGGCTGAGCTTTAGTCAGTAACTTTGGTTTAATTAAACATCAGTCAACTCCAGAGCTCCAGATGTGAAACTAAACACAGTCCAGTGTAAAGATGAAGTTGAATAAAAACTGACTGCTGAACGGCCCCACAGTTGGACCATATGGAGGTCACCATTTTGTCAGCTGCACCATTAAAACTAAAACACAAGATGTCAAAGCTGCGGAGAACGAGGGCTCCCACAAAACATCTGGATTTAGGCAAGCTCCCTCAGTTTTCATACAGCATTATACACAAGACATGACAAACAAACAAACAAACAAAAGTTACCGGTTTGTGATCTACTGTTTACTATATTAACAGGAGCTAACACTATTAGCACGAGCTAAGCGATATTAAATCAACTAATGTGACAATGCAGCATCTATAAATCTTTGCAACACACTTTTCCAATGTATTTGAGAAAATATTTTTGATCGCAAAGCTTACCGTTAACAGCTTGATTTGGAAACCGAAGCTCTTTGCAATCTTACGAACTCCTTTCCGGTTGGCATTTCCAAGCAGCAGCCGCTCAAACAGTAGCATTTCCGGCCGACCTTTTTCTTCATTAGTTCAGTCCACCTCATTTTCATCTCTTCTTGATATTTCTCTATTGCTCTCTGGTTCAAATTGAAGAAGCTGAACGTTACTTACTGCGCAAAAATTACGGTTCTGTTCAACCTGGACGGAACTAGCGCTGATGCACCTAGCATACATCATCTACCCAGGATGCATTGCACCGTAAACAACACGGCTACGTCCGTGTGAAAATATTTTATTTAAATTTATTAAGAAAAGTAAACAGCCTGCAACTTTTTTATTGTGTTATTTTTACATATGAAATAAATATTTTGTAAATAAAGTATATTGTTGCATTCCTTTTAAAGTTTTTCCTATGAAAACAATATAAGATGATGTTAATGCACTCTCACTGCGAAATATTATACTTCTCAAACAAAACAAAAAATTAAAAATAAAATAAATACAATTTGGACAATCCAAAGAAATACTGGGAAACTATATTATGGTCAGATCTCAGATCGGAACATCAAAGATTGAGCTTTCCCACATCACAAGGTACTGGTAAGCTTCACAGAAACGAAGAGAGGATAAACGGAAAAACCACCAGAACATTCTTGATAAGAATCTAAGAATGAAGCCGGTGTGAGTTTCTAAGTAAGACAAGTAAAAGAAACTCTTAATTGCTTTCAGAGAAATCAAACTGCTAGAATAGTTGTCTGAATTGTTTACCCGGAACCTTCAACATTTGAAGACAGTTAGCATGAAAGAATGGGTCACAATCACACGTCGCCAAAACTTGTACTTCATTCAAGAGGCGTCTTGATGTTGTCAAGGGCAAAAAAAAAAAAAGATTTTTCACCAAGAATTTAATACATTTTTGTAATTGTGGCCAGTATTTAGTCTCTGGGTTATTCCATGTTTATAACTTAATTTCTGGACTAAATTGACTTCTATTTTTTAGTAGTTTTATTTGAATCATTACTTAGTCTGCTGTGTTTTTAGATTATACCTGTAACAGCCTATAATCTCTTAGGGTTAGAAACAGGACCAGTTTTGCAAGGATGTGGACCCCAGGGCTGTTCTATCCCCTACAGAGAAAATATTTTGCTAATGCAAATGACGATACATTAATAGGTAGTTTCATACATAATTTGGTATGAACTGATTACAACAACTAACGATGGTAACAATGGTAATGGGGGCCCTGAGCTACTGCCCACGTAAGCGCCCAGGTTAAAAATAATGGCAGAGCTCATGTTCAAGAGTGACAAAATGTTAATCTTCATCTTTTTTTTTTAACAAAATATATATTCAGTTTTTGCATATATAAAACATACATTCAAACACCCACAACAAACCCTCTGGGTATAACATAAAACAAATCAAGATTGAACTAAAAAGGGGAAACAAAAAAATAACAGCATTGGTAATAAGGAAACCCCCCCGTTCAAATAAAAGAATAAAAAGTACACTTGCCTATAAGTAAATACATGTATAAGTATACAGATAAATAAAATAAAGTTTCAATCTTCCGGCTCTAGTGCCTAGATCACTCTCTTGATATTCTTAGGTGCTGTTCTTCTAGCTAATCTCCATCTTAATGAGCGACTCCATCTATCTACCGTAGTACGGATGTTATGATGTTTGTTAAGTCTTTGTTTATCCTCGGTTCCAGGAAATACTTTACCCGTGAGAAATGCAGCTGAACATCTCATCAAACACAGCTGCAGGATTGGATCTGTTGACTTTTGACCTACTCTGCAGCATATCTGAGTGTGAGTGTGTTCCTTTTAACTTAACCAGTCCTGCCACTTTTACCTAGTAAAGGGAGAGACAGGTGAGTGGGAGGGACTTTGGAACAAAACATCACAGCCATCAATCAGGTACACCCACAATCAAGATTTTAGCAAGTTTAAATCCAGGACATGCTAAACTGCTGCGCGCAGAAGGTACTGGCCTCAAGCATCTCTGGAGGGTTTGAACTTACAGCTTAAGGTATTTGCTTGTTATTCTGAAGTAGGTCAAATTAATATGTGTAATGTGTCACATTGTGTTATTTAGTGGGGATTATAAATGTATTTTTAAAAGGAAAGGTTTTGTATTTTTAATACAAAACTAACATATAAGTAAATTCTCAACAAAATTTAGGAGCTTAGAGTCAATAATTTCTTAATATTGATGAAAAAGTACTCGCTCCACTGGAAGATTATTTCACCTATAACATGGAAAAATGTCTTTATCTGTCAAACGAACTAGAACTTTTTCATTGTTTATCTCTGTTTGTCTGTATTATGGTTAATGAAAGGTTAATCTTCTCTGATGTGACTACATGACTCTGTTTAGGGAAATTTGTGATATTTATTGAGTTTTATTTTGAAACATGCTTTAGTGTAATAATTTTCTGACCTTTTTCAAAGTAGTTTTAGCTGCACAATGACTGAGATTGAACGTTAATATTTGATTTAGAGAAAACTTGGAAAAACTTGTGGTTTGTTATTTTTGAACTTGGTTCATTTTTGGTTTTTTAAACTCACTGAAAAAAAAGAGAATGGCATTCCAATTTTTAAAAATAGTTAATTTGTAGATAGTTAAGGGTAGAGTGCCTTCTCCAGGTCAGGGGGGGTGTCCTGCCCCAAGTGGAGGAGTTCAAGTATCTTGGGATCTTGTTCACAAATGAGGGAAGAAGGGAGCGGGAGGTTGACAGGCGGATTGGCGCAGCGTCTGCCGTGAAGCGGGCGCTGTACCGGTCCGTCGTGGTGAAGAGAGAGCTGAGCCAAAAAGCGAAGCTCTCGATTTACCGGCCGATCTACGTTCCCACCCTCATCTATGGTCATGGGATTTGGGTCATGACCGAAAGAACGAGATCGCGGATACAAGCGGCCGAAATGGGTTTTCTCCGCAGGGTGTCTGGGCTCTCCCTTAGAGATAGGGTGAGAAGCTCAGTCATCCAGGAGGGACTCAGAGTAGAGCCGCTGCTCCTTCACATCGAGAGGAGCCAGTTGAGGCTCGGGCATCTGGTCAGGATGCCTCCTGGACGCCTCCCTGGTGAGGTGTTCCGGGCACGTCCCACCGGGAGGAGGCCCCGGGGAAGACCCAGGACACGCTGGAGGGACTATGTCTCTCGGCTGGCCTGGGAACGCCTCGGGATTCCCTCGGAAGAGCTAGAAGAAGTGGCCGGGGAGAGGGAAGTCTGGGCCTCCATTCTGAAGCTGCTACCCCCGCGACCCGACCCCGGATAAAGCAAAAGAAAATGGATGGATGGATAGTTAATTTGTTACATGTAGTCAAATTAAGTTTGTCTAACTTAAATAATTATTATTTCTTTAACATGACAATTTAATAAACTGTATATACTTACCTGAATAAACATCACTGAATTACTTTTAACAAATCAACTAATTTTTTAAAATTGTGCTGAACTGAAAAACTAAATTTTTCAGTTAAGGAGATTTGCATTAAACATAGTAACTACATTTATACTTAACCAGGCAGCTTATTTTAAAGTTCGTTATATTGTCTATCCACTGTTTTTCTATCTGCAAAAACAATCTACTTTAATTAAAATCCATATTTGTGTCATACTAATGTTTCTCTATCAAAAGAACTGAAAACCTTTAGGAGTAATTTTATTTTATAAAATAAAACTACTTTCTAAAATGTAACCAAATCCAAACTGAGAAGTATTTAAAAACAGCAGTGCAACATCAAAACTGCAGGGGTTTGGGCATGTTTGCAGACTGCAACCATTGTTGCAGAAAATATATACTCCGCCAAGACTGTCCACCAACAATGGGTACAGAAATTAGTCTCTCTTACATCATGGGGGTGGTGTCACTTACATTGGAAGCACATTTTCCCAACACTTATAGTCAGGTTGGACAATATGAAGAAGCCAAGCTGGTGGAGGAAGTGTAATGATTTGGGTAAACATTTGGGTCTTGCCATCCAGTTAGACTCTACCTTCACATGTACCACCTAGCTAACCATTGTTGTGGAAAATGTACACTCCACCAAGACTAGCTTTCACCGCAAAAATTGTTCACCAATGACCTAAGGGGATAAATGCTGACTCTAAAGTGATGTTGCCTCCAAATAAAACAGATTTTAATCCAGTGAAACATGTCAAGTCTAATCCATGGAAGCTCTACTTCTCTATTTACTGGAATTGAAGGATTTGCTGCAAAACCTTTTGAGCCAAATACCGTCCTACACCTTCAGTAGGATGGTATTGGAGTGGAGTCCATGTCTTGAGAAGGCTGGTGGTCATAATGTTATGCCTGATCTGTCTTCTTGCCTTGAAAATACCTTTGTGTCCCTTCACTCAGGTGAAGCAGTTCATTCAGGTCTTCCCCTGTTTGAACTACCTTTATCAGCTGTGGTGTTTGAGGCCGGGTTAACACTCAATCTCCTGAACACTATCAGAGCCAAACAAATGTATCTGTCTCTCAAAGAATGTACTTCCATCAGATCCTCAGATTTCAAAGTTTAAGAATGGCCAAAGAACATGCCCTCTCTTTTTTTGATGTCCTCCATTGAAGTTAACGTTTTGTACTGTCCTTTATGGTCTGAGCGGAGACAGGAAGTCAGATTTCTTCTGATAGAGACTCTGCCAAATCTGATGAGCTTGTCCAATTGTTTCCTAAACTGTACACAACATGGAAGGGTGCTGTCTTTATTATTACTGATGTTATTACTAAGGTCTGAGGTACAACGAAGCACCATAAGAACTGTCCTTCTTATGTTTTCGGGTAGCTCATTGAGCTTGACAAGCTTTTAACCAATTTCTTAATCTCTACTGGTGATACACGGGATTACTCTAGCAGGTAATTTTCAAATAATTAGAAATGTATGTATTCTTTTCACATTAATACTACTTGTTTATCACCTTCTTTAGCAAAGAAAGAACATACTTTACAAGTAAAGAGAAGTTTTATTGGACATAATCAAATATCGAACACTGGAAGGAGGGTTGCTTTTGAAAGTCAGTAAAGATTTGCCATTTAAATATGAGATCTTTAGTAAGGAAGGAACATCGTCTGTCCAAAACGGAAACCTGGACTCATTAACCAGTAACTGTCAAGAGATCTCTGTCAATGAGTATGTAGGGGAAAGGTCAAACAAGACTTTAGGGTTAACACCAAGATTTTTCTAACAGAATTGCTTCAATTCAGGATATGAAAAATATTTAGTAAGAATTTGTTTTATCTTGTTTTGCCCTTCAGTTATGTTCAAGACCCTATGTGTGCTTCCTCCCTTTCTTTCTCCATATAGCAGTTATACATTTTACCCCAAAACACCAAACCTGAAAAGCAGTTGAATCTAGCTTACATATTAAAAAAACCCCTGTGATATTGTATATAATAAAAAATATTGGTAGGTTGCAGTATTCATACCTTATATATCTGGTACCTGTATATGTATTTGAACCTAATGTAAGTGAAAATGAAGGAGAGAATCCAGCCTCACTTCATTCCTGAAGGTTTTTTGAACATCCTAATCTGATCTGAGATAAATGTTTGGAACAAAACTCCAGTATGCCATGCTTTACTATATTTAGATGTTTTCTATTAACCCTTAATTTTCCCTAATCAGATTTTCAGCGATTAGGAATTTTCATAGTTGAATGGCAGCTACAATGGCCTGTTTCATGCATGTGTGTCAATGTAGGGGAAAGGTCATTCAAGACTTTAGGGTTAATATTAAGATGTTTCTTGCAGAATTGTTTCATGTTGACTTCAAAACTCCAATGTGGTTCACAATACATTTAGTCATTCATTCAAACATTCACATGGTGTTGGTGGCAAGCTACATTATAGCCACTGCTGGCTTTTTTAAGTTCGACTTTCTGACCACCACCAGCAGACAAGGGTGGTTGGAGTGTCCTAAGGTCACAACGACTGACCTTCTGCTTTCTGGGGAGAAACTGTCTAATTCATGCCTGTCCTTTAGTTTTGTTTCAGGATGTCTTTATATGGCAGTTTTTTGACTGAAGACCAGGTCACATGCTCTATATGCCTGGATGTGTTCACCAATCCTTCATCCACACCATGTGGCCACAGTTTCTGCATGGCCTGCATCACCAGATACTGGGAGGGATCTCAGGTGAGTGATTGTTGAAGCTTCCTTCAATCAACTTTTATTTCTTCATTTTTGTTCTTTAAATGTTCTTGTCAAAGATAGAGCTATGTAGCATTTTTCTTTCTAGTGTGTCGTACTGACTTAAATAAAGCACTAAAAGAACCAGTTATCAAACCACTTAAAACCAGTAAAAAAATTAAATGTTGGTCAGCACTTAAAAGAAACTCATTTTAATGTTAGGATCAAAACAGAGAAATAGATGAAAACCAAAGTTCAAACTTCTTAGAATTATAAGTCTTAGGAGCATAAGCCCGTTTGTGGACGGCAATCTGTGGGAGCCTGTAATTACAACATTCCTTCTGCAGAATTCTGAATGAAACAAGGGTCAAGGTTTAACTTTAAGGTTTAACTGTAAAGATGTTTGGATCCAGCGCTCCTCAGCAAGGAGCAGGCTTTCTCTCTGCCAGTGAGAGAAAAAGGGTCACACACTTTGTCCACCCCAATGTTGCAGACACTGACAACGGAGAGAAAGAGGTTGTCCTAGTCTTAGGGTCATAAGTTCCCCATGACATCACAGAGTTTCATTCCTGAAACTCCTCTTCCTGTAGCTGGAACCAAAGTAGACCGAGGCAGTGCCTTTGTTGAATCACACAGCTTCTTGCTGTCAGTCCTTCGTGACTGGAGGTACAGCAGTCACAAGGGCTATATTTCAACTGTATGATCATTCTTCCATCTTCATTACCTTTTCATTTGTCTACTGCCGTTTCTGATATGATCTTTCTCCTGGACATCCTTTCACCTATTCCATCATCCTCTTCCAGGTTTGCCAGTGTCCTTTATGTAAGAAAACCTTCCAGAATCGACCAGACCTCCAGATCAACAGGACTCTGCGAGAGATAACTGATCAGTTCAAATCTGTGAAAGGTGGAGTATCAGTGAAGGACAAGATAGGAAAAAAGATGGGACACAAAAATCACAACTTTATGGCAGAACTAAAAATGAAGTTGCCAAAACCTCTGCCCAAGAACATGGTAGCTCTGACCGGCACAGCTCAATCCCAGGGTAAGTAATCGAAAGGGTTTGGACCGAATCAACCAGGCTATGCAAAACGTAATCACATGTTGATGATATGCACGGCTATAATAAACAAGTTGAAGAGGTTGCAAATTAGCATAGACCACACAATTTATAAAAATGAAGAGGGTTCCCTCCTCTGACCTGAAGGTTTGGACTAGTACATTTTTCAAAGTTTCATGCCTTTGGTAAGGCACAGATTAAACAGTGGATGGGAGCATTCGCTATGTCAGAACTTATTTGGCAAATGCATTTCCATTTCCTTTGAGCACATTAATTACGTTTCAGAAAAAAAACTAAAATAGTGTAAAACCTTTGTTGTGAAACTGATAAAATTATTTTGAATCTTAACATCTAAATCAATCTTTTCTTATGCGATATTTCAAAAAACTCATTGAAGAGTTTGACAGAAACATGGCAAGTGATTGAGAAGCTGGTTTGTTATGTATTTACTAGAAATGCGACTCTCATGGTGGCAGCATGTTGTAGCTCTGTTACGTCAGTTCTGAGTTGTTCTTCTTATTAACTTTTGCTCATCTTTTTTTTGGTTGGTTTTTTTCGGTCAATTTTTCCCATGGTTTCGACACTGTGCAGGTGCAAGAATTTTTCCTCTTATTTTGTTACATTTAGACAGTTGCCATGGTGCGTAACCATGGCCACAAGCCTTTCCCCCCCTCTCTAACAACTGGGAGCAACCGACTACAATCTCAAAAGCTCATATACTGTAATACATTTATATGAGTTTGACTCCAAGATGATATTAGTTACAACATTTATTTTTCCTTTGGAATGAATGAACTAAAAACACTGAAAGGAGATAATGATCACATTGAATAAAAAATCCTGGGGTGAAAAAATGTTTAGGGTCAGAAATATGAGGAGAAGCAAGAAAACAGCAACATGAAAATTTCTCCTTTATACAATAACCTTGTTGTTCTGGTTGGTTTCGTAACAAGCACACCTGTGAGGGCTGCCAAGTTCAGGTCATTTCACATTATGCAGGAGATTAATGACTGTTCTGTCAGGGAATGATGGAGCAATAATAGAGCAATGTAGGAATGTTGAAATGCCGTCCAAAAGATGAAATGTTGATTGTCAGATACTGTTTTCTTAAATAATAAAAATATATTACCTATTAAAAAGGACCTAACAAAGTTTTTCTGGGGTTTCTTTTGGCAGCGTTTTCTTTCCCATCTCTGTCCACGTCAACTTTGCACCAGAATGGCACAAGCACAATGGCTTTATCGGTACCGAACCGCTGCGGGTCTTCCAGTCTGGAGCACAGCCCCGATCATAATCTTAACCATCTGCATCCTCATTTCCCTCATATGATGTCCCACGCCAAAGGTCGCAGACGGTTCACTCTGAGTGGAGCGGCCAGTAGCAATAATGTCCCTCTGTGCGAAGTCCATAACAGAGGAATATTGGTAAAAGAATCAGTTAACTTTGTATTTCATTCACATATTATTTTATATATTAATATAGAAACTACAGAAGAAACATGTACTGTGTTTTAAATACTAGTTGTTTCCTTACAGACATCTTCTGTTTTTGCTTATTGTTGCATTTAAATGTTTAAAATCATCAAATATGTTTAAATATCCCATTCTTTAGGAGTGTTTTAATTCAGCCACATCCAGGGGGTTTTAACACAGGGAGTCTCTTCAGAGCATCTAATTCTAGAATTTGACTAGGCCACTTTGTGTTTTTTTATTTTTAACCAGTAAGAAGCTGGACTTGCTGGTGTGTCATGCATCATTTTCCTTACAGACTATTCCATGTTTTTTTCTGTTTGCAGTTCACTAGGGTCCCAAAGCCTTAGAAATAACTTTTTAGAAACCATTTCCAGGTTTTCTAGTTCCAGAGAAACGTGACACATATCCAACGACCCAATTCTGATCTTTTCACCCCTTCACCCCCCCCCCCAAAAATCTGATTTGTTCCACTTCCATATATGGTACTAAGAGAAATCTGATTTATATCTGAACAGCCTCAAATAATGACTGAAAATAATAATAATTATGAAATTATGAATGAAAAACGACAAAAGAAAAAAACCGAAGAGGTCTGTAATGCAGTGAATACATTTTAGCAGCACTGTAACCCTTCCTCTTTCTGCTTTCAGCTTTACTGTAAATCCGACCAAATGTGCATCTGTCCTGAATGTGAGATCGAAGACCACAATGATCATGACACCGTCACCGTTGAGGCCGAGTGGATGGAAACTAAGGTAAGAAATAACTGCTTCTGCTGTTGTTGGGACTGACTTAAAATGACTGGAAAAGATGAACAGCGGTTGCTCAAGAAAGTGCAAGTGACGACAGACACCAGCAGTTTGTTTATGCAAAGTCTGAGGTTAGAAATTTCCATTTTAAAACTTATCTTTTCACTGCTGATCATACCAGGGTGAAGGACACGACACCCTTGTGCACTGCAAAAACACAAAATTACACCATTTGAAATAAGACAAAACTAACTTAGAAGTAACTTTTCGGTAAAATATAAGAGCTTGTTTTAGTGGACAATTCCTTAATTTTGATGAAAAAGTTCTAGTTCCATTTGCCGATTAGTTCACTTACAACAAGACATTTTCCCATATTAGTGAAACAATATGAGCAGAACTAGTATTTTTATATCAATATTAAGGAATAACTGACTTAGAACAGTTCCTATATCTTGCTGAAAAGTCACACGTCAGTTAGTTTTGTTTTATTTCAAATGTGCTAATATATTTGCACTAGAAAATAGATAAATAATTTTGTATTTTTGCAGTAATTTAGGCTTTAAATCAGCTTCTTGACATCATGGAAACTGCTAGCTTGAATTTACAACCATAAAACTTTCAGAAAAATTGGTGCCTAACAAAAGTAGGCACAAAAGAGCCAATGTAGTGAGTAAAGGTGATTTAAAAGTTTATAAAGTCACTTTGAGGTTTGAGTTTTTAGAATCTTATTTTGGATTCAGCCTTCAGGAACAATTACTTTTCATTTACACCGAGAGCTAGTGACTATAAGACATGGACTTATTATAACCAATCATCTGTTTTATGGTTTAAGAACTTGTGCTTTAATGGGGAAAAAGATTTAAGCCATGTTTCTTTCAGTGTTTCAGCTGTTTTACAGTTTTCTGGAAATTTATCTGAAAGGAGGGTTGTTATGACAACAGCAGATCTTTAATGTATTGTGGTGCTGAGCCGTTCAGTGATTTATAAATGTTCTTCAGGTGACAGAAGGCCGACTTTGTAACCGTCTTTATGTGGCTGTGAAGGTTCATGTCAGAGTTCATCTCTAGTTTCCAGCTGAAATAACTGAAGCTGTTCATTGACTCAAGATCGTTCCTCCTATGGCCCAAAGATAATAACTAATAAATCGGTGATTAGTTCAGTCACCTGGAGGCATCATAATGTAGAGCTGTGTGTCATCTGTGTAGTTTTGATAGCTAATATTATACTTGTTATATGTAATCTGAGCAAGTGGGAGCATTTAGGAATGTAGTTCATCAAACACATCACTATTATACACTTTTATTAATAATGAAAAACCTCAGGTAGTAGGATGAGATGCAAAGTCTGAAATCCCAGAAATTAACTTTAAAAATAACTAATATAGGAGAAATCAGTGCCATAATGACAGTAGAGGCTCTAGTGAGTGTAATTCCTGTCTGGGTGTGTTTGCAGATGCTGCTGAGAGACTCTGAGCAGGACATCCAGGACATGATCAGTGATAGGAGGAGGAAGATAGAGGAGATCAGGGAGTCTGTGACAGAGCTGAAGGTAAAACAAGCAAACAAACACAACCTGCACAATTTAAGGTTAAAATTACATCTTCTTAAACAAATTTAGCTTTTTTTAAATTATACAAAAAGTTATATTACCTCTTATAATAAAACATGTTCTCATATGTTTTTAAAAAATATTTTTATACCTTTTAAACTTCTCCCCTCACAAAAACACCAAAATTACCAACTACATTTATCTTTTGTACAGTTTCTCAAATTTTGCCTTTCTTTTTGATATGCTGTTAAATTTTATGAACTAGTTTAAACAATTATAATTTTTATTTTTTTCTTCTTACCTGTTCAGGACATATTTTGACACACTTGTGATCTGTATCTATAATAGCGATACATTTAATTTAGTAGTATTAATTCTTACTAATTCTCTTTCTTTGGGATTGTCCTTTTTTTTTTAAAAAAATGTCTTACTAAAGTCTGTTTGTAAATTTTAAATATATAATTCTGCTATTTTAAAGTCAAATTAAGCCCTAGTTCCAGTGTTAATTGCCAACCAAGTTTTACCATAATCTTCAGTCTCTAAGTCTTTTTCTAAATCCCTTTCAACCCTCAGATGGCGGTGGAGCGGGAGACGTCGGGCACTGTGTGCCTCTTCTCGGCGCTGGCCTCCGCCATCGAGCGGTCCCAGGCGGAGCTGATAGAGGTGATGGATAACAGCCGCAGGTCGGCGGAGAATCAGGCCAACGCCATGATCCATCAGCTGGAGAGGGAGATAGAAGAACTCGAGAGCAGAGAAGCTGCTCTCACTGAACTCGCCATGTCAGAGGATCACGTTCACTGCGTCAAGGTTAGTCAGAACTTAAGGTTGGTTTAATTAGAAAACTCTGGATGTTTCTTTATTAATTTGTAAATGTTCCTCAGACTTTTCCCAGCCTGTCCACACCTCCAGTCACCAAAGACTGGTCCAGAGTGTCGCTGAATACCGACCTGGGAACGGCAGCCATCTACAGACCTTTGGCAGCTACGGTGGAAAAGTTCCAGCGAGATCTAAAGAATATTCTAGAAAATGGTTAGTAAAACATGAAGAGCTCAGACATTTGTTAGTTTTATAACTGTATTTATTTTTTATTTTATTTATTTCAAACATGATAGTTCTATAAAATCATGCACAAGAACAAGGAATGCAAAAGACACACATTTTTGTACAACAGTACACAAAAATATGAGCACAACTCTTTTTGATCCAAAAGAGATTAACTTCTTTTATGGTAATATAGAGCTGGTTTTGTTAAAGTGTTGAAGCTGGAAACTTCCAGTTAGTACCATTAATCATTGAACACTGCCCTCTTTATTTCAAAGTTTAGATTAACATGAAGCAGTTATCTTTTTTATTCCCTTAAAAAATAGTTTGTTGTTGCACACAGATTAAATTGTGAAACTGTTGTAAAATAATTTTAATGAATTAAACTTCAGCTTCACTCTTAAAACAGATGTGTTAAAAACAACACATGACGTGTTAAATTTTAACACGTACCGAATCTGCTCAGGTACAACGTGTTGCTAATCCCTTTTATTCCCACACAACTAATATGTATGTCGTTTTAACACAACTATTTTGTCATTGAAATCAACACAAACATGTGTTAAAATGTGTCATTTTGACAAACACGTGTTAAATGTGTTTTTATAGCTGGGGATGATGACTTCTTCATGAAGCAGAGCAATGCTAATCTCGTACCAGGCTTAGAGACAAAAGACCAGAGAAATAACAAAACTAATTTGTTAGTGAAATGATAAGACACTCTGTATAATATATACAAACATATTTTTGTACTGCATTGTATCATTTATAAAGTCATTAAATTCTGCCACAATACAGTAATAATAATTGCATTTTTAGATGAAGTAAAAATTGTTACAAATACTAAACAAAAAAATTAGAAAACCATTTTAGAAAAAAAAAATGCTGGAAACTATCAGTGAGAGGAATTACACAATCTGCTGTCAGCAGGGAGTAAATTCTGCCTGACAAACACAGATTAACACAAAAATGTGTTGAAATATTCAACACATTCAGTGTATTATAATGTTGTCCAAATTTTAACACATTGTGTGTTAAAATAAACACAAAATGTGCATTAAAGGTGATGACACATTTTTTGAGTTATTTTTCAACACATCTGTTTTTAGAGTTTATTGTTCCCAGCTCCTCAAGCACTTTGTTGTTTTTATTCAGGTTTTCCTTCTCCAGTATTGGAAGCCAGTGGACAGACAAAACCCAGTGAGTTCTTACTCTTGGTTTAAACAAACTGGATTGCAACACTTCATTTAATCAGATAAATAATGTTTTCCTCACAAGAACCTTCACAATTTATGGCAATTTGTAACATGTAAATGTTTGTTTGTTTCTCCTGCAGGAGAAAAGAAGATGAAGGAATTTGCACGTATGTAAAATTCAATTCATAACATCTACATTTCCTTGTTTGGTATATATTTTACTTAAATAAAAGCAAATAACTAGAATAAAAGCAAAATCTCTGTCTTTATGCAGGCACGTATAGCTTCAGCTAAATGTTGCCCAGGCTGTGCTGGCACGTTAAAAATATAACTCCAAAAACATGTTTCTAACAATTTTTTCCCTACCTTATTTTCTTCCTATTCCAGATTTTATATTGGGCTAAGTTTTCATATAATTTCTTGAATAAACAAAAAGTTAGTATAGCTTAACCTGAGAAATAGCAGTTTGTTACCAGTTAGTCAGCTGGAAAACAAATGTAAAATTGATTCATTCAAATTTTTAATGAAAATTGTTACTACCAAGCAGAAGCTAGTCTAATGATAAGTAGAATCATAAAATCGTACAATTAAATGCATTCCAAAATTGAAATGCAGACTTTACCAAAGAAATTTCAATAACTTTTCATGTTAACTAGCATAACAATGGCATAAATTAGCATGATTAAGTGAGTTTAGGCCACCATTGTTAGTAATTAGTTTTCATTTAATGTTTTTTTCAACACAGTGAACGTCACCCTGGATTCCAGCACGGCCCATCCCAGATTGATCCTGTCAGGAGATTTGAAAAGTGTGAGCTTGCTGATCAGTGATTTCAACATTTAATAACTAACGCATGTTTTATTTTTATATTTTAGAAAATATGTCTAATAATCCTTTTTTATGCAGGTTTGGTGTGGGGACCGATACCACCACGTTCCAGAAACTCCAGAGAGGTTCGACAAAGTGGTCTGTGTCCTGGGAAGAGAAGCAATCTCCCATGGGAAACATTACTGGGAGGTAATAGGCTGTTACAACAAAACAAAAATCACAATTTTTAATGAAATTGAGAAGCTTGTACTCTCTAAAAAGTTACATGTTGCTTTTCAGAACTTATCTGAAAAATAAAGATTACTTCCAGGAACTTACAGGATACTTCCCATAACATTTTCTACAAGCATCATGATTTATGTTACTTTCATTGAATTTACACGGTTACTCTGACAGTTTAAAGGTTCTTACAGCTAAGTGACTCTTAGTGGTAACTCTCTAGAAACTAAATGAGAAAACCATCTTACTGACTGTAAACTAAAATAAAATGTTAAAAAGTATGTTCTGAGTAAGAACCAACCTACAAGCGTTGAGAAAGTAGCACCTCACATTTTGTAAATTTAATCTTTAACTTTCTTGAAAGAAACTGTCAAGTATAAGCGTTTCATTTCAGTCAATATCAATAATTATTGATTCGTCTTTTCTTTAAAATATCTGAAATACTGCCAAACTGGGGACGTTACCTTTCTTGTTTTATCCAGATTTTATTCTATGCTGTTTTTTATTTTTAAGCAGTTATGAGGCAAAACCTTAACCTGCTGCTGTGGCAGTTACTCAACAGGTGGTTGCTAGGTAACCAAAGAATGAGTGAGTTGCTAGGTAACCAAAGAATGAGAGAGTTACCAACCATAAGAGGCTGAACAGCTAAAGCCTTTCCTCTACCTATCTCCCAGAATGCTGTGCGGTTCTGGCTCAGAGTGTATTATCCATTGATATTGATCATGTGTCTGTCACTTTATATATTGTTACTGATTTATTGTCCATCTGTATTTGTAACAGTACAACATTTGTGACTAGAAATAGATGTAAGCTGTCAACATTACTGGTTGGATGGTTTTGTTCCAAGCTGCAGTCTTTCAGGATTTGCTCTGTTTGATGACGCAACATGTTGTGCTTCCTGTGAACAGGTGGAGGTGAACGGGAAAACGGACTGGGATCTGGGCGTGGTCAGACAGTCCGTCAACAGGAAGGGGAAGATCGATTACACCCCAGACAATGGCTTCTGGTTCCTCAGCTTAAGAGACAAGTGAGTTTAATTCGATAAGATCTTCTAAGAAATCGATAAAATACATGCTTAAAGGTTTATATTTTCGAAAGGTACTTTTAATCTAATGAAAGAACCAAACTGGAGTGCGTAGGTTCACTTTAGTGAATATCACTAATGTCAATAAATATTGCAACAATAAAGACGTTTCTGATAATTCTTTTCTTTTT
Source organism: Xiphophorus couchianus (assembly GCF_001444195.1). Taxonomy (NCBI): domain Eukaryota; kingdom Metazoa; phylum Chordata; class Actinopteri; order Cyprinodontiformes; family Poeciliidae; genus Xiphophorus; species Xiphophorus couchianus. The sequence goes on along the minus strand of NC_040241.1, from coordinate 19,954,257 downwards.
AAATTACGAGAATAAAGTCATATTAGCAGAAGAAAATTGTAAAAATGCTAAAAAAAATAGAAAGCTTTGATAGAGTTATGAAGTTCTGAGAAGACCATCTTGTCAAGTACATGATTATTTCTTTGAAATAGACCCAATCATTTGCTCAATAATTTCAAAGTTCTGCTACTAATAATAATAATTTGATGCTAATGTGTTAAAAAATGTATTATTTCCTTATTTGGAAAACTGATACCAAAAGTATAACTTCACAATAGTGCCCATTTTCATTTTATTTTTTATTTTTTAATTTTTTGTGCAGGAATTAAAATTACTACTTCATTTTACTAATATTACAACTTTATTTTAATAATATTATGATTTTATGCTCATCACATTACAACTTTATTGTCTTAAGGCATTTTCCTATATTATTCCAACTTTATTCTGGTAATGTTATGACTTTTTTCTTGTATTATAACGGGAACTTTCTCACGTTAAAACCCTGAATCTGACTGTGTGTCCACTCTTTCCATCATCGCTCTATAGGCAGGCAGTCATAAGAAAATATAATTGTTTTCTTCTTTGCCCTCAGACACAAATACGCCTTTCGCTCTGAGCCTTGCACAGAAGTGGAGATGAAACTTCGACTTCATAAGATTGGAATATTTGTGGATTATGAGAAAGGAGAGGTGAAAACGATACAAAACCTTTTTTTACTTTAAGAAACTCATCAATCCAACGACTAACGGTTGGATACGCTACTTTACTGCTAAGTTAGATAACAGTCCTTTTTCTTTTCTTCTTCCCACAGGTATCCTTTTACAACGTCGATGCCAAAGTCCACATCTACACTTTCTACGACATCTTCACCGAAAACCTCTTCCCCTTCTTCAGCCCCTGCACCAACAAATCAGGAAAAAACGAAATGCCCCTGATCATCACTCCTGTACACATGGAATAAAAGCTAACATGTTTTTAAAGTTCCTCAGATACTTCAGAATGGGTTTTGTTCTTTTTTTTTTACAGCTTTTTCCACATTACTAGAAATCTAATGTGATAATTTAATACTGAAGAACGGATTGACTTCCTGGAATCCCAGGACTGAACCCGAATAACAATTATTGTTTTTCTTTGTTGTTGTTTCTTCAAAAAACAAGCTAGCCTCATGTGAGAGGTTCAGAATGTGGAAAAGGACAATAATTTCTGACTTTATTTGGTTTTCAGTTCTTGTACCATATTTTATCCCTTCTATTTACTTAACACAAATTTACTTTATTTGTAATATACCTTTAAATATTTACAGCAGAGGAAAAACAGTATGGCTGCTGCTGAAACTGTTGTGTAAAGAACATTTTTCATAATATTTAGTATCGTAATTTTTGTTTAAACGCCACATTCTGTTACATTAAATGGAGAATTTAGATGTTTTTTAAGTGGGGTTCTGTTGAGAGGTTATTAGCTGATAACAACTTACCTTCAGTCTCTAATCATACAGAATGACAAGAGATTAGATGCTAAAGCTAACTGCTATTCTGCCTTGAGCAAGAGTAAGAGGATATCCGCCATCTTGAAATTACCTATGACTAATAAAAACATTTATTAGTTTGCACACTTAAACTAATATGCTAATAGCAGGGCTAATTGTTTTGTTTATCAATTTTTGCTAACTTTGGAAATGTTTAGTGCATTTAGCTTCCCTTAAGTAAATTTTTCCAGAAAAATTTTAAAGCACTAATTTACTTTGCTGTTTTGTAAACGTTCAGTTAAATAAAATTTGACATCTGGGTTGAAGTTTTAGTTTTTTGACTGTTAAGTATTCTTGAAATAGTTAAATGCTTATGTTCATGCTCTTATTTTGAAGTGGATGAAGGCCATTTACGCAGCAGCACCATAAAATACACAGTCAGAGCAAAGTCAGATTATCAATTCTTCAACATATATTTGTTTAACTAAATGTAAAAACTAAACCCTGGCGGCTGCTGGGGTTATAACACAACTGGGGGAAACTGACACTGACACTTTAGTCAAAACTCGTTTTAAATATTTAGAATGCAATAGTAAAGAGTCAGACGAAAGCGATCGTATGCTAAACTCAAATTAATCTTCACCTTCGTAGCAGAGAGACAACACATATGTAGGTAGCCACTGATGAGATGACTTAAATCAGTGGTTCTTAACCTTTTTTGAGGTACCAAACCCTCCAGTTTTATATGCACATTCACTGAACCCTTCCTTAGTGATAAATAAAATATGATTTTTTTTTCCAAATTCAAGACATATTTATACTTTTTTTACTGGTGCACAAAATGAGCCGTGCATGAACATCGCCTTGCTCAAAGAACAAAACCAACGCAGTGCATGAACTCACAACAAATTATGGTATTACTTTATTCAGACCCCCAAAATATTTTTTTTACTACTTTAGTAATTAAAAATAAATTTGGATTTTTTTGAAGAATTAAAATTTTTTTAATAACTTAATTTTTTTTAATTTTAAATTTAATTTGTTTTTTGTCAATCCACAAAAGACATTTTTGGAGCCAGAATAAAGCCTGTTCCTATTTTTTTGTAAGTTTTCTATTTGCTTTATGAAATTTTCATCAGACTCTGCAACTCCAACCTGCATTTTGGTTCTACCTCAAAACCTTAAATAATGACATAGGCAAAACGCTGCAGGAAATAGAAGCAAAAGAAAAAATTCTGCAAATAGTAAAAACAGCAACTATCAAATGCTGCAAACTTGCACCACACAATGAAAATGCTCCAGATGTTGAACAAATCCAACAACATAAGGGACCAGTGTGAGGTACCAGGCTGGTGGGTTCTTTTCAGATCATCCACCAGAGGGCGCCTGATGACAGCTGGTTCTTGGAGGGCGTGCCGGCAGGTCCTAACCAGACGGGGAATTGCCATCTCCTGGTGGAGTATATGAGCAGCTGACTGCCAGCACATCTTCGCCAGAGTGTTTGCCTGAACTGGAAGCCTTCAGGAGAACTTGAGCCATCCCTTCTTTGGAAGGAATCCTCCAGAGGCGCCGTGAGAGTTCTAACTGGGAGCCCGAGCCTCACCATCATCTTCCCAGTTACTTACCGGTGCAGTCCTCAGTTGGCAGTCAGCTCCATTACTTCTCCGTGCGGTCTAAGCACAACCTGTCCGCCCTCCGACTCTCTGCCCAGCCGCCCAGCTGTCGCCTTTGGACATACCCACCTCCTGGTGCCTGGCCTTCCTCCTCCTCTGTTCGGACCCCGACTCCCACAAGTAAGAGCTTCAGAACCAGTTCAACCACTTCAGAACCTGAGTTGATTCGCTAATCCTGAACTCACCATATCTCTCTCCCTCAGTGAGTGGCTGAACCCGGAACCCTTTATTGAAGCCCAAGTCCAACTACCAATTCTGAGTTTTTTGTGAATAAGAAAAATAAACCCTTTGAACTTTTACACCAGTCTCTCTGTGAGTGTTTCTGCATGTGGGCAAAGAACGTTAAACCCAACATGACAACCAGACCCTGAGTATAGTCGGGATTTCAGGATTTTAATAAGATTTGCTGAAGGAAGAAAGAAAAGTTGCTCTATATTTAATGTCTTTTTCAAATGGCCAGTTTTCTGCAATAGTACATCAGCATATTTGTGTAATACTAGCCACTCCAGCCCTACGACAGACTGTCGACTTGTCCAGGGTGACCCGGCCCCTTGCCTGAAACGTTTGCTGAGGCACCGGCACCTCTCCCGACCCCACTAGCAGTTAACTAGCATCCCCAGAACCAGAACCAACCATGGAGAAGCAGCATTCAGCTTCTATGCACCACAAATCTGGAACACACTTCCAGAAAACTGCAAAACAGCCAAAAACACTGAGTTCTTTTAAATCTAGACTAAAAACCCACCCGATTAGAGCTTATTTTGAAACATAATCAATAAAACATTGATCAAAATTTTTCTATGACCGCATTTTCTGACATATGACACACAGGCTCAACAACTTAATTCCAGGGAATGGAAAATTAACATTTTTGAAGAACTGCAGTTCTTCAAAAACTGCTGGGATACTTGGGGCTCTTCACCATCCTCCGTTTCACCGATCGTCATTCCCTCCATCGTCATTACAGCACGGCAAGCTTGTTCATTGAATCCTTCGAATGCCATTTCACTGCACTTTAGATAGTGGAACACCTTAATGAGGCCTGGCTTCCCCAAGGTCCATAGTGTTGTGATGATCTCATCCAGTACTTGCTCCATGTCCACTTTCTTTTCACGTCTAGATAGGTTGTCTCTAAATGCTTATTTTATCTCCTGGCTGGCTCGCCAACATTTTATATTATCTGTTTTTCTTTTACAGTCTAACCATAAAGCTTTGATAATTAGAAATGACTCCCAAATTGTGTCCAAATGCTGTGAATTGATTTTATAAAAAGTTTCAGGGAGCAAAAGCAGATTTAATAATTATTGTTTTTCAGATATTTGTGATTCAGCTCTTAAATGTAAAAATAGTCAGAGATAAGAAACAACTTTTAGGTTTTATTCTTAACATGTGAAACTGAAAAATACATATTGAACTAGCCACATTGAGTTTAGGAACCTTTCAGTAATTTCTCAAAGAAACAATGCATGAACAGTTTAAAAACAGAAAAAAGCTCAGAAGAAAAACACTGAAATACAAATCAGTCAAGACTCTGAAACTTTGCAATTTAAATCAAGGCATTTGAACAGATTGTTTGTTCTCAGGTGCTCAGGTGTGACTTTATGATGTTTGTTTTTGAGTTCTCAGAGAAGGATTTTGCCTAAATAATGGCTGTCTAAAGTGCAGGGTGGGGTTCATTTATGGCCTCTGAACAGATTATATGTGGCCCCCACTTCTGAAAAGTTTTATTTCACATTACAAAAAGTTTGTTCACCACTGACCTGGATGTGTTGCACATCATGTTCTTAGTGCTTGATTAGTCAAACATGTTTCACATATCAGGATTAATAAGTTAATTATTTATTCAAGAAAATGAAATCAGCAGCAATTTAGAGCTGACTGCCACCAATGTTAGCAGAATGATAATGACACTGAAACTGGACCAAACCCAACATTGTCACCATGTAAGATGTAACTCAGTATGAGCTAAAGGCTACCAATATGCAAATTAGTTATTTGCAAGGCAAACAATGAGAGCTACCACAATGCTCAACATTTGCATCAATAATTTAAATAAACGCAAAGTTAGTGTTAGGAAAAATATTATCTAAGTTCATTTACTTATGAGTTTATTTGAAAGGTTATGTTTTCATACCATTACTCTGTGTGTTGTTTACTTGACTCCTTTCTTTTATGGTACATTATTTACTGTTTTTGGATGTTTGCTTGAGGGTTAGAAACATTTACACATGCTTGTGTTATCAGCTGCTTTTGTCTTTAAGTGTCTGTGTTATCAGCTGCCTGTGAAACTGACTTGTAACGGTCAGCCTTATGCCCTTGTAAGGGCATGTCCACAGAAGGTACCAGAACATCTTGTGGTAAAGGTTATTGATCAATTGTTTGTGTGACTGTGTGAAAAAGCCCAACCTCTTTCCTTGTAATCATAATAAAAGGCAGATGGGGACTGAGAGCTGGCGGAGTTGACCCCAGACAGTGTGTGATGGCGGTTCTCCATGTCTGGCTCTGCTCCCCTCTTCTGCAGTAAAGCAATTTATGTCTCTGGTTGATTCTTTGCAGGTTGGGAACCAAAATAGACCCAAATGTTAGTTTGCACAAAGTTAGTTCATATCAGGTAATTAATCCTCAAACCACATTTTAATTTACTGTTACATGTAGACATTAACATCCAAGCAGATAAGAGACGAGGTTTTAGTGCTTTTATCTCCTTTCTAAGGTAATTCTGACCTTCATCAATAAAAAAAAAGATTTCTGTCACTTGATCCAAATCTCTGCAGCAAGACTCTAAAGAGAAACAAATAGAAGAGCTCTCATATTTTCCTGTTTTCATTTCTTTCAACTGCTTCATTTTTAAATCCTGACTAATTTTCAAATTTGTACATGTGAGGATATAATATGATGAAAGAAATTATACCAAAAGAGGTAAAAAACATTTTTTTTAAAGGAAAGTAAAAATAAACATTAACAAAGAGAAAGTATTTTGTAAGTTGACCTCTGAGCTTTACATCACGTTATAATGTTTTCCCCTTATCTAAAACACATCTGGAGTGTTGCTTTGATTCTTCCATGCACATTTAAATCCTTTAATCTCCATGGCAACCGTTCAGCTGTGCAAAACGCCTAGAGGGACCCAACTGCAATTTCCAAGCTTCAAAGCTTAGACCCCATGGAGCAACCCTCCCCCACTCAGCTCCTTCAGACTAGCCAACAGCAATTAGCAAACATCTGGTGTAACTGCGCATCAGCTGACTTCAATATATGATGAAAATGGGAACAAGTCGGCAGAGCACAAACGGAGAATAAGAAGAAAAAACCACCGATTTCTGAAAAAATATTAATTTTCATTTTATTTTTATTTTTTGTTTTGTTTTTTGTAAAATATACACCAAATACTTTACATGGCAGTTTTAGAGATTTAGTAAACTTTATATTTGTATTCGGAGGGAATGCTCAGCTTATATCAGTGGCACTAAAAATCCACTGAGACACAAAAACTGTCCAGAAGAGATGAATAATTAACCCTGTAGGAAACTAAAAATAGATTTATTGTTTCTCACAGTTTGGAAAGAAAATGTTATTTTCTTAAAATAAATGTTTGTCTGATCAAATGTAAATGCAGTCCATAAAAACAGTAAACAGAATAAGGAGGGTATAAAGTGTTATGACCTGCCAAGGTGTGACCATCCTGGTTCTAAACATCTTATAATGTTTATTATTTAAAATGTATTTGACATGAGATGTTGCAACAATAGGAGAGTGAGCTTTAATGCCAAAAATAACAAACAAAAGAAAACTATGTTAAAATTAACTAAGACTTACTATTTGAATGTAAATAAACCAAATGATGAAGGTTTACCTTCCTAAATAAAATGAAGAGAAAACTATGTGCAAAAATAAATAGCAGCTCACTCCTACAAACTCGTTTAAATATTTGCAAAGCATCACGTTGTCGTCTCCGGTCTTCAGATGTTTGCATAATCAAAGCAGTCGCAACAAAGGTGACCTGATGATCTGATATTTTTTTAGCAGAACTGATTCGTTCATCATGTTGCTCTCTGTGCTGCTGGTGATGATGGTGATCAGCTGGACAGAAGCTGTTTATACTGGTACTGTGATTACACACACCACTAAAAATGTACAAGGAAACAGTTTTACAGTAAGTTGAGATTTGCTAAAGTTTCTTTTATTTTACCTTTAGAAAAAATATTGTCTTGTATCTAATGCCTCTTCACTTTAAATCTACAGCTTGTGCGTCGCTATAAGTTTGGCCACAGCTCATGTGGAGAGACTGAGTCATTTATTTCTTGTTCTGGCTGTACTCAGAAGATTGATGAAAGCAGCGGTGAATGGTGTCTGAGAGAGTATCCCACATGGGGCAGTAGGAGTTTCATCGGTTATTACTATGGGTGACTGAATCTCAACATCATGCAAAAATATATCTAATACTTTTCTGTTTTTTCCAAAAAGTCTAAAATTCCTCCTGTCAGTTTTCTGGTCTGCTGTTCTGTAAAGTTTTCTGTGTTTTAGAAACTTAGTAACATCAGAAATCTTCCCAATATTTTCTATTAAAGGTTGAATCCTGGAACCTGGATAAACAACAAAAACGGCATTTCAACTGGCCTCGCTAAGGTGTTTGTTGAAGGGAGAAAACGATCTGACATTAACAGACCAAACTCATCACCAAAGACCGGCATCCTTCCTGTTATGAGGTAATTCAGTTTTTATATCATCTTTATAATAAATATCTGAAACTTTTGGTGCTTTTGCTGGAGCATAAGCTGTATTTTGATTCTGAAGTTTTTGGTTCCTTTTTCTTTTAAAGAAAAATGAAATCCAAACACTGTGAATACATTTTATTTGTAACAAAGAGTGACATGGAAACAAAGCAGATTTAGTAATTAATTTAAAATTACTTACAAGTACGATTTATCTTTAAGACAAATTTGAATTTGTGAAATACAGATTAAATTAGACATATTATATATAGGAACCATTTGCTAATTTCTCAAAGAAACAATGCTCAAACAAGACTTTAAGAACCTAAAAAATGATGGAAGAAAAACACTGAAACACAAATCAGTCAAGATACTGAAGCTCCTCTGTGTAAATCAAATAATTTAAACTGATTATTTGTTCTCCAGAGTTCACTTGTAATTATGTGATGTTTGTTTTCTGGTTCTCTCAGAGTTCCCTCAAACTGTCAGAGGAATATCCGCTTGTTGACCTTTGACCCTGATGGAGACCATGTTCAATGCAGAAATGGATCAGGTTCCAATGAGTGCTACACCTGCACACCTCCGTCTGTCCTCAGTCTCTCATCGGTAAGTAATAAATGTTGATGTCAAGTTACAGGTAAGGAAAATGTGAGGTTCACAGGTAGAAGAGAGGAAGTAAATATCCTTCAGTCAAACTCTGAGTGACAGGTGGGAGAAAAAGCAGAGGGTCTGAACAACCCACAAGGAGAAATGCTGTTTATGGGTTAGAGCACAGGTGTCAAACTCCAGTCCTCGAGGGCCGGTGTCCTGCAGTTTTTAGATGTTCCACAGGTACAAAACGCTGGAATGAAATTGCTTAATTACCTCCTCCTTGTGCAAATCAGTTCCCCCAGCCTTGCTAATGACCTAATTATTCTATTCAGGTGCAGCAGAGGCACATCTAAAAGTTGCAGGACAGCGTTCCTTGAGGACTGGAGTTTGACACCCCTGGGTTAGAGGTTAAGTTTAAGACTGATGTGTGAGTTGAGTTTTGGTTAAGTTTAGGGTTAGATAGAGAAGAGATAGAGGAATAAATGTGTGCTGGTGTATGCACACAGGAGGTTTAGGGAGATTTATTGTAAAGGGTTTCTAATTTCTGCTTTAGAAATAGCAGAAATATTTAGCGTGCAGTAAAATAAAACATTGATACAGTTTTGTTTGTTTGGGTTTGGACGTCCCTTAGTAAAATACATGAAGAGAGAAACAGAAAACAAAAAGCCAGTGATGGTTTTTAGTTATTGTACCGCCAAGAATTCAAAACTACTTTCACTCCTGCATGAAACACATTATGAGGTACACTGTAGCTGCAGCCTAGCAAAAGGTTGATTGAAACTCAGCTGTGTGAACACTGCCCCCTGGTGGACAAAATGGTAAAGAAAACCCTGGAGGCTTCAGGGCTGACAGGTGGAAACCATCCTGTCTGAAGGTGGAGTGGCACAAATACAGAAATATGTAGTTTTTTGAATCTCTGATTTTGTAAATAGTTTGTGAAAAATAGACCAGTATTTTAATGTAAATGCTGTTTTATTGGTGACATAATTTATTTGACAAAAATAGTTTTTAGCATCTTGCGACCCAGGATTTTTTGGAAGAAGATTTAAATAGTTTCAAAAATTAATCTGAAATTAGTTCACTGCATTTCACTGTAGATACATCCATATAACCGTATTTCATTTTTATGCTACAAAATGATTCAGCAACCTGCTTCTCACCGCCAAAAATCTATAAAAATAATTGTTTTCATACTCAGATTTTATTTTATTTTTACCTTTGACCCCAGGGGTTTGAAAAGAGTCCAACTCTTTGGAAGAATATTTGTGGTTCCACAAAATATTTTATTTTGCAAATTAACTGCACTGTTTTCTCGGCATGAACTCTCAATTGATGTGCTTAGAGCCATAAATCTGCAAATTAAATATAAATGAATATTTCTATAAAACTTAATAGAAATATTACGTTTAATAACTTAATATTTTAAGTTATTAAAATATTAATAATTTCATATTACTATTTGTGTTTGTTTTATTTGTGAACAAACAAATAAACCTATAATGAAATTCAGTTATTATATCATTATTAAACTTGATTTATAATCTTTGATTTCTCTCTCTGTCCTCTTCCAGTCTTGTTCCCTTTCATTCAGTCCAACCAGCAGCAAAGTTGAAGGTTCATATGCAGTTCAGCTGATGATGGAGGATTTTCCCAGTCAGACCATCGCTCTGACTGATAACACTGGTTCAACAGCGTCGATAAGCTCCAAGATTTCTATGAGCAGAATCCCTGTCCAGTTTGTTTTCAAAGGTTTGATTTCATGTTTCCATTGTGTTGCTTCACTGCAAAGAGAAACACTGGTGTGAATAAATTTAGTATTCAATAATTATCTGTTGAAAGTTGATCATTAAGAATTTAACACAAGAAAATCCCATATTATTGGGACAACTCAGATTGACAACTGTAACTTTACTGAATTAATCTTTAAACTGATAGAAGAGTTGTTAAACTCTGCTGTTTTGTGACTTAATCTGAATTATTTTTTCGCTGCATTGCTCCAGTGGATCCTGCAGCTCCGTCCTGCACAGCAGGTGAATATCTGCCCAGGTTTCTGCCTCCAACTCCTGAACATGGAGCTCAGTTCTTCATAAACGTTACTGAGACGATAGAAATCAACATCACAGCAGAGGCGACTCAGTCTGTGTGAGTAGAAAATAAATATTGTTTCTAATCAGAGGTAAGCTTCTAAATAATTCAAGGTGAAAATCTGAAATTTGATCTTTATTGTGTTAAAATAACACAATGACTCCAAACTGGTACAAAACACATAAAACCTGGACATTAATTATTTTTAGCTGTCAGATCATTTTGATACAGAAATCATAACAGATGTTTTCAGGACATTTTGCACATATAACCAAACAGACTGTATAAAAGGCTCTGATATTTTTTGTATTTTATTTTGTAATATTGGTTTCGAAAGTACCCTAGGAAGTGACGTAAGTCTTGAGTTAGTGCTGCCCATGTGCTGCCCTACCGCTCATGAGAGCAATTTAATATACTTCCGGGTCAGTTTTGCTACATTCTTAGCATGTGAGACCGCATTCCTGGTGTAGTCCTGGGAAGTGATGCTCCGAGTGTTAAGTTGATGACAGAAGGTAAGTACTGCATTTAGCGTGCTGTTTGTTTATTCTAGATTCAGTTCGTTATATGTGTTAACTATGGGAGAACGAGTATGCGATGTTGTGGGGCTCTCTGCGCGCTGGGAACTCAGTTGAACCTGCTCAGCCTTCGTAGGTTTACCTTAAATCCCATTGTTTGTAACTGCATTTCGGCTGCATCTGTTATTATTTTCCATTGAATTATTGCAGCAGATATATGCGCTGCCAGCTGCCGCCATTGTGTAGTGATTTTATCTGGCCACATGATGGCGCCATAGTGCCTCTTATGCTAAACTGAGCCGAAGGGCTTTCTGTGTTTTCACCGAGGCTGCGCCTAATGATGTAACCTTTACGCAAATTGAGTTATTTGTATGTTGTGGATTTACATGCAAATGTGGATGGTTGAGTTTATTTCTCATTAGATAATTTGTTTGAGTTTGTATTAGTTGAACCTCTATTCCTGTAATATGTTAGCCTAATGGCAATTTATTTGTTATTACAGACTGCTGGCAACACTGAGCATCAAGACAAATAAACCAGCTCACATCTGAAGTTAAAGTTTTGATCTCATGTCCTCCTTCCTGTATCCTGACCGATACACCATCCTGTTTGCTGCAAATAACTGAGAACCTAACCTAATTAACAATATATGATGTGTTTCCTGTGTGTTAAAGGATCACTGAGCTCCTGTTCAGCGGACCGTTCAACATGACCAAGAGTTCGTCTGGTTCAGGATATTTCACCCTGACATGGACGCCGTCTGACAGTCAAAATGATGATAATGAAAGCCATCCCATCTGTTTTGCTGTCCAGGCAAAGTCAGTATCTGATCAGAAGTTTCAAAAGTTCTCATATTCTCTTCTTAAGTAGAAGTAGAAATACTTATCTTAAAAAGACTGATAAACATAACTGGTTTATTTCAGTAAAAGTATAAGGTACAGATTTTGAAATGTACTTAAGTACAAAAGTAATAAAAATAATGTTCACCTTCAGTGATACAAAATGACTTTAGGAAAATCCCTCCTGATCCTGACAGAAGTTGCTGAAGCAGTGATCCATAAGAACTAAACAAATGGACTTTCCCCACTGATGTGGGTACAATTATGAGAAAAGTCAAATTTAACCAGAGACTTTAAAGTCTCTGGTTAAACACAAAAAACACATTTATGGACTAAAAAAAGATTTTGCATCATATGGTTATTTTCAGAAACAGTTTAATATTAAAGTTTTGGTGCTAAATTATCTCCCCAGTGCCTCCAGTTCTATCTACCAGTCTGAGCTTCGATGTGTCATTGTGAGGGTTGGAAACAGTGAGTCATTTCTTTCTGTTTGATCATTGATCTTATTTTTTATTTCCTGAACTCATGATGTTTCTGCTGTTGTTATCCCAGTACCTTTCATAGCGATTCCAAGTCCTCCTACAACATGTAAGTAAGATGATGAGTCAATTCTTTATTTTTCATCTTTGATTTATTTTTACTTTTTATGTCCTGAACTCATGTTTCTGTTATCTTAGCTGTGACTTCAACCACTGTTGCTCTCCCTTTGACAACTACAAGTCCTCCTGTCTTTATACCATGTTGATCTCTTGTTCTTCCAGCTCGTCTTACGGTTCTGAAGCTGAAGATCTTGACTACGCTGTCACTGAAAGACAATAAAGATAAAATTGAGAAAGCGGTCAGTGATGTTCTGGACTTTAACACAAACCATCACAACCTGAGTTTAATCCAAACCCATTTCACTCAAATGTCAAATCAAACCCAAAGTGATCACCTGCAGTGATGCAGTTAAATTCTGCTGTTTTTGTTTTTAATGTTAATCAGATTCTGTTCAGTATATTTTATAATTCACCACTGACTGTATCTCACATTCATCTCATGTTTTGTTCTGCAGATTAAAGATGAACTGATCAGACGAGGGCTGCCTGCAGACATAAAGGTCCGCCTGCTGAGCGACGGTTCAGTGAAGGTTAATAACTAACCGCCCCCTAGTGGCTAACAATGAGAATGAATCTGATCCATGCAGTAAAATATTTATCTGGGTTTATCTGTTTTTACTTCCTGTACCTTCTATGTAGGGCTTATGGTTGCTTTAGGTAGTCGGACTAAACTTAGTTATGAAATTAAGCAAAAATAGAGAGAATTTCTATTTCTGTGTGAATTAAAAAAAAAATCATGATACTTTCATAAAGAAGTTAATGAAACAGCTTCCCCCTAGTGGCTAAATATGAGAATGAATCTGTTTCATTAAGAGAAATGTATCTGTTTTAATTTTAGGGACTTGTGTTTGTTTTAGGTAGTGGACTAAACGTAGTTAAGAAAATAATTTTTTTTCTGTGTGACAATCTTTACAAAATGCAGATAATTCCTCTTCCATGTGTAACATTTATGGCTGTGGGTCTTTTATTGACCTTAATATCATATCATATGTTCTGTGGTGGTATTTCTGTGGAGCTCATGATTTTTGTGTGATCATTTTGTTTGCATATTTTGTATGTGGAGATTTTATAAATGCATATTGGCTGGAAAACAGTGGAGTATAAAATAAAATCAATATTGAGAGTCTTCAAAAAAAGCGTTTTAAATGAATAAATAATTAAAAATGAACCACTAAGCCTCTGTGTGAAACTAAACGTTCATACTTGGGTGTAATAGTTCCTACTACTTGGTCTTCTCCGATGTTTTGGCCAGAGAAGATCGGCTAAAATCCCGTTTTGGGTTTTTGAATTGCTGAATGGTTTTGTTTCCATCAAGCTGCTGGGATTGTTGCATCATCAACTGAAATTTTATTAATAGTTGGTGTTTGTAATCTGAAAATGACATTTGTTATGAATCTACCTTTCCATCCACACATGGATGAGGATTTGTGTTGCATTGTAATGTCTAGGAGGAAAAATGTAGCAAATATTGAACTGGCTTTATTTGTATGGATGTGCCATAAGTTTCTTCAGCTGAACAGAAACAAAACTGAAGTTATTACCTTTGGACCTAAAGAGGAACGATCTAGGGTCAACGAACAACTCCAGTTATTACAGCTGGAAACTAGAAATCAGGCCCGAAATCTGGGAGTAGTGATGAACTCTGACCTGAACCTTCAGAGACACATAAAGACGGTTAGAAAGTCAGCCTTCTATCACCTGAAGAACATTTCCAGGATTAAAGGACTAATGTCTTGGCAAGATCTAGAGAAACTCATCCATGTGTTTATCTTTAGTCACATTGATTACTGCAACAGTCTCTTCTCAGGTCTGAATAAGACATCAATCAGATCCAGAATGCTGCTGCTGGTGTTCTGACTAAAACCAGGAAGTTAGAGATCATCACCCAGTTCTACAGTCCCTACACTGGCTCCCTGTAGCTCAGAGAATAGATTTTAAAATACTGTTAGTTTATAAATCACTGAACGGCTCAGCACCACAATACAGTAAAGATTTGCTGTTGTCATAGCAACCTTCCAGACCCCTCAGGGTTCACCGGTAAATAAGCTGAATTTACTGATTCTTTAACTAACTATAAATGAGTAATTATGAAATGTTACTCTTCAGCTGATTAGGAGTAACATTTAGCTGTTTTATGTCAAATTATTTGTTAGAGTTTTGGTTTATAAATAGAAGGGGTTTGCCTAAGTTCTGGATGTCGATTTCCTTAATTTTGGGGGATTGTGATTGGCCGATACTTACATGTGAAGCTGATCTTATCCTCTAATCTTATCTTCGTCATCACTTGTGTCTCTGTGTCTTTGTCGGGTCCTTGTCTCATTTGGTGTCGTACCAGTCTGGTGTTTCTGTCGTTCAATTATACATGTTGCTACCAGCTCTGAGCTTTAAGTGTCTGCTTATCTGTGCTGCCTGGATTTTGGATTTATGGCATTGCAGTTCACCATTAAATCATTTTAATTCACTTCAACCTGGGGCCTCTGCGTCAACCTCACCACCTCTCACTGCATTTCATGACAGAGAAAAACACTGAAGTTCCTAGTGCTCATGTTTATTTGTAATGTAAGAAGTTTAGAACCACCAGGACCCTCTGCAATGTAAAACTGAGTATTTGTACTGAGGGTTGAGATGAGGACGAGAGCAGTCAGACCCAGGGCGAAGTGAGAAAAATGTTTTAATGAGGTCAAAATGCAAAGATGCTCAGGAACATTGCCAAGCACAACAAATGCCACCATGCAGCAATCACAGCAAAGGAACACAGAGATAAGGAGATGACAGGTGAACTTAAATATATGTGGGGGATATCAGGACATGAGGGACAGTTGGAACCAATAATGGGGAATGACATGACACACGGAAACAAAATACGGTACTCTGGTCAAATAAAGAAATATGTTGGTTTGGACTTTGCAAGTTGTTCAAATCAAAAGATGGAAAATAATCTAGATAAAATATAATTTTTTTGTAGATATTTGAAGCAGGCTTCCAGTATGTTGAGTTTGTGTTTTCCTCATGGCCCAAACTGCTGAGCTCTTTACATGCAGTGGAATTTTTGCCAATTTTCTCCAGAACACTCGGCATCATTGGAACCAGCCTTAATTCTGCAGGCAACTGTTTGGACAGCTCAGTGGCAGAACTAGAATAGAATAGAGTAGAATTGAATAGAAGTACTTTATTCATCCCAGCAAGGAAATTACTTCGCAGTTACAGCATAGAGAGAAGACAAGACAAGAGACAAGACACAATAACAACGTCCGGATGTTGAGTCTGGAGTTTGGCTGTGGCAGAGCTGATGACGTCACAGGCCACCGCTGCATCAGCTGATGGGGGAATGTAAACAGCGATAGGGGAGCTTACACACAATTCTTAATTTAGAAATTTAAAAAATGTATTTTGACATTTGACATAAGATAAATCCGATGATGCCAATTGAGATTTCTTGAAAGGCCTGGCTCAGTTACTTCAAAATGTAACTGAAGATATTTTGATTTGTTATTTTTTACTGAACGTAAATGCAGATGTGCTATATTACTATCCACAACAATTGCCATCTTTGCCATCATGTGTGGAAAATGCAAAGCAAATATAGTTTATATTTTTAGTGTATAAATTTCCTGTTTCTGCTGCTGACAGTCCTGGAGGTCTGAGCTGATCTGAGACTGTAGCTGTTAAACAGACCAGAGGAGAGAAGGTCAAAGGTTATGAAGTTATGAAATAAGCTAATTTGCTGCTGTATAAAATAATATCTATTTAACCTCTACAACAGCTTGGCTGCAGACTGCTGATCTATAAACCAGCTTTTTTGATCTGCTTTATAGATCAGAAAAGCTCAAAGGGGTTAATTCTATATTTCTTTGATGTTAGCACCTCTGAGATCTAGAATTATAAGACTGAGATATCAAGGCAAATAAAACTCAGTAGCTGCTGGTAGGGGCCATTCAGGGGCCTCCAGACATTCAGGGGCCCCTAGAAATGGTTTTATTGTAACACAGACCTTAGATTTAAACCTGTAGCATCATTTAGATTTCACCTTATCTATATTTAAACAAGTTAGTGATGCTGAGGTTCTTAGTAGGAAGAGTTTTGGTGGGGGGTTCTGTCTAAGGCCCCATATTACCTTGGGCCCTGCATGAAGAGACGCTGCGATGCGCATCTCTGGAATCTACCTGGAATCCACCTGGAATCCACCTGGAATCCACCTTTAATCCCTCGGTGGCCCCTATGCCAGTCCGCCGATGCTTTGGGGACATTTTGATTAATTTCATTGTGGCATGTTTGGCTTTATGCTGCGGTTCTAATTATTGCTACAAAGTTTTCTCTGATGTTTATTTTGTGAACTCTAATTGCTCTGGGCCGAATCTTCCTTTAACACTTGAGGTTCTGCAATAAATATTAAGAAAGAAACTTCAAGAGGTACAACTACGACAGTCGCTGACTACCGCAAGCACTAAATATCCCGCTGCACTGAGTGGCCAACCAATGTCACGTAATCCTCTGCAGCAAATGATGGGCAGGCGGGACGCGTCATCATGATAAGGTGTGTTTTTATCTCCGCAGCAGCAGCAGAGGCTCCGTCCGAACCCTGAGACCGACTCGTCGAACCAATAGAACCCAGATAAAGAACCACTGGCTTAGAGTAAACAAAACCTGTAAACTGAGGAAAAGAAAAATAGAGAAAACGCACAAAACTAGATGTGAATCAGGAAACAGAAACAAAGAATCTGTTTTCTCACCTGGAGGAAAAACCTAAAAAATATTTTTCCTGTTGCAGATCAACTTAAAACTGAAGGTAAGAACGAAACAACGGAAACACTGTAGGAAATCTAGAGAATCGCTCTTTATGTTTTATTTCTCATTACGCGGTAAAACAGCAGCTGTTTAGATCCGAACGGGTCTCGTTTATTTTCGCTATTTAATTTATTTCTAACAAAACTCCGGTCAAGGGCTGTGTGTTGGTTTGTTGGTGGTCAGCGGTTTAACGCTGAAACATTATTATTGTTGAACATCATTTACTTATAACTTTATGGAAAACTAATTATATTTTAAAACTAATTATATCTTAAAACTAATTATATCTTAAGGATCTCCGTCAAAATTTGCAGGTAACTTTTTTTTCTGTCTGATGACATAATTTAACAAATGTTATGATCAGTTACTCAGTACTTCAGTAGTCTTTATAATCTTTTTTACTCTTAGCTACGTTTAACTTTTTCTTGAGTTAAAAAGTCATATTGTACTATTTTTATGTTTTAGGTATCTACCTACTTTATCCACCTCTGACTATAATTATTAATGTAATATACCGTAATAAAAAAACACAGAAAACTATGAAAGAAAAATCTAACAATCCTCTATAGATGGACTTTTTTTTGTTATTAATTTAATATATAGCCTTCATACTTAGGACTCGATGAAGCTGTTTTTAGAGCAGGGTGTGTCGATGTTAACTAGGGATCTGATAATAATATCTAAAATATCTCTAACTGTGAAAACAGTTAAAGTGAAATAATGTTTTCTGTCCTACAGAACTGTTCATACCTTTGGAACATCTCCACGTTTTGTCATGTTAAAATGACAAATTTCATAATAATTTCTTTGTATTATTTGTGACCCATCGTTAAAGTAGATTTGCGGAGTGTCAACAGATGAGATGCTGTGGGGAATAAAAGTTAAATATTCAGTCATTATGTTGATTTATTGTGTTTTTGAACTGCATAACCCACAGTTTCTTTGAAATATTTCTAAGAACACTGTTTGATCCTACTTGTAATTTAAATGGTTGGATTAAATTCAGAGCTCTGAGTTCAGTTTTCACAGGAGATCAAATTACTAAAAGCGTTGAAACCTGAGCTCTGGGTACTTTCCTCTCTCCTTTTTCCTATACACTCTTTTTTTTGGTTTTTCTTTACATTGAGGAACAGCTGAAGCTCATTTGATCCATTGTTTATCTTATAATGCAAGTTTTAGCCATTATTCTATCTTTTCTTTCTAGTTTGGCACCGTTTTGTTTTAATGTAGCCTAAACATGTACCTCACCACATCCTTTGTCAGTTTCTCATGCTTGGGCTTATTCTCTAACAAAGTTCTTATTTGAGGTTTGCTGCACGTTTTTGAGCTTCATGCAAGGATTATGTATTTGATTTTGTATTTCTAATTTAACTTTGACACATACATCACACTGTACATGTCCTCACATATTGTGGACGAAGCTTAAGTGAAACTAAAATTGTTCACATATATTTTCTGCACAGTTTAGTTTGCACTGTAAACATACAGTGTTTACCCACCATCATCCCTGTTCAATCTCACTCCACCTATTTTTCCATAACATTCAGTAGGTTGGCATTTACAGAGCAGCATCTGACATTTGCTAGTTTGACTAAAATAACTTTCAACGTTAATTATTGTAATATTAAATGATTAATCATATTTACTAGCAGATCAAGGTGCATACACACAAATATGATGGTTGAAGGTTCCTTTATGCTTTAATAACACGGAAGTTAACATTTTGTTTAAATATTCAGTAGGAAGTACCAAATTAGTTCCTGTGTTTTTTCCACTTCCCTTTGTGGTTCTTTGTTGGCTTGTATTGTTGCATAATAATGTCAGCTGATAGTTTTATGCTGCGTTCACAACAAACGCATTTTGGTGTAGTACAGGTGAGTGATTGTCTCTGTAGATTAACATAAAAACTGTATGCAGATCGATGTGTCCCTGAACGCAGCATCATGGATCAGAGTGAGGAGCTGAAAGAAGGAGAAACTCTGCCTCAGACTGAGAACCAGAGCAAAGCTAAGAGGTGAAGTGACCTTCTACTGTTTTTGTGCCTTCACTCTGTTAGAGCAAAGCATAACTTAAGCAACTTTGTTTACAGCAAACAATCTGAAGATGAAGTGGAACCAGAATCCTGGGAGAATTGGTCCAAAGTGGATATTATTGATTTTAAATCAAACCTGCCTTCATCTAGAAAGAGGTGAGCTACATCTAAACAATCTAAATATCTAAAATGTGATCCCAACATATAAAAGTATTTGCCCATGGAAGAAAAAAGTAATCTTTTTTATTGTACTTTTGTTTAAGTTATTTAGTAATTTATCAGGTTGGTAGGTAATCAGACCTGGGTGGGGCTGTAAAACAAAACCCAAATATGTTGTTAATCACAGTTGAGTTATGATACAGTAATTAGTGGATTATATTCCTTAGTCTGGTTGCTTATATGGTGACTGACAAGTGCAAACACATAGCAAATAGTGAAATATGTTGCAAACACATGAAAGATTCAAACTCCAAAACACACAAAGACAAAAACAAATGCAATCACAAGAAAATAGAAGCAAAAACCTGTAGAAAACAAATGCAAAAATAAATAAATAAATGTTGCAACTGCAGACTGAAATTTGTTGTTTTTTTTTACTGTTTTAGTTATTTCCTCTTTTGATAATTTCTTTATTGTTTGTTTTTCTTGTACTTTGCCATTTTAGTTTATTCCTTGTATCACTACAGTTAGTCTTATTCTTTATTTTCCTGATTTGTTTATTTAATGTTTCTTTCTAATTATGGTTTTATTTGGTTCAAGTCTCGTTCTCCCATCCAACTACTACTTCCTGTCATCTTCTTCTTCGTGGTTTACACCAGTGGCAACATCTGATGGTTAATCATGTGAAGAAAATGTGTTTCTATTGTAGTTTTGTGAAATAAACCAATTTTGATGCAGGCAAAAACAAACAAATACCTCATCATACTGTAGTGCTAAAACTTGTCATAGAAAAACCTGAGTTTTTTCAAAAATGCTGCATTTCCATTAAGCGAATCAAATTACACAATTATACAGTCAATGGAAACACAAATACTGACTCGTTTTGTTACAACCCAAAGGATCTCTTTAGTTCTCCCTTTAGCTCTGCTGCTCCCAGCCTGTTCCTATTCTTTTGTAAGTTTTCTGTTTGCTTTTTTTTTTTTTTAACCCCTCCAGGGGGTATTTTTGTGGGCTCTAGTGTCCCTTATATGATAGTGGGCTGACAGGAAACGGGGAAGGAGAAGGGGGAAGACATGCGGCAAATGTCGTCGGGTCCGGGAGTTGAACCCGCGACGGCCGCGTCGAGGACTCAAGGCCTCCAAATATGGGTCGCGCTAACCGCTACGCCACCACGGCACGCCCCTGTTTGCTTTAATAAACTCTCATCAGACTCTCCACAACTCCAATCTGCATTTTACCTATTGGCACGGACAAAATGCTGTAGCGATAGGAGCAAAAGGAAAAACGCTGCAAACTTGCACCACACAATGAAAATGCTAAAGATGTTGGACAAATAAATCCATCCATCCACCCACACACCCTTGTCACCCAAGGAGATTCAAACAACATAAGGGACCAGACCTTCAGTAAAGACAGGATTTTAATCAGATTTGCAGAAGAAAGTTGGAGGAAGAAAGAAAAGTTGCTCTATTTTTAATGTCTTTTTCAAACGGCCAGTTTTCTGCAATAGTACATCAGCATATTTGTGTAATACTTGCCACTCCAAACTCCCCCTAGTGGTCTGGAGTACTTCCATGTTGTGGAGCAAAGTTCCAGCTTTTCATACTTGGTTGTTTTTCTTATTTGTGTTATTTTACTGTTTACTTAAAAAAACAGGCATGAAAGTTTGAAAAAGAGAAAAAAGATCTCTTTTTCAAACTTATAAATATTTTTTTTAATTTACAGTCTGATTTTTGTGTTTATGTGTTTTGCTGTTCATGTGTTTGGAGAGCATTTCACCATTTGCTGCACAGACGGTGAAATGGTTTAGGGTCAGACCAATGCACCTGTCAGCCACTGTACTCTTACTGTATATGATTGTTTTACATGACAGAGCTCACCACTCACTGTCCAGCTGTTCATCTGGACAACTGTCAGAAAAAGACCAACCTCCATCTCCAAAGAGGTGAGCTGTTTGTAAATGTTGTAACTTTTTGTGTCTGGGCATTTGTTTCTGTTTTATAACCATCTTGACCTTTTCACCTGTACCTACTAGCTGAATACAGGAAGTGCAGCTGACATTACGTGTTCAACAGCATTCAGCTCGCCTTACTTTTCTTTTGTAGCTGACATCCGGGTTAGATTTTAAAAAGAACTTCCATTACTCCTATATTTGCATCTGAAGATGATAGTTGCTATGGTGAGAGCACTATTTGTTTTTTGCTTTGCATATCGTTTGTTTGCAGACACACCCAACTGTGGGCCTGTTTTTTTTGTATCCAGGTACAAGTGAGTTCAGATGGTGTTTTACTTGTGTGCTAACTTTGTCTCATTTTGAGATTTGCCTTACATTTGGACATTTCAGCAGGTTTGGTTAATCTTCACCATAGGATGATCTGTAGGATGAAACTTAGAAAATAATTCATTATAGTTAGACTGATTTGCAAGAACATTAAAATACAAATAAACACAATTAACAATCATTGCAAACCTGAACTGGGAGCAGATGGTTTCATTTAAGGTCCAGTTGCCTGCTCTCTGGAAACACCAGGGTTTATCACAGAGTGTTAACGGGTTCATTCCCCTCATGCCGGGCACGATGATGCCTCAGCATTGTGGAAATGCTCTGGTTACAGTAAGACAAAACCTGGGAGTAAATCCTACATTCACCTACAATATAAATGAAAGTTGATCCATGTAAACTAATTAAAATATTCTATAGAAAGGAAGTGGAATAATCAGAAAGAAAAATGATCAAAAGTGGAAATGAGAATGGAGTAATTTACCTTATTCTCTGTGATAAGATCAAAATGATCCCACACCGGGAAAACTTCCTCTTCCTCTGTTGATTCATGCCGGTATTCAAATATCAGCCAAAATCTAAAGCAAGGCAAAGAACACAAAGTATCTCTATCCGACAAAACCCACAAATGTGTTGACAGTTTCTCTCTCATAAATACAATTTGGCGCATTCACATCCAAACGACACAGAAACTGTATCGGTCACATGGTTTTCCTTGAAGTGACACGGGGTTTCTTTTGCGCGGCACGTGTCGAGGTTTCTCTGTCGTCGGGCCCATCTCTACTCCTGCCTGCTGCTATTGGGTCCACCTTCTAAACTTCATTATGACATTAATTTTGTTACCTGGCTGGATCTACAAAAACTTTCTATTTCTTGTGTATGTGGAGAGCTGAAATGTGAGCAAAGTGTTTATGATTTCTCCACAGAGTGAAGCAGATCTCAGAGGTTCCTAGTGGTCAGTCTCCTCAACAGCATCAAACAGAGCTGGACTCCATATTTAAGGTCAACATATGTACATCTACTGCTTTCTGTCTATTGTGTTCATAGTCATCTCTATGCTGCAAATTATAAATCAGTGGATTTTCCCCCAGCACTTATTTTGTTCTAACAATGAGTCACAATTAGTTATTAAGCTCCACTATTGGAAAACAATGAACAATGGCCCCAGAAAAGAACTGACAAGAGTCTGTTGAGGAAAATTCCCTATTGAGTTAAAGTTGATGGAAATATTGTGCAAATAATTCAGATTACATTTACAATCAAATTTCCCTTTTAAAAAATGTTAATAGGTCATCCCCCAACTCACAAACCTCTAAATTTAATGGTAGTTCACAGTATTGGCTAAACCATTGAGGTCTTAGTTTTCTATTATTCCATTTTAGGAGCTGAAAAAGAAGATTTTCACCTTTGCGGAAAGTGAGCTGAAAAAGATCCAAATGGTTCTGGGTTCAGATTACCCAGAAGGTTTAGATGAGAATAAGGAGGAGGATGAAGTTTTGGTGGGTGAAAATAAGCAGCAGATGAAGAAGAGCAGAGAAGCATTTGAGAAGATCACAGAGCAGTTCCTGAAGATGATGAACCAGGAGAAGCTTGCTGACCATCTTCAAAGCAGTAAGACAATTTCTGTAAAAAGTGTAAATGCTATGGAATTGATTAATGAATCTTTCTTTCAATGGTGGTAAGAGTTCGTCCCACAATCAATAGGTTGCCGATTTGATATTTGCTCCGTCCAGGCTGGTGCATGGCAGCCATACCTCTGTTAGATATATATTTAGAGGCTCCAAAATTAGATTCAACTACAATTGTTGCACAGTGGATTTCTTTTCTTCTTTTGGTTGCATTTTGCATGTTTATATTCTGTGTAGTTTTTTCCCCTTTAACACTTCAGACACTCTGAATTGGATCTGGTTCTCTGATAAGTAGGAGGACCACAGTAATTAGCTGCTCATAGAGCAGTGTTTTTCATTTCCGGTCCTCACGCCCCCCTGCCCTGCATGTTTTAGGTGTTTCCCTTCTGCCACACACCTAGATTGAATCTTTGGGTGATTAACAGGCTTCTGCAGTACTTGGTGGCTGCAGAAGACGTCATGCAATCATTTAATCAGCTGTTGTGGTATAGAGGCACATCTAAAACATGCAGAGCAGGGGGGCCTGAGAAGCACTGTCATAGAGGTATTTGCAAAGACTAATAAATGCAAGATAAAAGGAGCTAAGGTAAAGTACAGATTTGGTGGAATACAGATGTATTCCAGGTGAGGAGCAGTGCGGTTCGAGAGTGACGCAGAATCATCTGTATGCAGACCCGAGGAGTACGCTGCAGACAAATTACTACAGTTTGAAGCAACACAGCAAGTGGGGCTCAACCAGTGGCTCCTGGTACCAGATGTGGCCTCTCACCTGGTAACTCTTAAAGACAGCTGTTGGACCATGACAAATATTTAGAAGATAAACTGTTTTATTGAGTTTACTGCGGAGGGGAATTGAAGTAAATCATTTTCAATTTGATATTTGTTCTTTGGGTTTTTGAGTTGTTTGCTCCCCTTTGTACCTACGACAGGGTTTGGGTCCATACTGGTCACACATTTACATTATGATGTTTACAAATTTTCAGTCTCCCTCCTTAAGTCTCTGGTAGCTGGACTGTGCATTTTGAGGAGTTTCCTTGTTTTGAAATCTGACTGTTTTACAGACCCCAGTAGTAGAGTTAAATAGTCAATTGTGAGCCAGATTAGAGTAGATTTTTGGATTGTGCCTCTGTGGGTTGCAGCCCGTCGGAGTAGATCTGAGTTTTTTTCTTTTTTTCAAACTTTCATTCCTGTCTTTTTGGAGGAAATGTTGTTTTTTGGACAACTGTTCCTCATTTGAATATTGTGTAGTTGGACTTGTTTTGGCAAATATTTTTAGTATTTTGTTATAATGCGTAACCATAGAAACAGGGTGGT